>NW_027526225.1:78277124-78654624 GCF_048455015.1 Haemaphysalis longicornis | reverse complement strand
GTTCCTTACCTTAAATTCCTTCTTCGCGTGAGAACGTCTTCTTGAATCTCTGCAAGCGTCACGTTTTCTTCGTAAACATTTGACAACGATGCCAAAGCATTGACCATGTGTTTGACGGCTGTGGATGGTCCGGAGTGTTCGTCCATAGCCTCTTATATAACGTACTGTGCCTGCTCTATCACTATAGTGAACTAGAATACTAGTATTACAGTTCACTATACTATCACCCCGAAACCCATTGCAGCAGCCCGTTCGTTGTGGAGGCGCCAAGTTCCCAGGTTTCTTGATGGCCATGCCGATGCGAACTGCTGTTTCAGGCGGAGGTGAACTGAAACGCATCTCGGCGTCGTCTGCTACTCGAAAGCGTTTTCCAGCTACAGAAGTCCGCAAAACGGCGAGCTTGAACTTCATGAGCCAGTATTAAAGACCGAAACTTTATGCGTGGTGTCGCAGAACTACTAAACTGTGTTCAGTGTACTGTTTCCGCCTGCACGCTGGCCCTTTTGTGTTAATGTATACATGACCTTATGGTTGTCATTGCGATAAGAGACAGTTAACTTTTCTGCCACTCTATAGGAGTTGATAAGTGAAAAATAATTATGCTTGATTCGGTGTTTAGTGGTAATTGAGTCATACGAATTAAACTTTGTTTAAATAACACCAAACCGTTGAGCTCCCCATTTTTACTGACGAGTCCGTTCAGTCTCGTTGTGTCGCTAATATCTAATAACGGTCCCGGAAGGGTACGCACCCACTTTCCTCCTCCCTTTATTTCTCAGCCGCCGCTGCTCCACGAAATGGTGCCATCGCGCATGTAGTAGATATATTGACGACGCGGTAATCGGCAATACCGGGCTGCTCAAAAAGAATTATGACTGAGGGCCCCTGTATAAGCTTAGGATAAGCATTCAGCATGCACTGAGCTCGTTTCTTTCTATACTTCTCCTCGCTACACTCACTAATCAGATACCGAATAAGCGATCAATTCCCAGTGGGTCACAAACCCACTAGCGAACTCACCCGTAACATTTCTGGCTGAATCGAGTGAAACGCAGAAATAAACTTTTGCGTCAAATTATTTACAAACGAACAAGGTAGCCCAAGAAAGACACCTCTTTTGTAATTACCGCAGTCAAGGTTTATTTGTCTGCTTCGTGAAAGGCCTCGTGAATTTTTATACCTTTTTTGTTCAATAAGGAGCTGCCTGTGATGGGGAAACAGCCCCGCCGGTAGGGTAGTGGTCATCGCACCAGACCGGTATTCTGGAGGTCGTGGGTTCGGATCCCACCCTACAGGCATTTTTTCGCCACTTTCGTTCTGACTCAAAAAATTCTTCATCTGTTTCTATGACCTATTACATCCTCCCCTTTGCTTTCCGAGGTTTTCTTGGCTGCCGATCCTTATTTCTGTTCTACATACATACATACATACATACATACATACCTGCATGCATATACATACATACATACATACATACATACATATACATACATACATACATACATACATACATACATACATACATACATACATGCATGCATACATACATGCATACATACATACATACATACATACATACATACGTACATACATACATACACGCATGCATACATACCTGCAGTGTCAAAACTGGAATAGGTTTCATCAATATTGAAGCAGTGTGGTTCACAGCGATTGAGGTTTACGTTCGTGCGTGGACTTACGTTGTCACCAGGTTATTCCCAGATGTTCCCTTTCAAATTTCCCGCACTTGACTGCCGCTCCAGTCGGTGGCGTCGAGGTGAAGCAAACTTCTTAGACGTCCTGGACGGGTGAGGGGCTGCTCGCGCCATCTGTATTACGGTCTACGAGTTGAAGCAAGCCACAGCTGAACGAGACCGCTTCAGTCAAGTCGTCCGCATAGGGCGTCTTGCCCACAAAGCTTCAAAATGACCAACCGGAGTGGCCTCGTGTGCAAATTCGGCGAATGACGTGGCCGAGCATTCAATCTGACTGGAAAAGGGCATTTACGCTGGGACATCGCGCAATGAAAAGCGCCTTGCGTGTAGTTCTTGCACGCATGCATGTTTTTAGTCAAATCGTATGTTGGGTTTCGTCACTCGCCGACTTCGCCCCTTAGGCCAGTTCGATTTCATATTCTGAAGCATTGTGATGAAGACGTTCGATGCGGGGACTTCTTAGAGAGTACATGTCGTTAGAGTACCTAGTGCAGTGTATTCTCGGCACTCATTCCACTATACCTAACAATTTCAAGCAGTGCGAATAAGAGTGGCTGGGCCTGTACGTCTGTGAAATACAGGGGAAATTTTAAGAAGAGCGAAGGGAAATTCATGTTTTGCTTTGTGAAATACTTGCGAACACATAAAGCACTTCAAAGAAATGCCACAAATATCGGAGGGCGAAGAAGGTCACAGTTCCTCAGCTTGCACATCGGCGAACTGGATTCGGAAACGGCCACACGATGGAGTGGTTCTGGCTTATTTAGGCAACTGCGTGGAAACTCGATAATTTTTAATTAACGTTGAAGCCCAGCTAAGCCCAATCTCTACTAAAAGCTTCTCTTTTTCAACTTTATTTTTGTTTCAATTTATGTAACCAACATTTGGATGGAAGCCCATCTGGTCGGCAGAACACATGACAACAACTAAGAACTGACTCTGACCATGAAAGTTCATAAAAACAAAAACATTTCGTCCGCTGCAGCCGGGAATCGAACCAACGTCCTCGTGCTCAAGGCGTGGTGCCGCTGAGCACGAGGACACAGGTTCGATTCCCGGCTGCGGCGGCCGCTTTTCTGATGGAGGCAAAAAGCAAAAACGCCCGGGTGTACGAGATTTCGGCGCACGTTGAAGATCCCCAGGTGGTCAAAATTAACCGGGAGCCCTCCACCACGGTGCACCTCATCGTTTGCGCTGCGTCGTCGCGTTAAAAACCTACAATCAATCAAGACCTGACTCTGACCATGAAAGTTTATAAAAAGAAAGACGTTTCGGCTCCGTACGAAAGCGTTGTTCACAATGAAGTGAGGGGAGGAAGTGATCCAGTTATCTAATCGAATCCCTTTCGCCTCCTCCTTGTCCAGGGTCAACAGTTACACTTTCCTCATTGCAGGCTTGGTTATTTCTTGTGGATGCACATAAACGTACGCCAGAATATTTTGTGTAGCTCAGCCGGACTTACGATGTTGCTACTGTTAGCCACGAGAGAGTCGCCTAAAGGGAACCAATTAGCTACTTTTGTGTAAACTTGGTTTAAAAGTTGAGTACCTAGAACTGCCACAGTAAGCCTTCTATATATGGCGTGGGGCTTGTTTTGTCTCCATGTTCCTGCATGCCAGGTTAAGAAACTGGGCGTGCTACCTGTGATGGAGAAGAAACGTTGTGACAATTGAAACTTTGGAGCGGTCAATATTTCAGCGACATTTGCAAACTCAAAGCAAAAAAAAAAAAAACCAAATATCACGTGTTATTTATTCCAAAATAACAGCAGTTTACATAGAAGTGAAAAAGTGTTTAAAGCAACATGAAAACCATCCAGGCGAACGGAGGTTTGCCCGCTTTGCCAGTCCAGCTACCTCTGCGAGGTAGCTGTACATGCTATCGAGGAATTTCTCTAGGCGCTGCTGTGTGTAGGTCGTCGAGAACGTGATGCACACCAGATACAGATGTCATCTGCATATAGCGTGATCTTCATGCCTCACAGCAGGATTCCCTTGAGTAAAATGGGGGTCAGGTTGAATAGCAATGCACTTAGTACAGCCCCTTGTGGTACATCCTTGTGGTAGGCCCCGAAGCCATGGTCTTCAAGAGCGGATTGCTACGTGGAGGACCGAGTCGAAGGCTGCGTTGATGTCAGGAAAAGGGCAGTTGGTGTGCAATCAGAATTGAGTGACTCTTCGATAGAAGAGACTATACTTCCGCACCTCACATGTGGGATAAGAGAATGAAACTGTCCTCGTAGTGTGTAATTTGCTCACCATTTGTATTTGTACACCTAAATTGTCTAACATTTTGCTAAGTAGCCCTTCATTTGTGCTCTGTACTTGCTATTGTTGAAACTTTCTTGTGCTCCTATATTTAATGTATAATCGTTGTTATCCTTTGAATTGCTAGGAATTTATGGGTGTAGTCTTTTTCACTGATATCATTGTGTTTCACCTCCTTCCTCGTTTTGGATTTTGTGAATTGTACAAGTGCACGCCTATTTTTTATGCATGTCTCCCCAAATGCAACAGCCTCCAGGGTTGAGGCTAGCAGTAAAAATAAAGAAATAAATCAATAAATTTGCCACGCAAGTGTTCAGCTGATCTCTGGAGAAAATTGTACAGGCTGTCTGCAAGTAGACTTTTCGCAAATATTATTAAAATTATGTATGGAAGTCATGTGTTAGTAACTATGTCCTTTGTCGCTCTTAGTAGATCGCATATGCTGTAAACAATAAAGGGGTGTTGTTCCTGCCGCAAAGTTGCGGACTTCGGCGGGTGGTCACTGAGTAATCTTCATCGGCCAGCAATCAGACGATCTAGGGAGAATATTCTAGAGGCTCCTTACTAGAAGGGAAAGTAAAGCGTTCGCGAATAATATGTAATTAAATGTGGTATTTATCTGCTAGTGAAGTATTTATCACCCCTTGTACCAGGGCTTGCGTGGGGCCTATTCAATAGCATGGGTAATAACGAAATTCAATTCAATTTTCAATACCAAAAAAAAATTACCGTCCGATTCTCCACAGTACTGCAAACATAAGGCACTAGGTTTTCTGCGAGTAACACCGTTGCTCTTTTTAAAAATCTTGGTGCATGATAGCTGGCACAGCCTGTATAAAGATGTGTGCATCCAGTCATTTATGTAGTCCCGCTGGGACGAGAAACTGACTCCTGCTTACAAAAATTGGGGCAATATATTATTATAGTGTCTATTATCACTGCAACTGTTAGAATTACCATCAGACATTTCTCACGGAGGTCGCCTCTCATTGGTTTAAGCACGCTACCCGGAGATTCTATGAGATAAATATACCATAAAAGGCCGTGTTTGTAGCTGCCACTATGGCGCTGTTGTGTAGTACTGACTTTTAAACGAGAATGCTATAATTCAAGTCCTACTTTACGAGTTTTTTTGTTTTTTTTTTTTGGGGGGGGGGGGAGATCGGAATTTCTCGGTGATTGCAATTTTGGTAATGCTTTTTTACTCTGGTTTTTACTACATCAAGAGATCAACGCACAGGACTTCTAGAATGTGCCGGCTAACGTTTAATACAGGTGGTGTTCTGTGTCTCCAGGCTGGGTTAGATTAGGTTTCTTGCAGCTTGGCTGGATTTGGGTAGGCTATGATGCGTCCGGTTAGGTTAGGTTACGTTAGGTTCGGTGAGGTTATGTTATGTTAGGTTAGGTTACGTTGGGACGCAATATTATTCAGCGAATTTTAGGCCAGCCAGCTTTTATGGAAACTGCCGTGAGATTAGATGTAGCCATCCTGCTAAACAAAAGCCGCCTCTATACATCTATTGCTAACCACTACTAAGTAATGACATTATGAAAGCATAAAAAACAGTAACAAACAGAGGATTGATTGAGAGACAAGAAATTAAACCACACCTCTTTCTGAGTCGTCACCAGGTATGCTGTACTTATGCCAGCTCTAAGAAACTTCTAGAATGAGTTTCTGAGGACTCCGGCACATGCTTGACTTCGTACTTAGAATGAGCTCGCCATGTTTTTCAGGAGGTACTTCGGCGGATACAGCCTGAAGTGACTGTTGACTAGGTAAGAATGACTAAGTGTTTCTAAGTGTGTGAAGTATTCTTAATCCTAGGCTCTAAACTAAAGATTCGAAATTAAGTGGCGATTGTATAGTTCCCCTCACAAACTACGTGCAGCACTGTGGATGCTACGACACCATAAACGAATCGGCGGAGCAAAAATCTCCCATATTGGCTGCTACGTTTCCCATTGCAGCTTCTAAATAACACCACCTAGCTAGAGGTGTAAGTTTGGGAGTAAATGAGCCGTCCCATATCGCCGAGAGGAACCTGCCCAACCGCATGCAACTTACAGCTAGGAGCTTTCGTATGAAGAGAAAACAAATACAGAATAGGAATATTCCTATTCAGGCGACACAGTTTAAAGACTAAGAATACTAGTGGAAGTAAATTGTTTGTTGTCAGTTCCAAAGCGATGCTTCTTGCAACGGAAACAAAACAATTGGCTCCAATCCACGCTGTGAAGGTGGTTGGAAAGCAAAGCTTAAACGACACCCGCAACAATTGCCCATGCGACATCACTTGAATTCACACACGTGGCTGTGCCGTCACGCTCGTCCCAAGGTAAACACACTTAAGGTTTGCGCAGGGCGATTTGAATTTACCGCGATCCACTGCTACAGGCCAGGTTTCTGGATGCCAGCGCTGCAGTACGGCGGAGACGCACGTGAATGGAGGCGGCCGACTACAAGGTTTATAGAACCGCGTGGCCGTGCTCCACGTGCGTTCCAAGCAGAACGTGGAACCTAGCTAGTGGAACCTTTCGTTGCTGTTGGCGCGTGATTTTTCATATGCCGCCAGGAGGCGGCGGTTTTCTGCAGTAGATGTGGAATATCATTTGCTATCGAAGAACCAAGCATCCATGAATTTTTTAATAAAGGAACACTGTAAATATCCCTTGTGTAATAATTTCCTGTCTTACATTTGCGCAATGTCTTGTTCTTGTTCAACAAAGTTGACAAGTATGAACATATAAACCGGGCTTAGACGTTTACATTTGGCTGTGAGTATATAAGACTGTATAAGTATATATAAGTATATAATATCAGTTTTACTTTGGCCGGGTAGCTGAATTGAGTCACAGACAGACAGACAGACAGACAGACAGACATACAGACAGACAGACCAAAATTTCTGTGTTTAAGTAGCCCAAGAAAGACTATCGTCTTTAAAAACGGAGAGGAACGTCTTTTGAAGGGGGAGACAACGGAACTTATCCATTCTAATATTCTAGTTTGGGGCGACACAAGCGCGGACACCGAAACAATGCGACATGTGCGCTTAGTGATTCCCATTTATACCGATTTAAACAAGCTAGTTTATTAAGTTTGAGAATTGCAAGAAAGCTGAGGGAACTTTTACATACATACATACATACATACGTACATACATACATACATACATACATACATACATACATACATACATACATACATACATACATACATACATGCATGCATACATACATACATACATACATACATACATACATCATGCAGCACTAGCCGAAAATAAGTTCAGTTTGGTAAAAGTGTTAATAAAGTAAATAACCCTAAATAAGTATTCATCTAACTAGAAATTCGCCGGTTTCAGCTAGCACATAACTCCAATCGATTATGCCTTCCACTGACACTCAAATGCGCAGAATTCACGTTTGGTCGTTTCTCGAGTTTTTCAACCACACATTCTGATGTTAGAGTTTATAGCATTGCGCTCGTAACGGAGGCGTAGCTAGCAATGTGCGCAGTGCTCGTGGTTTTTTTTTTCCTGTATAAATAAACAGCCTGCGGCAATGGATTGACTTGTCATGCTAAGTATGTCCGCATACTTTGGATCGTCTCATATTTTTTCGAACCTCGCCAGTGGACTTCATCTTCTACAACCTTGCGCGGAGAACCTCTAAGAACCGTGGCATACGCACACACTAATTTCCTGTCGTGGTGTGTCTACTCTCGATGTTATCAGATCTTAATGTGATATGTGGTGAATGCCAGAGACGGGCGCAAGGCCACTACGAGGTGATGTTTTAGTCAAATAAAAGTTATTTGCTTTCCGTTCGGCAGTTATGTTTTAAATACTCATCCGCTTATTTCGCTGTCACACGTGAATGCCGACAATAAAATACATAAGGAAAAGCGAGTGAGCCTGAAATCTCAGTCATGTGTTAAAAATATTTATTCTTTGAAAGGGTGTAGAAACCACTTAAAGAACTGCGTATTAAAGGAGAATCCCCTGTTCTGCAGGGATTTCAGACAACTGCTGCGGTCTTGGACTAGTAGGGCGAACTCTGAAAAAAAAAAAAGAAAAAGAATTGGCTCCAATCCGCGCTGTGAAGGTGGTTGGAAAGCAAAGCTTTCAACGACACCCACAACAGTTTCCCAGGCAACGTCACTTGAATTCACACACGTGGCTCTACAAAGAGTCAAACCAGAAATTCTGCCAGCCGTTACCTGAATTTCGCGGGGGTGGCGTCCCGAACGTAGCAGCAGTGTCGGCCACGGTCGGGCTAGAGCGGCGGACGCCGCCGCTGTAGCCCGGCCGTGAGTCGGGAGAAAGAAAACGGAGAGGAGCGTCTTTTCGAATGGTTAGGCAGCGGAATATAGCCATCCTGATGTACCAGCTTAGGGCTACACCACCGCGCGACACAAGCGCAGACACCGAAACAATTCGGCATGTGAGCTTAGCGATTCCCATTTATAACGATTTAATTAACTAGTTACTTTTATAAGTTTGAGAATTGCGAGAAAGCTGAGGGAACTTTTATGATCGCTTTTTATCAGAACCAGCTGCTCCTTTCGCCTTTTGTAATAACTCTTAAAACGCAACCGAATTTGTATTCACCAATTACGAAAACGGAGCCCCATTCGTGGCAAGCAGTGCGCAAAAGGTACCGTTTCTCTAGCTGCCTGTCTGTATGTTGTCTCTACATTTTGTTTTCCCACCCTGCAAACCAATCCTTAGTGTATGTTTGCCGCACGACCACTTAATTCCGTAGGGGGCGGGTTATTCTGGAGATGCTGTCGAACAAGTTCATCAAGCCGTGCGAAGGCAGCGCGCAATGGACGTGAAGCTGCACCAAAACAGGCCCAAAACAACCGCCTCTAAAGCAGACGACAAAGCCGTGCCGCCGACGCCGCCGCCGGCGAGCAGGCACTTCCGCGCGGTAAATTCACAGTGTGCCCCGTGAGTGAAACCCTCCGCAGCGTTAAGGGTTTGTTGCCCCGCATGTCACGAAAGAACCGTTGGCTGGTAGAACTAGAAAGCTTTGCTTTAAAAAGGAGAGAACCAATAGACTACGGCGAGGGTTTGTGGCAGAAGGCGAACGATATATTCACCGCTGCATACATGTGTACTAAAGGGTCACTTGTACCCATTGAAAAGGACTGAATTGGTATGTATTATATGACTACTGAAAGTTTACCTGCACAAGCCACTTGAAGTACATTCAGGCATGCGTGAACCAAGAGGACGAGGGCGCTAAAGCAAGTAGTAGCAGCCAACAGTCAAATTAGGGGTGGATGACGGCCAAGCACTGCTGGAAACAGAGTGCTGGAAACTGAGACATGAATCCAGCATAGAGTTTCATACTAATATACACTAGAGGGAACTGTGGCGCCACTGTCTGCGAGAGCCGCACTTCGGCGAGCGTTCCGTCATGTACCGGGCAGGCACGTTCCATTTGTCCTTGGCATGGCTCATGAACAGGCTGAAAAGTTGGCTCTGGCCGCAAAAAGCGACAATATTACTGTAGAAGGTTCATCAAATTTCTTTTGTTATTATAAAATTGAACACCCAGAAAGATTATTTGTCAGTGATTATGTAGAACCTTCATGCACGATGAACAAGAAAAAATGTTACCCTTTTTTGTTGATTTTGGCTTCGAGACAAAAAAGAAGCCATATGGCTATCTAAGCCAAGTAGGCCTAGAACGACGTCACTAGCTATCAGCCATATCGCCTACGTTACTGCCTTTCACAACTGGCGAAAACAAGAGCAAGGCCGCATCAATGCTACTATCCGTAAAGTCTACAAGATCGCATTGGGTCTGCTACAACGTGCGAGCACCGAAAGGCTTCTTGCTCTAGGGGTCTACAATACCCTAGATGAAATAGCTGAAGCACAACGCGTCGCTCAAGTTGAACGACTCTGCAACACGAACTGGACGTTACATACTACAAAGAGCCAGCCTTACACCTTCAAGCAACCCAGAGCTCATGAACAAAAGTCTACCAGATACACTTCGACAGCACCTCGTCGTATCACAGCTACCCCGCAACATGCATCCTGAGCATAAACGGGAACGACGGCTCACCAGGGCGAAAACCTTGATCGACCTCCATGCACGGGACAACGGAGCAGTGTATGTCGATGCATCCCATCTGCAGCATAACATGTAAGTTGCCGCAACGATGCCTGCCACTACGGGAGTACTTCAATCAGCAGCCGGCGTCCGAGTATCTACAATCGCCCAGGCAGAAGAAGTCGCCATCACCCTGGCCATCACAGATCCCCAGTGTACAATGGTCCTCAGCGACTCCAAGACTGCAATCCTCCACTACGCCAGAAACACTGTGTGTGCGGAAGCTGCTCGTATCCTTCGCGGTGTGCGAGCCACTGACCGTGCCATCTACATCAAATGGTTCCCTGCCCACATGGGACATGATGTCTCGGGGAAGGGCAACCCTAATCATAATGAGACAGTCCACTCTGCAGCGTGACATCTAGCTTGCCGCACGGCAGGGAACGACTGCACTGACGCCTCGGAGTCACACGACACGGGCAAGGAACCCCTGTTAGCCTACAGTGAAATTTTACAACGGGACCGCAACAATAGAAGACCTATACCTCCCGCACACCTTGGTGTAATCCGTACGGAGGCGGTCCTCTTTCGTCAACTTCAAACTTACTCTGTTCTTACCCCAGCCTTTGCCCGGTACGTATGCCCGGAGGTGTACGCCAGTGACATCTGTCGTCTATGTCAAGAAGCACGAGCTACCCTGGTACATCTACTATCTGCCAGCCTCCTACTAGCACCACTACGACGTTCCCACCGCAGTTTGAGGCTGCGATGAGAAGCGAAGACTACGAGACACAAGCCCGGGCCACTAGACTACTCAACAACGCACTAGACCAACAGAGGCCGGCTCGCCGTCCAGAGGGGATTACCCATGGCACCACCCAGGATAATACCGGACAGCACCGGTATTTGGGTTTGACAGTGCCTGGGACAACCACATCCCCCTCACCGGACGGCTGAGCACTGGTCGCTCTCACTGGCTCCCCTAACAGGGTAGCCTCCCCTTGACTCGCTCTTGGGTGCTGTAATAAAGTTTTTACTCACTCACTCACTCACTCACTCACTCACTCACTCACTCACTCACTCACTCACTCACTCACTCACTCACTCACTCACTCACTCACTCACTCACTCACTCACTCACTCACTCACTCACTCACTCACTCACTCACTCACTCACTCACTCACTCACTCACTAGCTGCAATGGTGCCGCCCACGGTGGCCCGAGACTGCAGCGACAGATTTCCCCCTAGTATATATTAGTATAAAACTCTATGCAATACAGTGGACCACGGGCAAACCCTGTCTGCGTGGCTGGTTGTAACGACGTGAGACAGCCTTCTTTCCGCTACGTTTTTTTTTGCGCACAACATTACTTTGAGGATTCCTATAGATATGAGAAGTTCAAACTGTGAAGGATCGTTAATTTCGCTGGTTTACAATATAGTGGCTATATATGTAAATTGAAGACAACGCAGGCGCAGGCGTTCAAAACAAGACGCGAGATGGGGTCGTAATGTAATGCACCCAAATCAAGTTTCGCAGCAACGGGACTGGGCCAGGATATTCTGACGAAGAGACGTCGGGCACCTCAGTTCGAATGACGTTTGTAAGCGGTTAAAGGGGCCATGAAGACATTGTACAATTAGGTAAATAAAAAATTAGCAGTGGCTTAGCTACGCTATGCCAGGATATACGTAGCGTGAATTAAGGTTGAGCTGGTTATTCTTATGTTTCCTGGTTGTCTAGTATTATCTGATTATCATGGTTACAACTGCTAAAATGATTTTCAATCCAATCGAATCTAATCCAATCCAATCCAATCCAATCCAATCTAATTCAATCCAGTCCAGTCCAGTCCAGTCCAATCCACTCCAGTCCAGTCACTGCTCCTCGTTCATGCGTAGCACGGCTCTCCAGGAGCCACGCGAAACGGCTATCAAGCGGCTCCGGCGCAACGCGAGACTTGGCTACTGCGCAACGGAGGCGCACAGCTGGGCACGCGCCGGCGCCAGTGCGTCTGCCGCGGCTATGACGTCACTCCTCTGGAATGCGCAGACCGTCGAATATGCAGACCTAATTCTCTGCACACCCATTTCCAAACCAAGACAATACAATGGAATTTAATCCAATCTAATTCAAATCCAATCCAATCCAGTGTTCATCGCTCTCGCGCCATTCTCGCGCAGCACGGCCCTTCAAGGTCCACGCGAAACTGCTCAACCCCGGTCAGTGTAGTTTACGATACGAAAAGATTGCTTCGTCGGGATTAGAATAATATAGCTGGATCACAAACTTCGCAACAATAATGGAGATATTAAAGAAAAAATGAAGCCGTGGGAACTCCTCAGCCACTTTCGGCCGATTTCTGTATGACGTTCAAAGATTTTGTTTCCCCGGTTAGCGAGTCCTGGTCAAAGCGATCGCTAAGAAACAAGACCGGGGGATTTTAGTGAAGCCTCTAGTTCCGTTTTATTGTATCAGGTGAATGGTAACCCGCAGTTAACACACCGATGACTGCTTTTAGCGCTGGCCTCTACTGAGCCACTTCTGCACACATTCCTTCTGTTAGCGTAAGATCTAACAGTTTTAAAATATTTCCTGTATTTTTTTTTTGCGGCAAGAAACGTCTTTTACGGCTGGAATGAAGCTCAGGAAGTTGCGAAATGCTAGTTCCTTGAAAGCAACAAAGCGGAATTTTGTTTTCATGATCACTTCAATGCGAGTATTAAAGTTATTGGTGTTAAAATTCCATAACTTACGTAGTGGGATTGCTTCTGTCGGACGTTCGCCGAGAATGTTACCTCCAGGCGGTTCCAACGTTGTAGCTTTTCATTCGGCACAAACACTTCAGGCTTGGGCTCGAAAGACAAGGAGAATACAAAACTTGACACCCCCATCTGCACTGTGCACGTAAACTTTTCCCACGATTCCAACGTGACTGCGGACGAGTATACTCGTGTGGGGGCGCCGGACTGATCTCCGATGAATACTTCGACACTGAAAGAGATACGGCGTTTACAATGAGGCGGTTTCAACGAGGACCAAGACACTGGCACAGACTACGGAACGCAATTAATAGTACTTGTAAATAACTTTTTAATTATTGCAGTTAGGCTTGGGATTGTAATGTGCAAATTATAGAGGGTCATGAGTAAACCCGATATCCAGTGTTAGATGCGTGAAACAGCGATTGCTCGCAGACCGATAGGTTATAGAGGTTCATACTAATATATACTAGAGGGAAATGTGTCGCTGCAGTCGCGGGCCGCCGTGGGCGGCGCCACTGCCGATAGCGACGTTCCTCGCTTACTTGGCTTAGCTATCATTATGGCTTCTGTTTTGTTTCAAAGCCAAAACAAACAAAAAAGGGTAACGTTATTTTTCTTGTTCATCGTGCATGAAGCTTCTATATAATCACTGACAAATTAGTCTTTTTTGAGGTTCAATATTACAACAAGAAAACATATTTAATGAACCTTATATACACTAGTTTTTTTTTTTTTTTTTTTTGCAGCCAGAGCCAACTTTTCAGCCTGTTCATGAGCCATGCCAAGGACAAGTGGAACGTGCCTGCCCGGTACATGACGGCACGCTCGCTGAAGCGCGGCTCCCCTGGACAGTGGCGCCAGATTTCCCTCTAGTGTATATTAGCAGAGTCCTTCAATGCTTCTCTGGTCATGAAACTCCCGGCCAAGTTTCGTACGGGGACAAAGGCTACCGCGAGTGGCGCCACCGCAGATTGGAGGGCATCGGGCGGCCGCCGCTGCACTGTAGCCAGACCGGCAGTCACGAACGCAGTAGCAGCATGCCCGTTCGTACCAAATTTTTTTCGCCACTCACAAAATGACAAGTCCATTTGAGCGGCCCACGACACGTAAAGCGAAAGCGCACTGCTGATAAGGCGGCGAGCGTCTGTTTTATCTTAGTGACCCGTTCCCTGCCACACGCGCTCTGACCACGCCCCCGGTTGCCCTCCGATCAACACCAGCGCCGCGGCGCGGCAGCGTACAAAGCTCTCCCAGAGCGTGATGGCGAAGTTTCATGACCAGAAGGGCATTGAAGGACTCTGATATTAGTATGAAACTCTATGCTATAGGTAGGTTTCACCGCACAGAGGCCGCTGTGAGAGCACCACTTTTCCTACTAAAGTTGTCTTCTGTGCACGCTTGGACATCGATAAAGGAGTGGCGATTTCCCGAGCAGTTATCACCCACTGCCTGCAGCATGCCGTGCCAACAATCTATGGGCTAGACACTGAGACGCTGTGTGAAGAAAGACGGCCGTGATGAATGCACCTGTTCCTCGCTTCCATTTGTATTATCTGCAATCTTACTGGTCGGCTACAATAGCAGCAACTGACCTATTTTCGCCTGCGCCCCTTAAGCTGTTCGTTCTTCTCGTCCTTGCTATCATGGCGTTACCTTAGATGCCTTCTTTGTGTGGGCGCCCGTGGTTGACTAGTGATAATCCCAGCTGTTGGTGTCTGGGACAGAGCACCGACACATACGTAATACGAAGGCTACGAATCGATAGCGTGATATGCGTGGCATCTTTCCTTCAAGAGATGACACCCCGAACCACCAGGATATAGAAAATGGCGCTGCTTCTTGTGAGGCAAACATCAGCGCAACGTGCCTATAGTGCGTTTGGGCTGAGTACTGCAGCTTCTACGGCCGCGCGCATCGGGAGCTCGGAAGCTGCAAAGCTCCGCAAAGCCATGCCGATGTTCTGAAGTCACTCAGAGGTGCACACTTCACACGCACGCCGCGCTTTATCACGGCCGAGCAAGAGCGGGCGAGCGCCTGCGCTCTTACTCGGCCGTGGCTTCATCTTGCCTGCAACGGAAAGTGCAGTGCGGCGTTGCTCTGTGTGATGTCAAGGCGTGGCCATGGGTGTGCAGCGCTTTGCGGCTGCCGAGTTCCAGATGCGCCCGTCCGGACATGACATGACATGACAAAGACTTCATTAGATGCGAAGCATCTCATGGTCGGGGCTATGTCCCACGTGCGCCGTCCGCACTCCACTGCGCATGCGTGTCTCTCCTCCATTCTCCTCCCCTCCAGCTGCATGACACTGCACATTCGCGCCTCTCCTCCATTATCCTCTCCCCAGCTGTATAAAAGCAGGTGCGCGCTCTGCGCGGCGTCCAGTCTGCTCCGAGGCACCGCCTGCTCCGGTTCTGCTCCGGTGCTGTAGGATGAGTTCGGATGGAACCAACAGCCCCGAACCAACGGCACCCACAAATGGGAAGTTGAGTGAACCCCCATGCTGATTCGCATCCTACTCATGGTTCCCCTATGGGAAGATGGTGAAATTTCGAATCGCCTGCAGTAGGCACCGCGTTGCCGGGATACCTTGACGCGGCCTAACGTCGGTCCTGTCTGGACCCTCTACTCGTCAGCGCCCTCGCTACCCGCCCCCAGGCTAGTCGCCTTTACCTCGAGGGGTGGGTTATGCCTCGCAGCTTTCGCTCGGTCGCTGTCTTTCGAGGGCCTCTAGGATCTGCTGGACGGCCGGGAGTCGGTCTTCCTTGTTATAGCTCTGCGCTGCGTCTTGAAGCCACGGCGGGATCACAGTCTCTGTTTCCGCTTCTGCTGGTCTTGCTGCACAATCCCACAGGATGTGGATCATAGTGGCCCGAGCCCTGCGGCACACCTTACACGTGCCGCGGCGGCCGCTTTTCTGATAGAGGCGAAAAGCAAAAACGCCCGTGTATACGAGATTTCGGCGCACGTTAAAGATCCCCAGGTGATCAAAATTAATCCGGAGCCCTCCACTACGGCGCGCCTCATCTGACTGCGTTGTGTCGGCGCGTTAAAACCCTAAAATCAATCAATCAACACCTTACACGTGTCGTCCGGGTACTGTTCTGGGCATATGTGCTTCATTATGACCGGAGTCAGTAACGAGCCCGTCTGCTGCTGTCTAAATGGCGCTGCCATTACTGGTCTGTTCATCCGATAGTACTTTGTCGTTTCGCATCCGGAGAGCTGAAGTACTCAGCCCATAGGCTGCGGGCAATTACTGTTTCACGGATCTAGCGCTGGATATCGGGTTTACTGACGATCCTCTGCAATTTCCACATTACAATCACACGCCTAACAGCAGTCATAAAAAATTAGCATGTACAAGTTAAAGGGGCCCTGAAAGAGGTTTTGCTGATACATGGGTGTTCACATTTTCTGGTAAAACCACGTCCTAGTAATCACCTCCTTCAAGAATTTTTGTGAAAGCAATCATTATTGGAGGAGTTCTTACAAATCAAAACATCGCATTTTCGCCCACGCCGCGATTCTCCCTCGTTTCGTCCACCTCCTCGCACCACGCGAGCGTGGCGGCCCGTGATGCCCCGCTTCTCGGTGACATCTAATACTTTTAATACTTTATTTGTACTCATGGTAGGTGAAACCAGGCGTACAGGGCCGGAAAAGACAGAATTGCCCATACCAGTCAGGCTTGCCAGTCAGGCTTGCAAGAACATCCGGTTGCACGCGTCGTCTGCTACTGCGATATTCTGCGCCGCAGCTTCGCTTTGGGACGCGGCCGTCCGACTTTCCGACTGTCTGACTACGAGTGCCTATGTGAACACTCAAACCGTTCCTGCAGCCATAGAGTTTCATACTAATATTGTCACGAAGACAAGGACGAAGCAGTTGTCTTGAATGAGAAATACGTTTATTGGAGCGAACTTGTGCTCCTCTAACAACTCAAAAGAATACAGAGGCGGCGAAGCAGCGGTCAACAAAGTGACTTGCACAGGCGAGTGTCGTCGAATCGAATGCCCCGGCGTCCGCACTGCAGGCTTTTTATCTTTCGGCGCGCGTGGTTCTCGAAACGTCGATTCGCATCGAGAACATAGTAGATCCAAGAAGATTATTCTGGGCTGTTCACGTTAGATCGGAATGCTCTCCCTATCACAACAGATAACACATGCGGCACAGAAAGAAAGAATGGAACACGCGCTTCCCTTGGCGCAGAGATAACGCAGACCGGCGCAGCCGGGCGGTAAAAGCAAAACACAAATAAACAAACCCAATGTATGGTTCGCGGCATTACCCCCCCTCTAAGAGTGCATCGACCCGATGCTAACATAAGCGACAGTCCGAACAAATGAAAATAAAAGTTCGTCATCGTCCGTAGAAAGGTTTTAGGCGAACCACGTGGACGACTTCAGGCCGCCTGCGTTGTCGTGATGTGCCGGAGTCACCATCAGGGATCACTTCGTAGGTAAGTTGGCCAACACGTCGTAGAATCTGGTAGGGTCCGAAATAGCGTCGCAGGAGCTTCTCACTGAGTCCGCGTCGTCGGATGGGAGTCTAAACCCACACACGATCCCCTGGTTGGTACTCGGCGTCTCGGCGTCGGAGGTTGTAGCGGCCCGCATCCACCAGCTGCTGGTCCGTTATACGAACTCGAGCGAGCTGGCGGGCCTCCTCCGCACGTTGAAGATATCCGTGGACGTCGGCGTTGAGGTCGTCGTCTTCTACGTGCGGAGGCATGGCGTCGAGCATCGTAGTCGGCCTTCTACCGTAGACAAGCTCGAACGGCGTCAGCTGCGTCGTCTCCTGGATAGCCGTGTTGTACGCAAACGTGACATACGGGAGCACTTCGTCCCAAGTCTTATGTTCAACGTCAACGTACATTGACAGCATATCTGCGATTGTCTTGTTCAGACGTTCTGTTAGTCCGTTCGTTTGGGGGTGGTACGCCGTCGTTCTTCGGTGATCCGTGTTGCTGTAGCGTAATACTCCTTGCATCAGCTCCGCAGTAAATGCCGTTCCGCGGTCTGTGATTAGGACTTCCGGGGCTCCATGTCGCAGCACAACTTGGCTTATAAAGAACTTTGCCACTTCTTGTGCAGTCCCCCTCGGAAGAGCGGCGGTCTCTGCGTAGCGCGTCATGTAGTCTGTCGCTACGACAATCCACTTGTTCTGTGATCGTGACGTAGGGAACGGGCCTAAAAGGTCCATTCCAATCTGTTGAAATGGTCTCGATGGGACGGCGATCGGTTGCAGAAGTCCGGCGGGTCTTGTCGGCGGCGTTTTTCGTCGCTGGCAGTCACGGCAGCTCCGGACGTAGTGGGTGACGTCAGAGGTAAGGCCGGGCCAGTAGTACCTCGCCTTGATTTTTCCAATAGTGCGGGCTGTGCCTAGATGTCCGGAAGACGGGTCGTCGTGGCACGCTTCCAAAATTTCGTCACGAAGGTCCGCGGGGATGACGAGAAGGTAATTCGCTCTTGTTCCGGGGCTGAAATTCTTCTTCACGAGGACGGAGTTTCTCAGGCTGAATGCTGGTAAGCTGCGTTTGAAAGTCCTAGGAACGGCAACGTTGCATCCCTCGAGGTACTCGATTATGACGCGTAAGTCGGGGTCGGCACGCTGCTGGGCGGCTAGGTCGCTCTCCGTCACGATCCCGAAGAACGCGCTGTCTTCATCAGAGTCTTGTGGTGGTGGGTCGACGGGGGCGCGGGACAGGCAGTCGGCGTCGGAGTGTTTCCTGCCGGATTTATAAACGACTGTAACGTCGAACTCCTGCAGGCGCAAGCTCCACCGCCCAAGACGGCCAGAGGGGTCCTTCAAATTGGCGAGCCAACACAGCGCATGGTGGTCTGTTACAACCTTGAATGGCCTTCCATACACGTATGGGCGAAATTTTGAAATCGCCCATATAATAGCCAGGCACTCTTTCTCAGAGGCAGAATAGTTTTTCTCCTCCTTCGACAGACCACGGCTGGCATAGGCGATTACCCTTTCGCAGCCGCTTTGCTTTTGGACAAGGACGGCACCCAAGCCTATATCACTGGCGTCCGTGTGCATTTCCGTTTCGGCATTTTCGTCGAAATGAGCGAGCACGGGCGGGCTTTGCAGGCGTTTTTGCAGCTCGCAGAATGCTTTTTCTTGGTCGTTTTCCCAGCTGAAAGGGGTGCTGTCTTTCGTCAAGCGCGTGAGTGGCTCTGCAATGCGTGCGAAGTTTGCGACGAAGCGCCGGTAGTATGCGCACAGCCCGAGAAATCTTCGCACGCTCTTCTTGTCTTTCGGCCTAGGGAAGTTCGCGATAGCTGAAGTTTTTGCCGGGTCAGGTAGGACTCCCGCGGCGTTGACGACGTGGCCCAAGAACTTGAGTTCCTCGTATGCGAAACGGCACTTTTCAGGCTTCAGCGTCAACCCCGACGTACGAATGGCCTCGAGTACAGACTCCAACCTTGCAAGGTGTTCGTCGAAAGTCCGGGCGAATACCACTACGTCGTCGAGGTATACGAGGCAGGTGTGCCACTTAAGGCCAGCTAGCACAGTGTCCATGACTCTTTGAAACGTCGCTGGTGCTGTGCACAGCCCAAACGGCATCACCTTGAACTCGTATAGGCCGTCTGGGGTTATAAATGCAGTCTTCTCTCGGTCTCTCTCGTCCACTTCAATTTGCCAGTAGCCGGTCTTCAGGTCCATCGATGAGAAGTACTTCGCGTGGCAGAGGTGGTCGAGGGCGTCGTCGATTCGGGGGAGGGGGTACACGTCCTTTTTCGTGATTTTGTTCAGTCGCCGGTAGTCAACACAAAACCTTAATGTGCCGTCTTTTTTCTTTACGAGTACGACGGGCGCAGCCCAGGGGCTTTTCGATGGCTGTATAATGTCGTCGCTGAGCATGTCGTCGACTTGAGTCCGGATGGCTTCCCGTTCGTGTGAAGAGACGCGGTACGGTGACTGTCGGGTAGGTCGGGCTCCATCTTCGGTTATTATTCGGTGCTTCGCTAGAGGGGTCTGACGTAGTTTTGCGCTCGACGAAAAACATTCGCTATAGCGACGCAGCAAAGCCAATAATTTTTTCCGTTGTTCTTGCGGTAGCGCCGGATTCACGTCGAAGGGCTGCGGGAGCTTGAAGGTTTCTACGGGGGTGCGTTCAAAGTCGGCGACCGCGATCACGTCACTTGCTTCTTGCGTTTCTTCGAGGAATGCAATTACCGCGCCCTTGTTTAAATGCTGGTACTCCTCGGTGAAATTAGTAACCAAAATGTGGGATTGGTGTTCCTTGAAGCGCGCAATGCCTCTTGCGACAGACACACCGCGGTCGAGAAGCAACCTTTGGTCACTCTCCACGATAGCGTCAACGTCAGGAGCAGCACCTTCACAGTAGACGGTGATCATCAAACTTGCGCGGGGTGGCAGGGTGACATGATCATCGGCTATCCTTACAGCTGCACGCTGTTCGGGGTTCGGTTCCGGCGTCATCGAGTGATCGGAGGAAAAAGTTATCGCCTTGGTCTGCAGATCAATTATTGCGCCGTTGTCCGTCAAAAAGTCCATTCCGAGAATTACGTCGCGGGAGCAGTTAGGCAAGATGACGAACGCGGCAGGGTACGTCGTGCCGTCTATGGTGACGCGCGATGTGCACGTTCCACTTGGCGTCACGAGGTGGCCTCCTGCTGTGCGTATATGCGGACCGTCCCATCTGGTCATAACTTTCTTCAGTTTAGACGCAAATGGTCCGCTCATTACCGAATAGTCAGCTCCAGTGTCTACGAGGGCGACTACGTCAAAGCCGTCGATGGACACCTTGACGTCAGATGCAGTCTTCCTCGAGTTCCGGGTTCGTCGGGGCGTCGTATCTCTGCTTGTACGTGTTGACGGTCGGGCACTGTGCACCGTCGTCGTCGTCGTCTTCTCAACGGACGTCTCGGTCAGGTCGGGTACCCGTCGCGCCGTGTAGCTGTCGTCGTGTTCAGGAGTCTCGTCAGGGCTGGGTCGGGTCGTCGGGATGAGGGCATGTCGTGAATCACTGTTTTCGGCGCGTCCTTGCGTCGTTGGAGGGTTTCCAGTATTTCGCCGTAGAGCAACTTCACCTCCAGAAGTTGCTGCTTTTAGTTTCCCCCGCGTGGGCTGGGGGACCTTCCACGTGCGAAATCAGCATTGCTACGGCGGTTAGGCGACTGGTATGGGTAGGGCGATGGCGATCGGTGTGAGCGGGCTGGTCCTCGGTTGGTGTTGGACAGGTATTCGTCGATCTCAGTAGGGCGCTGGCCGGGTCGGGGGCGTGGGGCGTCGACGGAGAAACCACGCAGTCCGAGTCTCCTGTACGGGCAGCGACGATAGATGTGATCGGCCTCCCCGCAATGGTAGCACAGCGGACGATGATCTGGCGTTCGCCAAACGTCAGTCTTCCTCGGCGTCTGGGTTTGGGCTGTGTACGGCGGTACGGTCGACGGCGGCGAGAGTGGGGACGGCGGCGACAGTGGACGGCGGTACGGTGGAGCTTCTTGTAGACGGGCTGGAGCAGGGCGGGGTCGACGAACAGCCGCAGAATAGGTCATCGCCTGTGGCTCGCGGGGTGCCTCGGATGGCATAGAAGTGCCCAAAGCGTGTTGAACCTCTTCGCGGATGACGTCAGTCAGGGAAGCCACTTGAGGTTGCGGCGTCGTCGGAAAAAGCTTCCGAAGCTCCTCCCTGACCACTGCTCGGATGGTCTCACGCAGTGTGTCGGAGCTTGTAGCCCCGGCACCGATCGTCTCGGGAACCATCACGTTGACCGGGCGATCGTACTGCTTCGTTCGAACTTCCAGCGTCTTCTCCATCGCGGCCGCCTCAGACGCGAATTCGGCCACCGTCTTGGGAGGATTGCGGACAAGGCAAGCAAAAAGCTCCTGCTTTACCCCTCGCATGAGAAACCTTAGTTGCTTTTCTTCTGTCATCTCCGGATCCGCACGTCGAAACAACCTCTTCATCTCCTCAACGAAGATCACTACCCCTTCGTTGGGGTGCTGCGTTCGAGTTTCGAGTAAAAGCGCTGCGCGTTCTTTTCTGACCACGGTAGTGAAGGTCTTAGTGAACTCGCTTTTGAACTGAGCCCAGTTTGTCAAGGAGCTCTCGTGGTTCTCGAACCAAGTGCGAGCCGAATCTTCCAAGTAAAAGAAAACGTGCCGGAACGTTTCTGCGTCGTCCCACCTGTTGAATTTCCGGACGCGCTCCAGTTTTTCCAACCATTCTTCCGGGTCTTCTGCGGGGGCTCCTCGGAATGATGGCGGTTCCCGTGGCTGCTGCAGAACGACAGGAGGATTGGCTTGGTTGAGCATGGTGCTGGTTGCGACGTCTTTCTTCTTCGTCTTCTCCGGTAGTAGACCGAACTCGGGTGGTAAATCTTGCACGCGGAGGCTGGCTCTTGTTGGACTGGCTTGGCGGCTTCCAGAGGTTGTAGTGGGCATGAAGGGTGCGTACCCCGCACCTCCACCAGATGTCACGAAGACAAGGACGAAGCAGTTGTCTTGAATGAGAAATACGTTTATTGGAGCGAACTTGTGCTCCTCTAACAACTCAAAAGAATACAGAGGCGGCGAAGCAGCGGTCAACAAAGTGACTTGCACAGGCGAGTGTCGTCGAATCGAATGCCCCGGCGTCCGCACTGCAGGCTTTTTATCTTTCGGCGCGCGTGGTTCTCGAAACGTCGATTCGCATCGAGAACATAGTAGATCCAAGAAGATTATTCTGGGCTGTTCACGTTAGATCGGAATGCTCTCCCTATCACAACAGATAACACATGCGGCACAGAAAGAAAGAATGGAACACGCGCTTCCCTTGGCGCAGAGATAACGCAGACCGGCGCAGCCGGGCGGTAAAAGCAAAACACAAATAAACAAACCCAATGTATGGTTCGCGGCAATATATAGTAGAGGGAAATCTGTCGCTGCAGTCGCGGGCCGCTGTGGGCGGCGCCATTGCTGCTAGCGACGTTCCTCGCCTGCTTGGCTTAGCTAGCCGTACGGTTTCTTTTTTGTCTCGAAGCCAAAATCAACAAAAAAAGTAACATTTTTTTTGTTCATTGTACATTAAGCTTCTAAAAAACTACTGAAATTTTGGAGGTTCAATTTTATAATAAGAAAACAAATTTCATGAACCATCTACGGTAATATTGTTGCTTTTTTGCAGCCATAGCCAACGTTTCAGCCTGTTCATGAGCCGTGCCAAGGACAAGTGGAACGTACCTGCCGGGTACATGACGGCACGCTGTGGCGGCAGACAGTGGCGCCAGATTTCCCTCCAGTATATATTAGTATGAAACTCTATGCCTGCAGCTAACCGGAACAGAAACTCTGAACGACTACAACGTCATGTGATCATTATTGGTAATTCGGGTCTTGCTCTTTCCCCCTGACCCACACCAGGGCCTCAGGCCTCCTCCTAAATAAAGGTCATTCATTCATTCATCGTTTTGCTAATGAACCCTGCACTCCCCTCACGGCTGGAATAGCTGATGGAAGGAATGGGGACGGACTGTTTCGCTTCCACGCCACGCCGAAAGATGGCGCGAAAAGAGAGCGACCAGCTGTCACTGCGCGTTCGCAGCGACGACAGGTATTGGTACATATGGGAGTCTAAAAATTTCCCCGCATTTCCCCGAGGGGAAGAATGTGAAAGTGCGAATGCAGGAGTTGAATTTGCGCGGTTCGGTAATGTTCGCGAAAGAGAGATCACACACACACACACAACTACAAAGAAAGAAAGATGCATTTATTCACAGACACCTATTTGTGTTGTCGTTGTACTTGATTGCTAGAGCGGATCTCAGCTTTGAAATTTCGTGTCAGTACTCCTTTAAGCGGGTGCATTAGCCCTTCTCACGCCCGATTCCTGGCCAATCCCCCACGTGGGTATGTGCCATGTCAGCGGCCAGGCAGCGCGCGCCCATCTCCCCCCGTTGCCAAGGAAGACGAGGAGACTCCTGGCCAATCCCCCACGTGGGTATGTGCCATGTCAGCGGCCAGGCAGCGCGCGCCCATCTCCCCCCGTTGCCAAGGAAGACGAGGAGCGCGCGCTCCCGCAGCTGTTGCTATGTGGACGGACGGCGGTCGCCGGAATTCAGGGTCGCTTATAAAGTGCATTCGCACTTAAAATATGTGAGGAAGGGACCGAATAATCGCCCCAAAATTTGTTAGAGTGAGTGCGCACATGCGTTCCGAACCAGCGTCAGTTTATGTATTGCTTAATTCGCGCCAATACCGAGCTAAATGGTGTTTTGGTAGCGCCATGCACGTGCGTACACAGGCCGTAGTAGCATTTGATTCCGTTATTCCGATCGATTCTAAACATTTATAACCGGAACAAAAACCAGCCGAAGGGTTGCACGGTACGGCACCGCAACTTTTCCAAAGTTCGTCGTACACTCCATTTTCATGCTCCCCCTTTACTTTCCGGGAAACTTCTAAGCGACCCTGTGTTTACCAACAACTAGACAAGTACGCCTTAACAGATATTACGAGATGTCTCGGAAGAACAGTGGAGTTTTGGGGCCTAGCACGCCCGCCTCTTTGTTCGACTGTGCATATGATTGCACAAAATGATTAATCCACCCTCGCTTTTTCCCATGATGGCCTGAGGCCGTTTTCTCTCTATAAAGGCTATTCGTTCATTTTTGTTCACGTGCTCAGTGCTTCCGATTGCAATATGGGGAGGGTTTGGTGGCCGGTGGCGGCCCTATATTCCCCCTCCCCCTCCCCCCCCTCCCAGCCTACCTTGTGTCTTGTCTAAGTGTACAAACGGAAACTGCGTTTACTCTATGCAAAGACATACCAATTTATGCAAAATACACAAATCAGTATTTCTTTCTCTGAAAGTACAATTACCTCTTAATACTATATACAAACAGATCGTTCTAATGACCTAAACGATGCACTGACGGTTGATGTGGAGGTTGCGCAGTTCTACTAAAAAGTTTTATTTTGGACTCGCGAATGCGATTCGCCAACCATGCCACTTAGAATATACCGCCACTTGGAACAGCATTTGGCC
The DNA here is from genome assembly GCF_048455015.1 of Haemaphysalis longicornis. NCBI lineage: Eukaryota > Metazoa > Arthropoda > Arachnida > Ixodida > Ixodidae > Haemaphysalis > Haemaphysalis longicornis. Next base: position 78,629,792 of record NW_027526225.1, on the reverse strand, counting down.
ATTTGACCAAACCATGCCGCTTGAAATAGAATTTGAACCCGAGACTTTGAATGAGTGATCGCGAGGCTTTAGTCTAGTGCGCCACGTCAAAACTGAAAACTGCGCGGGAATAGTCTGCTTACTAGATTGAGACCTACCCTTTGTGTAACCTCAATGCTTTCTCCCTGATTTCAAGAATTACCGGCTGGTTGACTGAACATTTCTTAAATAACAGTTGCGCAGTTAGGTTCCACGTACCTTAGCTGATCTCCAGCAACAACACTGTTTCCACTCCGACTGCGATTTCGCCTTGAGGTAATAGTGCTTGTCGTACTTTTGTTTTACGCCTTACGCTAAATACTTTGGTCGACATTGATTCCTTATTACCTAACAAACCTTACGTAATTCCTCTTCCGGGGTGCTATTCTAGAAGGCCCGAGTTCTGCCTACTCCCGAGTTTCCAGCTGCATGGGTTATGAAAGTAGTGACTACGGAGCATCCGATACACCTCGAGCGAAACGGCGCAGTCGCGTACAGCACGCCTGGCATATTCAGCGCGCTGTATTGGCGCCGCTTACGTTGATAAAGTACGGCTTGTGCTATCTTCCGCATGCAGCACCATATGAAATCGATCTCCCCTAGCATAGCACTAGCATAGCACCTCCCCTAACACTGCTACTTTGAAATCCCCAGCCTGGCTGTTGATAAGCGCCCGGACCGGGGAGGTCCGTTCTAGATGCAAAGCATCTCTTGCTCTCGGCTCCGTCATCTGTCGTCCGTCCGTCCGCACCTCTCCCGCTCTCCCCACCAGCTGTGAGATAGCGCGCGCGCTTCTCCTCCTCTCCCTATCTCCACGGCAGCTGTGCAATAGCGCGCGCGCTGCTCCTCCTCTCCCCCTCTCCACGCCAGCAGTGCGATAGTGCGCGCGCTACTCATCACCACAGCTGCGCGATAAGCGCGCATTGCGCGCCTCCTCTCTCATCTCCTCCTCTCCACTCCACATGCTTTATATAATAAACCCGGTCCGCGCGTCGCTCCCTCAGTTGCTGCTTCGGTTGAGTCACGCTGCGCCGTCCGGAGTTCCGTCATTTTCCGTTATTTGAATACCCAATCTCGTGAACGCTTCGGAACCTCCGAGATGCTTGGCATCAACTCAGGGTTCTCTCGCGGGAAGGTGGTGTCATTTTTTTTCTCGGTGTTCTGTTCTTCCACTGAATTGTGTTTGCCACGTCACTTGAGGGTAGACGCAGTGCATCTCTGCGCAAGCACAAACTAAGTGATCGAAGGGGTCCACTGTAGCGAACGGAACGCGCCCTGCTCCCGCCGACCATCAAATATGGCTTTTGTTTACGGCTTGGTTGAGTGTGCACGATGGACGCTTATCAGAAATCACCCGTTGCATGACCGTGCGTTTTGTTTATTAGAGCGGCAGACAGCTGCCCTCGAGGGGTTGCGTGACGCGCGTTTCTTGTGAAAACGTTAATGACAGGATAGCTTATAAACGTATTACATATACTGTCAAGGAGACAGTCGACACACCGATAGCCGGTTGAGGCGGTCTATTCACAGGGGTGAGGCCGATAGGAACGCAGGTCCGAGCGTTGAGATAACCCAGATCGTTTTCGTGCATGCACCTTCTTCCATGCATCGCGCATGCACGGTGCATGCACGGTGCAAGAAGATGCATGCACCATGCATGCATCTTCTTTTTCTGGCACGTGTTTGGAGCATATTCCGGCATCTTATTGGACCTAATCCTACCTTCCTCTTCCACACGGTTGATGCTGGTGCGGCGCATACCCTGATAGCTTGATGGCCTGTGGCATCTGTTTATTATCCTCGCTACAATACAATCAACGGAGCGTGTATATTGTCAGAGGCGATCTTTACACATTTCAACGGGTTTTGTTCAGCGCCACCGTCGTATGGCAGGAAGCAGAGCATGACAAGCGAGTAAAGGGGAGAGCTAAGAATTAAAGTAACCGCGTGACGCCCGAGGCGGGTAAGCGGGAGTGGAAAGGGCGCGAAAGAAGAGAGGGGAATGAGGGGATTGAACTCTATGAGAAAAAAAAAAAACACCTGTGGAGAGCTTCGTCGACAAGAGCGGTGAGGAGCAAAATGAAATAAAGCAAACAAATCTGAAAATCTGTTGTCATTGTTGCCTTTCCGTCCTTTGTAGTACATGACCACTTGTGGGATTGCCCGGCAATTGGGAGCTTCGAGGAACTAATGGGGCCGGTTCGCAAAATTCATAACGCTTTTAATTTGAGAAGTAAACGTTGTAGAATAGCGCCTGCAGCGTGATGAAGCCTGAACGTGATGTCACGGGAGTAGGACAGGTGCACACTACCCCCGAAAACCGCCGATTCTAGGGAGGCCGCGGCGTGTTCCTGTCTGCTTGCTGACGTTATTAACACACTAATACGAACAGAGAAAAAAGAAGAAACTGACGCAAACTCGTAATAGCAGAAAAGAAGCCTTTTGAAGCAATCCGTGCCAAAAGGCAAAGAAACAAAAGCGACGAAAAAGGCGCAAGTAAAATGTATCACAAAAGAAGTTGCTAATACGTATCGCCAGGCTTTCACCTCAAAACCACGTAAGCAAACTGGAGTGCCCCGAGGAAATTTTTGTGTCGAAAAGCGGAGGGTTCCAATAACGTAATACGAGTCCCAACTGTTTTGAATGTGGCGCGCTTCTATCACCTGCTTTCTTTTTTGCCACTCAGCCATTGTCACGTGATTGCACTGTCTGCCACCGACGGCAGAAACTGCTTTTTAGGAAGAATCATTTTAAACAAAAAGCTCATATGAACGCGTAGAATAAAAGATAAACTGAACTTTGTAGTGAAATAGAGATTAATCAAGTAAAAGTACAATGAAATAGAGTAGTTCGATTTGCTCGACCCCAGTAGCCACTGGTGCAGCAGCGGAGTGAGAGAACGCAGTGGAAGATGCGCCACGCCCTAGTCGCGCATCCTTGCAGTGCTCTGCCCTGGACCGGTTCCGTCACCTCAATAATCAGCAACTAGCATGAATCGCATTTTAAAGCTTTTTAACTCTGCCTCGAAACATTATCATGAGCTTATTATTATCACCCCAGCTCCGACTTGCCTGAGTTTCGCTCAAACTCGGGTCTAGTGGAATCCGGCTGCTAGCGGGTCTAGCGGGTCCTGCTGCTCTTAACTGGGGCGCTATTCCAGAAGGCCCGAGATAGCTCGCTTCCGAGTTTCTAGCCTCTCGAGTTAACGATCATTCGATAAACCTCAGGCGACACCGGCGCAATCACGCGGAGCAAGCTGAGCGTTACCAGCGAACCCGGTTGAGGCCGCTCACGTTGAAAAGGACGACTTGTGCGAACATCCGCGTGCAGGGCCACCTAGAATCCAGTTGCAATATGCACTCAGTTGCGTAAAGTAGATAATCCAGCTATTTCTTTTAAAAATCCGGCCTGGCTTCAGCCTTCTTGTAAAACTCCGCCCTCTAAAAGCGGCGCACGGCGCCTCCGATTTTATCAGTGTTCTGCTCTTCCGCTGAAATGTGTTTGCTACGTGGTTTGAGGGTGGCTCCAGTGCAGCTCAGCGCAAGGCTAAACCAAGTAAGCGAAGCAGTTCGCTGTGGCGAAAGGAACGGGACCTTCTCCCGCCTGTCAAACGTGACCGGCTTTGTTTACGTGCGGGCGGCGGGCTTTGTATCAGACATTGCCCTAATTTAGCGTGTCATGAGCGTGTTTCAACATTTTACGAGTGCGTTTGAGACGTTGAAGGTGTTTCATCCGTCGTTGATTGTGTTTTTGCTGTGTATGAATACGGCTGCCGTGGGAAAATCTTGCCGTCTTGGCCGCTCCTATCGTTCTGACTAGAGCGAACTCATCGTTCGGACCGAACCCCCCGGCTGTGGCAGCATTTGACTGATGGTGGCCTGGCGAGTTCGTTCGTTCGTTTTTTCTGCTACGCTTTGTTACCAGAGCATCAAATGCAAGTGACTTCGTGGCTGCGGCGCCACACAACCGACGAAGTGGACGCCATGGCGGCCATGGTTGGGTGGGGCTTCGGTCGCTACGCCGCGCCCACGAATGGGCTGGGTGTGTGTGATTGACACGAGAACTCGGAGGAAACTCTGGATAGATATTGCATGGCCGAGTTGAACTCGTGACGCTCGTGTTGGCGGCTGCTGCGGCGTGGTTCATTGTTCATTGTCGCCGTAGCAAGCATATACCTATCCCGAAAGAGTTTTTTCTTTAGCGGAGGAGGAATTTCAAGCCCTCTTTTGTCTCTCGGATGTACAGTGGGGTCCACTGTTAAAGGGAAACGGCGAGCGCGTGTCCGCTGCGCTCCGCGTAGCGCCGGCGCCGAGAAGTGGCGAGAATCGGAGACAGCCGGCACATGCGCACTGACCGCTTCAGGCGTGAGAAGCCGCTCTGTCGTCTGCTACGCCACTCCGCCGCGCCGCTCAGCTTGCGATAGCTGAGGAATTTCGTACTTAGCGGCCAGGCGAAGCGCCGAAGCAGACGACAGAGCGGCTTCTCACGCCTGAAGCGGTCAGTGCGCATGTGCCGGCTGTCTCCGATTCTCGCCACTTCTCGGCGCCGGCGCTACGCGGAGCGCAGCGGACACGCGCTCGCCGTTTCCCTTTAGCAGTGGACCCCACTGTACTATGCATTGGCTGTGCAGCCATCTGGCGCACGACCCCCTTTGCGATGAGTTTGAGGCGGCTTTCGCTTCATCACTGCAGAGGGCAAGTGTTGTGTGCGCTGCGGTTTTACGCGAAGGACACCATCCACGAAAGTGTTGGTAGCGACCGAACCAGCGACCGCCCCCAGTCGACAGTTAGCCGGTGTGTGTGCAGTAGGATTACTGCAGGCATTTTTTTTCGCCTTTTTTTAGGTGGTTCACCGGACATGGCATCCGCATGTTCTACAGAAAAGGAGCCGGTCGAAGTAATGCCAAGACAAAGAAATGAAAGCGCGGAAAAACATGCAGGTGAAATATATCAGTTAAGAATTATCGCAGGTACAATTATGTGTTGTTATTAAGTATCGCCAAGTTTTCGCCTTCAAATCACGTAAGAAGACTTAAGTGCGCTTAGGGAATTTCGTATCTGAAAGCGGAAGGAGGGTTTCGATAACACCGGGCAGCAATTACTTGGAATGTCTGGCGTTTTCGTCACCCACTTTCTTTTTTTTTGCCCGTCACGTGATTGCATTGTCTGCCATCGACGGCAGAAATGGGCAGAAACTGCTTCTTAGGACGGCAAATTTGGAACAAAAAGCTCATCAGAGTGCCTAAAATGAGAAATAAATGAACGTTCTAGTGAAATACAGATTAATAAAAAAAAAGCGCGATAAAGTAAAATAAGTTGGATTTGCTCGCCCCCAGTAGCCACCAGGCAACAGCGGAGCAAGAGAACGCAGTAAAAAAAAATCGCGCCATATCCACGGAATGAATGATGATAAGTTGGGCGAAGCTCGAGAGGGGGAGATCATCGGTAATCGTAACTCTCCCGTGAAAGTTCGCCCATTACATCATTAAGAAAGACGTAAGACTGTGTGCGTACATTGTACAAATCAACTTTTATTTTCGGAGTCAATGCTCCCAGGCCCAGACCTGGTGAAAGACCCCGCGCCATCGAGGACTACCCCGCACCTCCACCACAATTTGTCACGTAGGATGGGACACAACGGTAAAGAAAGAACTTTTATTTAGGGCGAACTTGTGCCCGAACAAGACGAGAGGAAACGAGCAAAGGTCCTTGCGTCTCGTTCGATCTCCGAGAACGACTGCCTGCGTTCGTGGCGTGATCTCTTGCGTGATCTCCCCCTCGCAGTGCACGTGCGCTCGCGCCTCCGTTGGCGAACACAGACAAGCTCGCGCTCCCGGTGCCGAGTTTGCGCTGCCGGTTGCAGCCGGTTCTTGCGCGTGCAACGCGGCCCACTTTGCGACATCTCCGAAAGCATGCGGCGGTCACGTACCACGAGACACAAGGGATGGACAGACCCATGACTTAAGGAGCTTCGCCCCTAAAAATACGCCACGCCGTAGTTGCGCCTCCTTGGAACGCGCTGCCCAGGACCGGTTACGTCACCGCAATGATCAGCAAATAGCATGAATTGCATTTTTAAAGCGCTTGAAACCCGCCTCGAAATATTAATATTACGTTACGTGGGCGTCGCTAGAGCTCGTGTTTCCCGCGTTCAGCTCCATCTCAGGCCCTCTGGAATTGCACCCCTGAGCTTACAAGCGTTGCTGGTCGCACACGAATATGCAGTGTGCAACTCCGGGAAACGAATTGTTGCCAAAGTGAACGGCCGAAGCGTTGTAAGCCGAAATACGGATTGCATCAGCGCTATAGTGTTGAGTTGTATTGTTTGTGTGGGCTTCATGTGCCTTACAGTGTTTACTACACTCTAGGAACTAACCAAACAGAGCAGCATTCATTACGGCACGAATGTTGTCGGGGCGCAGTTTTCACCTCTCGATCGATTACCGATGACCGCTAAGCCGATTGGTCTTGCCGGCGCCTTCGGTCAGCGAGCCAGTCACACCACGCGGACTTTCGATCGGCCGACGTGTTCGTATCACCGTCGGCGACGTGTGACGAGGCGGTCTGCCAACTCCGAAGTCGGCGTCGCCGTCTTGTCGCCCTCGTGTCGGCCTAGCCAATTCTCCTTAACGAGAAGCGTGGTAATACGGTAAAAAAGACACAAAAAAAGATAAATATCGACGGACACGATAGCGTTAAGCGTGCTGTAGGAAACGCGAATTTACCGAATGGGCCGCAGCGACCCGTAGACGCTGAGCAGACGACGCTTCTTTTCGACGGAAGTGCGGGAAAAAGGCATCCAATTGCAGGATTTCTGCTTTGTGACGCACATGGGAGAATCAATGACGTACATGCGTCGCAATGGTGGTGCTGAAAGACACGCGGGAAAGGGTGCGAACGCGGCAACAAACTTTGCAACGAAAGTGTGAGCTTTACGCTGCAAATAAAAAAAGTTATACTTGGAAAAGATGACGTTGTCCACCCAATTTAACACTGCTCTTGTTTCATTTAGTCTGCTCTAAACGCCTTTCAGAACCCCTTTAACTGTTGCCCTAAATACCAATTGAAACTCGTTTTATTGCGTCCGCCACAGATCACGTCGCGCAAGAAAAACAATTTTACCCCGGAAAGTATATTTTTGAAAGTTACCTAAAGTCTTTCCTGAAACACCCTGTATAACTCTTTACTGCAGGGATTCGGCTGGTTCCTGCGGCGCAGTGGGAGTATATGACAGCGCGGGAGTATATGAGGAGTTTTTTTTCTCGAAATGCGCCAAATCAAGAAACCGAAACTAAATCATCTAAAACTGTAGTGATAAAAAAAAAAACGCGGCAACTTCCCCCTAAAAATTTTAACAAAAAAGGCCGGATAACGCCCTGCAAACGTGTACTTAGAACGCTTTGCGTTTCGACAATGAGCCCGATTCTGTTTTGGCGCGGATCTAAATGAGGCAAGTCTATTTTCCCGATGGGAATGTGATTTTGGATTGACGTCATATCAACAACATGGCAGCCCCCTTCCGAGTTCCCGCCTGACAGTTAGAGCTGTCAGGCGGGAAGAAGTAACCATTTAGGATATTAGTAAATCACCAAATAAAGTTATGACTAGAAATTGCTAACAAAGCAATTTTTAATTACTTGTGTCAAGGTACTTTCCCTGGCTGACGTGTAAAGCACATCACAAAAAACCTTTGACAGCGTTGCATTTAGGCCCCGTAACAAAGTTTCGCTGTTTCCTCATTTTCGTGGGTGGATTTGGCTCAACAGGAAAAAAAAAAAAAACGCCTCATATACCACTGTGACTACGGTATCACGAGGGTGGCCATTTACGCGCACGCAGACCCGATCAGACAGGACCATAATGGCGACCTACGCGTAGGTCTTTACATCAACCAAGTTCTCTCTCTCCTTCTTGCGTGCAATGACCATCTTTTTCATCCGGGCAGCGATACTTGCACTTGCCTTGTCTCGAGGACACAGCTACGCGCTTTGCAGAAACAGAAATGTGAATTTTGCATTGCACTAGGCCAAAAAAAAAGCGCGTCATCCCTATTTCATATTTGCCGCGCTTTCGAGGCGCTTTTGCAAAGAAAGTGCTACGAGTTGTGCCGCGCCTCCGCCAGATGGCACCACGGGTCCCGCGACCGCGAGAAGACGCAGTGAAACATCCCCCTCGCGAGGGGCATGATCAAATGCAGAGCATTTCCGGGGGCGCACGACGTTAAGTAGTTTGCGTTACGTTAATGTTGTTGCACTTTTGGCAACTGCTGACGAGAGAGCGCTCGCCAGCAGTAATTTGAATGAGTCAACGATATAAGGCGCGTTCGTAGCGTCCCATTCTGTGTCGGCTTTATGGCGCAGTGGGTAGAGCACCATGTACATTGCGTTCCGCCGGCAGGGTCGAGGGATCGAAACCGGGCGCCGGAGAGTTTTTTTTTATATAGTAGAAAGGGGTGCGGTGCGGACTACGGACGTCAACGCGGGTGACATCGTGAGTTACTGAAATGCTCTGCATTTAAAAGCGCCCTTGAAACAGTCTTTCAAATGCTTTTCTCAAGGTTTACCGTTACGCTTCTCACATTTCTGCCTTTCCGTTCAACCATAATTACCGAACACAAGTCAAATTGCAGTGAACGCACTGCGTCCCACTTACTCTCCTTGTCCATCGTACTCGGAGGTGTGTACTACGTACGTTCCTACAGGAAATGTCAAACCCTTCACGTGAAGGTGCGTCCCCTGCAAAACAATGAGGACGGGGAAAAGTTGTGTGGTAAAAGATCATCATCATCATAATCATCATCATCATAATACTCGTCATCACCACCATCATCATCATCACCATCGCCACCACCATCATCATCACCACCATCACCATCATCATAATCATAGCAGCAACAGCAGCAGGCTATCTACGTCCACTGCAGGGCAAAGGCCTCTTTCACAGATCTCCAATTATCCCGGTCCTGTGCTAACTGTGACCAATTTATCCCGCAAATTTCTTGATCTCATCTGCCCGCCTAATTTTCTGCCGTCCCCTGTCACGCTTGCCTTCTCTAGGAATCCACTCGGTTACCCTGAATGACCAACGGTTATATTTCCTCCGCATTACATGCCCTGCCCACACCCATTTCTTCTTCTCAATTTCTACTAATATGTCCTTAACACGAGTGTGTTCCCTGACCCACTCCGCTCTCTTCTTGTCCCTTAATGTTACACCTATCATCTTCAGTTCTATTGCTCGCAGAGTCGTCCTAAATTTAAGTTGAACCCTCTTAGTGAGCCTCCAAGTTTCTGCCCCGCAAGTGAGTACCGGTAAGATGCAGCTGTCATACAGTTTGTTCTTCAGGGACAATGGTAGGCTGCCATTCATTATTTGCGAATGCCTGCCCAATGCACTCCCCATTCTTATCCTTCTAACTACCTCTGCCTCATGGTTGGGATAGATATATTTAAGCAAAAAACGCCCAATTTTACCAACGCACTTCAGCCGACCATCGGCTACACTTCGCGGTGCACGTTAATATATTGCGTGAGCAATGAAACGGTCACGTCGGCAAAAAGTTGACTGCCGCGGTTCTCCGGACTAAGCGGAATGAGGATTGGGGAGCCCTGGAAAGGGTGAGGGGAGCGGGTTGCGATGGATTGCTGAGGCGGGGGGGGGGAGAGGCAGTATGGCGACAATCAGTATCCCTCCTCCTATCGATAAGCACTGTGGAGGTTCGCCCAAATGGATTCAATTCTCCCGCTTTCCACTGCCCGAGCTCCATCTACGGGAACCTTTCGTTACTGTGGGTCTGTTGGAATGCCGCCACTAGGGCTAAGCTGGCGCACGAGCGATTTTTGTATTTTAGGTTCGAAGCATTGTTTTCAACGCGTATATTTTATTTGCAATCACAAGTTAAGCCCACATTTCTTTTCAATTAAGGGAATACTGCGAGTACCAGCTGTGTTATGGTGTTTTGCCTAAAATTTGCGTCATGTTTTCTTTTTGCTCAACAATGTTGACAAGTAAGAAGTGTGCGTCCAGATTACGCGGTTCGGAAAAGTTTTGCCTGAATAAAGTGCTGGTTTCAGAATGCTGTTAGGTATTGGCCGGTTGGCTCAATCGATGCCATGATTTGAAGCGCAACAAAAACACACGGCCGAAGAACAGAGTAGGACAGACAGACAGAGACAGAGAGACAGACGGACGGACGGACAGACGGACGGACGGACGGACGGACAGACAGACAGACAGACAGACAGACAGACAGACAGACAGACAGACAGACAGACAGACAGACAGACAGACAGACAGACGGACGGACGGACGGACGGACGGACGGACGGACGGATCAATATTTTTGGGTTTAGGTAGACCACGAAAGTCTTTATAAACATTACTGGGGTTGTTAATTAACTGCTCCCCTAATTATAATCCTCGTGTAATTAGCATGTTGAAATCGCTCGTCTAGGCCCCCACTACATGTTCCTAAAAGACGTTGCTAAGTCGAAGGGCACAACGCAATGAATATGCCCACTTTTTTACTCAGCTAGAACCCTTGGGGACAGGGTAACGTTGGTGCTGCATGCACGCCCCTCCCTCATTTCTGAGGCCCTGGGCTCGACTCCCATCCAGTCTCTAGTTCGCCTCATTTCTCTTCAACTCAGTTTTCTTCTTATCTATTTGTGCCGTCGACTCCTTTGTCTGCCGTCTCTCGGTGGTGCCACATTTCTTACCTACCGCGTCAACTAATAGCGTAATGTCTTTGCAGCAGTGAGTCTCTGGTTGGTTAACTACCTGATCCGATATGGAATCTGCTTGTACTACACGAATAAGAGGAGACGTGACACACGCTCAATGCAATTGCCTAGCCAAATGCTGTACCATTTTAGTTTATTTTTAGAGCTGTACGGACATTTGAGGAAGAAACATGAGTAAATAAATATAGAAAAATGAGCGCTGCGTTTTAAAGTGTCGGTGATCAATGTTCTCAATATTCGTGCCCTTAAAATATGGCCTTAAACGAGCTACCCCGAAGAAGGTGCTGTTATAAGGCGAAAATACACTGGAGTGCTGACCAACGGTACTGAAAGTAAGGTTTTCACAGCCTCGTAGGCCTCAGTGCGTAACGGCTTCTTAGGCTATATAAGAAGCTGATAGTATAGGAAAAACCACAAAGTATTGATTCATTCATTACTTTTTCAGTACTCTGTGTGGGAACAGGTGTCAGGAGGCATTTTGAAATGATAAATCCTGAAGTTTATTGGAAACATCCTCCGGGTGTTCGGCGCTCGTTGACACTGCTTGCGGGCACAGCGTTCGTGCGCCCAGGAACGCTTGACCCCGAGTGTTAAAAAAAAAACAAAAAAAAAAAAACTTTTCGTTATTGCTGTCTGACACCGAAAGCCAATTATCTCTGCTTTAGTGTTTACTAGACCTATTACGTGAGGTTGTATTATCGACTGACATGAAGTCATCATTGGGCAGGTCGCATGAGAAGTTTTGCCTGTCGTTCGTTATCAGACAAGCGTGCAGCTTTGCTTTGAAGCTACGTTAATTTCTCGGGTCCAAAACATCGCTTGAAGGTTCCCTATATCGGTACCTATTTATCTTTCCGTTTTAAAAAAGAAACAAAAAAAAAAAACGTGAACGCGCAATTCTGTTATATGGCCAACTCTGTATGTTATATGACTGGATCCGCAATCGTAGAGCCATTCGGCAATATTTATTTATTTATTTATTTTATTTCTCACATTACCCACAGCGCCAGTTTTACATTACTGTGGGGGCGGGGGGGGGGGGGGGCACAGCACCTATTTCATTGATAACTAAAAGCAGTTAGTGCAGCACACGTGTATACAACGATAGCTACAGTTACCGGTCATTACAGACGGTGTAGAATCATACACCTAGATGAAACAGCTTGTGGAACTTACAAAAAAATCAACGTCTCCGCTCTCCCATGAGAAGTGCATTGACAGAGTTGTGTGTTGGGGATTTTTGAGCCACAATTTGAACAGATGTTCTAAGAAAAGAGAGAAAAGGGAGGTGTCCGTTACTACTCAGAACTTCGAATATAGAATTCTTCCGCAAACAATGTCACAGGTTAAGACACAAATGAATACGCTTTTCATGTGAAATTGTAACAACTGTTGCCATTTTATTATCCTGACGTGCATAGTTATTACAGAGCATGGGTGCTTAGGAAACGCTGTTATATTTGGCATGCTTACTTGTTTCTTTTAAAATGGGAAAGAAACAATGCTTCAAGAAAGATCCAGCCTCGCACTCCCTCACCAATGATCGCGCCGCCTCATCCAACGGCCTTTTTTGTCGTTCTTGAGACGCCTTGGTACCTCTGGCCGATTTTTCAGCCACTTTATGAGCTGTGACACACCACAAAGGTTGTCGGTAAACGTTAAAGACAACGCGCTGACACATTGAGTAAACTCACTGATAACTTTGTGCTACGGAATATTGTTCTGATGCTGGAGGAATAGCGGCACTCCTATCCAGGATATGTTTTCGTGCTTTTGAGTCTGCATCTCATCTATCTTGTTTGCAGCGAACACGATTTCTGTGTAAGACGCGTAGACGAACAGGCTAGAATTTCAGTTGAGCATTCATCACTTGCTATAAATAAAAATAGCGCTTCACCGTACTGCTTGGCACGCTGCAACAGAGCACGAGTGCAAGCAGGTGGCCTTCCTGGACCCACCATGGTGGCTCAGTGGCTAAGGTGCTGTGCTGCTGGGCTGAACGCCGAGCCTTCAATCCCGGCAGCCATGGTCGCTTTTCAGATGGAGGCGCTAAGCGCAAATTCCCGTGTGTCCGGATTTCGGCGGGCGTTAAAGATGTTCAGGTGGTCAAAATTAATCCGGAGCCCTCCACTACAGTGTGCCTCACAGCCCAGTTGATGCTTCAGCGCGTTAAACCACCAAAATTAGTTGAGTAGGTTTTCTGGTAGGGTGTGCGAGGATTTAAGCCAGTGGTCGCAACCTTTCGAGGTGAACGGCCAAGTTGCATGAAGCCGACGCGGCAAGGGGCGCACGGCAAATCGGAACGAGTAGGGGGAGTGTGCTTGTCTTTTAGCGGTGCAAATAAATGACGTGAAGACGTTATCTTGCTAGGTGTCAAGGATGGGGGCAATTCCAACTCCAAGCGATCTTTCTTCGTATCTAATACCACTTGAGGCTAACATTGCCATGTCAGGCTTCTGCTAGATAGGAAGTGGCAAGGGGAAGGTGGTTATGACGGCGTGCCGAGAGCCGTATAATACTTGCCCGCTCGCCAGGTTGCCTAGCGTCACTAAATAAAGGCTTTTAGAGTATCGGAGCTCTTTTCTCTCATTGTTATGTGCCGCCAGGATTTTCATTGGTCGGTCGGCACCACGTAATATTTGTTTACATATGGGCGCAGCCATTTTGTTTCTGGGCGCCTCTCTTCTCTCTCTCTCTCTGCTGCGTGGACGATAAAGCGGCCGGTCGCACTCTGCCCGTCACAACCGGCAGAGAGATCGTTGGGGGTGATGGCAACACTGCAAGCCTGAAACAAAATGGCCCCCAGACGCTTCCGGGAGCACGAAGTGGCGGTACTCTTAAGCGTAGCCTATTTAGTGACGCTAAGGTTGCCGACCCCTGATTTAAGCTGTTATAGCCAATCCCCATAGGGGGTAGGTGCCATGCGTTGATATCCGTAACGGCGGGCGGCAGCTTGTTTTGGCGCTAGAAGGCTCCCACAGACATGCACCCCACTGGCCCACGTATTCGCGGAGAGTAGTGGCTTCACACGTTTCCTTCGGCCCACATGCATGCTTCCACTCCGACATGTTGAAATGGAAGTGTGGAACAGAATGTTTGAGGTGGCGATATTTCGTTGTAAGAGTGTGCAAGCACGACGCTAGAACGCTAACTAAACACGTTGATATGCCACGCTCCACCTCTTAACCAACGAAAAGGATACGAACGCACTTTTAATTACGAAACGAATACTCAGAATTGAGCTAGGAGTACAGTTTACAATACAAAATCACGGGAGTTGACAAGAAAATGGCATTGCTGAGGCTCCGAATGTCCAAGTTCTTAACCCCTAGTATTCTTAGGCAGAACAGCAGCGCTGCTTTAGCAAATGCATAAAAAATGGAAGGAGTGTTTCAAGCTAAGCAGAAGATGGCGTTGGTGTGCACAGGCAAAACCGGGATTGTCCCCTCAAGGGAACGGAGTCTTTCTTTGACGTGTTCCTGATATTCGACAAATGTTCGCTCGGATGTGCACATGTCACAAGAGATCAAAACCCTTTTCTCGAGATAAAGATGTTTAAAAGGCGAAGCTTTCTGCAGCGAACCTGAGTCATAGTCAAAGTCCAAAATCCAAACTGGTTCGACCACGTCCCCCTAGCAACGTTGACTACAAAATATCCGCAAAAATTTTATTTAGTTACCGTCAACTTGTAGTCACTAGTTTAGTTGGGTCCCACCAAACGTGCGGTATTCGGGGCAGGAGTATTCAAAAAAATATTCAAACAAATATTCAAACAAAAAATGGACTTTTTTTGGCTTTTGATCGGCAGCAGTCAACGTAGACGACGTGTTGTGTAAGACATCAAACTGTGCTATAATCAGTGCACTACACAGCTTATCGTCAATCGTATTCTGTCTAAGCGATTTCTATCAAGTCTTCTGTCAGAGAAGGCTGCCCCCTCTGACCATTTCTGTTCGCCTGTACCTCGAGCCTCTTTGTCTTAGCATTCAGCAGACTCAACGAGTGAGGGCTTTTTGCTTACAATCATGCGAGGTTAAGGTACTTGCTTATGCGGATGTTTTAGCGTATTTTTGCGCTGACAAAAACAGTATCCAGGAAGCCCTTACAGTTACTAAGCCGTTCTGTGATGTGTCTGGAACGGACGTTAACATGTAAAAAACCAAGGGATTCGAACGAAACCATCTATATGCGCTAACATTATTTGGGATAGTGCCCCTCTTCCGTAACTAGGCGTATCTTTGCATCAAATATGGAACACAGAGCCTCATTAGTCGTCAGCACTCACACAAATAAGTGCGCATAGAAGGCACGGAAAGGGTGCGATCTCTCTCTTTAGAGAGAGAGAGAGAGAGAGAGAGAGAGAGAGAGAGAGAGAGAGAGAGAGAGAGAGAGAGAGAGGTCGTGATTCGGGTGAAAAGAAAGGAAGTGCACTGGGGATATTATTGAGCCCATCTGGGGGCTCACCTGCATACAACCTAGTCCGGGGGGAGGGGGAGGAGGGGGGATGAAAGATTAGAGAGGAGAACGGGGGTGATAAAAGAGATAGGTAAGCTAGAAAAAGAAAAGCGTGGAGCCTATACGTAAAGCTAAGCGAAGCAGCAGCAATGGCGCGCACAGCAGACTGCCGTCTACAGGCGCTTGTTGAATCCGGCGGCCTCCAGGTAGAGCAGCAGGTGGCGGAAGACGTCACTATGTTTGCACGTGCACAAGTGTGTAATGCCTTTCTTGCTACAAAGCTCCTTCATGCGCCTCAGGTGCTTCTCTTTGCGCGATCAAAAGTTCAGGCTCCACATTTAGTTTTTGCTACATTTGTGTGAAGTTCTCAATGGAAGCTCATGTGCAGGGGCAACTTGTTTCTTCTTTGAAAGGCTGGGCTCATGAATTAAGGTTTTGCGCTCATGTATAAAGGTTTTGGGCTCATGCCATTGTTTGTACACTAACTTGCGTCTGTTTTTTTTTTCTGCAAATTGGTTGATCTTTTAAAGGCTGGGGGTTTTGGTCTTACGCATTTGTTTGTACACCAACGTGCGTCTAGTTTTTTCTTCTACAAATTGGTTGATTTTCATGCATTTGTTTGTACACCACCTTGCGTCTCGTTTTTTCTTCTACAAACTGGTTGATATTCTTTTAAAGGCTGGGGGTTTTGTGCTCATGCATTTGTTTGTACACCAACTTGCGTCTCGTTTTTTCTTCTACAAAATGGTTGATCTTTTTTTAAAGGCTGGGGGTTTTGTGCTCATGCATTTGTTTGTACACCAACTTGCGTCTCGTTTTTTCTTCTACAAAATGGTTGATCTTCTTTAACAAGCTGGGGGTTTGGGGCTCATGCATTTGTTTGTACACCACCTTGCGTCTCGTTTTTTCTTCTACAAACTGGTTGATATTCTTTTAAAGGCTGGGGGTTTTGTGCTCATGCATTTATTTGTACACCAACTTGCGTCTCGTTTTTTCTTCTACAAAATGGTTGATCTTCTTTTACAAGCTGGGGGTTTGGGGCTCATGTATTTGTTTGTACACCAACTTGCGTCTCGTTTTTTCCTCTACAAATTGATTGATCACTCACATTTTCTGACTGTACTTCAGCAGCGCATAAGTTTCCATTTGCCTTTTTTTTCTGTTTAAAAGAACGGGTGAAGTTAAAACAAAGCCCCCATGGGGATTTCTCGACGAGGTTGTGCAATCCTTTCACTTACACTCAACTAGGGGTTCGGAAGGTAGTCACCGATTCCCAACAAACCTACCGGAATTACCAGTCGGGGTGGGGGTCCCGAGCTGCACTTCGTGTGTTCAATACTCCCAAGCCAGTTCCATTCAGCTCATCTGGACGCCCGCTCACGCTTCCATGGAGGGCAACGAATACGCCTACCAACAAGCCTGCGCTTTTACGCCCCCGGCTACGTAGCTGCACGAGGGCAGTCACCCGCTTGTCACGGTCAGGGACATATCCCAACATTATCGCCTTCAGAGACAGGCCGTACACCCGCCCCACCGTGATCTTTCAAGGGAACAGCAAACTACCCTACGGCTCATACAATCCGGCTCCTTCCCACACCCGATGCGTATTCAATTAATGCACCCGAATGGCTACGACACTGAATGTAAATTTCACTCAAAATAGGAACACTCTGCCACATAATCGGGGTGTGCGACTTTCGCCCTGAGCACCCTCCTCTCTTTCCGCCAACTACCGAACAAGAGCAGTGGGGATGCAGCTGTTCAGCCCCTCTCTGCCTACACATATTCAGCTGGTGGACAGAGTACAGGCGGCGCGGACTCTATATGGGCTCCAGTGAAGAAGGAACCACTCCCCTGGGCTGCCCTCTGGGCCGTTCAGAAATCTCAATAAAAGTATTTCCTCATCCTCTTCCACCTTAAACTTTCTTACCGTGCGTTATTCCTTGGAATATCTGTTCAGTATGCCAAGGAAAACTATGTCGAGCACTCTAATTGAAAGTATATTCCCTGTGCCTATTTATCGACAGCTTTACTTAGGCCACCATAGACGCAATGTTTTAAAGCGTGTAATGAGTATGCCAGTTCCGTCAA
The DNA here is from genome assembly GCF_048455015.1 of Haemaphysalis longicornis. Lineage (NCBI taxonomy): Eukaryota > Metazoa > Arthropoda > Arachnida > Ixodida > Ixodidae > Haemaphysalis > Haemaphysalis longicornis. Next base: position 78,612,487 of record NW_027526225.1, on the reverse strand, counting down.
ATGCAAAAACGTTTTTCTTCAAGCTTCATTCTTCCACGCTCCCAGTTAAGACATGGCTGCGCGAAAAGGGAATGTCTATTCCTTGGTCCGACAATTGTCGCCTATGCAATGAACCAGCGACAATTGATAATTGTTTTGCGTTGTCTCGTGCCGCAGTGTTCTTCCGGGACGTTTTGCAGCGGACTCTCAAAAAGGAAATTGAAATTACTGCGCGCAACATTCGGTTCCTGCCTTTTCGTAATGTTACTCGGGTACCTTATGACGTTTTTGTAGTGCCAGGCTGGCACAGCTTGTGGCAGTTCTGCATGACTAACCGGCATGGGGAACTCCCCAGTCCAGCTAAGTCTATTTTTCGTGAGCTGGCTGCATTGCTGTGATCGTGAGTGGGCCTACATTTTCAATGCATTAAGGAAAGAGAAGTCCGAATCGCGTGATCGCAGAGACGTTGGATTTATAACGCGAATGACCCAGGTTCGATTCCACCCACGGGCAGCGTTTTTTTTAGGCGCTTGATGTACCTTAGCTATGCGGGGCAAACCCTCGGGGAAGACGGTGCTTTGTAGGGTGCGCAGCTGGCGTGGCCTCCCTTATTTTCACACTGTGCATATGGTAAATAAATCGGTCATCGTATAGCATGGTTCGTTTCTTTTGTAGCGTAAGCTACACTGGCCGATAGATAGATAGAAACTTTATTGTTCATGTGACGGTGGGGCGAATCAGCCGCCTCGGTCCAGGCAGCCGCTGTGGGCCCTGATGATGTGGGCCGCCAGTTCCCGTTGCTCTTGGAGACTCGCCGCAACAGCCAGCCACTCTCCGGTGTAATTGTGTGGTTGGGTAGGGTTGTAGGGACACTCCCACAGAATGTGGTCCTGGGTAGCGGGAATAAGGCAGTGCGGACAGTGTGGGACAGGGGTTTCCGGCATGCGTTGGAACAGATGGAGCCGAGTGGGTGTGTGCAGTGTATATGTTTGCGCCTGCCGAATGACTACTTGCTCGCGACGGGTAAGCCCGGAATGGAGAGGAGGGAACGTGCGGCGTATGCTTAGAAGGTCTGCTAAGGTGGGGAGGGGAGGGGAGGACAAGTATTTGTGTCGCGAGCGTCGACAGGGCCCGGAGGAGAGCTTCGCGGGCAAGCTGATGAACGCGTTCGTTCCCTGCAACGCCTGCGTGACCAGAGATCCAGTGCACGTGAAAAGGCCCTTTAACATTGTTGAAGAGGGACAGTGAGGAGGGGAAAGCGAGTAACATGCTGACTTGGAATCGGTGTAGACGTTGGTCGTGCAGACGGGGGATGAGTGTCAGCAGTAGCAAAAGTGGTGGCGGGAAGTTCGGCTTCTTCTGGGGAGGTGCAGCGTCGAGTGATGGAGTAGTGAGTACCGACTGAAGTAATGAAGGCGACCGCACCGAAGTTATCTTCAAATGCCGCATATCTGAATACGTGGCGGATATCGGTATCAAGGTTTATTTTCTTGGTGTAGTAAGCGGCACGAATAAGGTGGCGTTCAAGTGGGATTGCGTTCCTTGTCCATGTGGCGGGGAATTGGTGCTACGGTCATATGTTGGAGTATTTTGTTGTCTAAAGGAGTCGTTTGAAGCCGGGAAGGAAGGGACGGTTATCCTAATGTGCGTAAGATATGAAGGCCTGTTGCAGTTTCGGAGAGGCGTTGTCGTTGGTGGCTGCTATGAATGTCAAATATATCGGAAACCGTCGGGAGAACACCAAGTTGCGCAAGTCGGGTGGTGCTAGTGGTAATCGGAAGACCCAGAGATAATTTTGTAGCTTTGCGGATAATAGGGCCAAGCTTCCCTTCCAAGGTGCGAGTTAGGACGGCGTACGGCGCTTGATAACGAATGCGGGAGATGATAACAGCATGGCGGAGTTGAAGAAGGTCTTGTTCTTTGAGTCCCCTGGAGCATGTAGTGACACGGCGCATCATGTTAAGGATGGGTTCGGCCTGACAGAGGATGTGTTGCACGGCCGAAGCTCCTCCTCCATCAGATTGCATGTGAAGGCCAATAACTTTCAAAGTTTTTTGTGGGTGGATGGTGTTGTCGTAATGATGAAGGACAACTCGAGGTGGTTTTCTATGACGGGAGGGCGCAAGGAGCAATGAAGTTTTCTCAGCCGAGCAAGCTAGATCGATGGTGTGAGCTGCTTGATCAACACCTCTGAGGGGGGCTTGAAGGGTGTCTTGAATGAATCCCGGACTGCCGCGTTTGATCCAGATAGTAATATCGTCGGCATACAGAGAGTACTGAATTTCAGGGAAAGATTGTAGAGCGCGGTGGATACGGCGCATGGCGCGGTTAAATAATGTAGGAGAGAGGACCGCGCCCTGAGGAATGCCTCTCTGAGGGTGAGGTACCGCGTCAAGCTTGTGGTCGCCAATTCGTATGGTCAGGGTACGAGATTGAAGGAAGTCCCGGACGTAAATGTACATGTTCGAGCCGCAATTTGTACCTGCTAGTTCTGAGAGCATAGCGTCGTGATCCACATAGTCAAATACCTTCATTAGGTCTATAGCGAGGGTGGCTTTTAGCTAGGCTGAGCTGGGAGACTGAAGGATGTCCTCGTATATGCGAAGCAGTGTGTCTTGAGTAGATAGCTGTGAGCGATATCCCATTATAGAGTGAGGGAGTGCTTGGTTATAAAAGGGGAAACAGCGCAAACTCAGACAAGACACAAGAAGAAGGAGGTGACAAAAACGAGCGCAGCACTCGTGTTTGTCACCTCCTTCTTTTTGTGTCTTGTCTCAGTTTGCGCTGTTTCCCCTTTTATAATCATGCACCAACTCGCCCAAGCCTTAACTCTTGGAGTGCTTGGGTATCCTCCAGATGTTGCTGAAGGTGATTGAGGGCTATGAGCTCCATACCTTTGCCAACGTGAGAGGTCAGTGTTATAGGACAGAGATTCAGGAGATGTAGATGTTTGCCGGGCTTCGGGATGAAGATCATGTGGCCCTTCTTCCATAAGTTACAGAGTGATATTTGTCCTGTCCAAACGAGGTTGATGGCATGTAAGAGATGGTGTTGGTCAGCATCTGGCATATTCCGAAGTAGGGTGGTAGTTACCGAGTCGGGACCAGGAGCTTTGCTGCCTCTACACATACACAGGGCGATGCGAAGCTCAGCCAAAGTGGATTCCTCATCAAGTTCGGGGTTTGGAAAGCCATTAATATTCAGAATACCTAGGTTGACACAAAGAAGGGATATAAAGTTTCTTCATGGTGGCCAGTACAGTGGCTGGGTCTTTGTGTTGACTGGTGAGGCGATTGATCTTCTGGGTGGTTATTATCTATGTGGAATCGGGATTTATAAAGCTTTGAGTATACGCCACATCTTGCTAGTGCTCAGGGTGTTCTTAAGTTCATCACATATGCTATTCCAGTGTTCCATACGTAGGTGGTTAGAGTATTCTTGAATGTGTTCGCTAAGTCGATTGATTCGGGCAGGGAGTCTACGGTTTGTTTTGCAGCGAGTACACCGCTTCAGGAGAGAAGCGTGGGCTTCCCAATTGTGTGACAGGTGTGCTTCTATGTGAGAAGTGATCTCGTTCGTGGCAAGAACCTTGGTATGCTTATCAAGAGCATGCATAAGTTGCCATGTCCAGGTAGGTACGTCTGTGAAAGGGGGGTTGCAGCGCTGTTGTCGATTTTTATGCCAATCGGTGGTGCGCACAGATTTTCCCTTGATTCGTTTTGGAGATGCGGAGACCGTGATGCGTAGGATTGCATGGTCACTGCTCATATATTCTTGAGTGTGTTTCCATCGTAGAAGGAGAGCTCGAGTAGCGAAAGTGAGGTCGGGTTGTTATTGCGTTCCACGGAGTTGCCCATACGTGTGTATTCTTATACGTCGTTGTGTAGTGTGTACCCAGCTTCTTGTCCAGCACAGTGCACCCGGCGGCCTTTCCTGCATTTCCTGGTATAGCCCCAGGCAGGATGTGGGGCGTTGAAGTCGTTGGCCAGGATATGCTGAAGGCGAGTTTTGGTTCAAACAAGGATGGAACAGTTCTTCAAGCTCCCGTAGAGTATTACGAGGGGTCTGTATACACGTTGGTGATGAGCAGAGGGCCGCGCTTAAGAGAAATTGAAACAGTGAGGCTATTGGCGGTTTCATGGTTTCATGTTCAAGAGTAGCCGTGAGGGTGGAGTGGACCAGCGTGGCAAGGCAGGGACTTTGCTGAAACGTGACATATCCAGGTGGCGTAGGATTTAGTCCTGTCTCTTGGAGGAGAAGGATGTCTGGTAGCTGAGGTTGTGACTCAAGCCAAATGAAGAAGGCATTACGCTTGTTCTTGAAACCATGGCAGTTCCATTGAAATATGAGTACGTGGTTTGCCATGATTATTCCGCGAGAGGTGACGGTACTGGAGGGAGGGGATAAGTAGACTGCAGTTGAATGAGTAATAAAGCTGGAGAAGAGAGATTGAAAGTGCTTACTCTGCTCTTCAAATCGCATATTCGGCTCAGTAGAAAAGTGGGAAACGTTGTCGGTGTATTCTTGATGTTTCTGCTTGAAAAGGGCTTGCTGCTCGTGTGTGAGGGAAAGTTGGTGAGTCAACTGCTCGAGGCTTTACCGACCGAGCTGGCGCCGACACTTCTGACCCAGACGCTCACTCGCTTCGCTGGACGAGCAGAGACAGGCTTGCGTCTTACAGGGAGCTGACTACTCATTACCGGCTTGAACGAGCCCGCTACCCCCCCGCTCATCCATCCCTCAGTAAAAGGCAATCTGTGGTTGGGCGGCTTCTTCATACGAACTCGTACCTGAACCCCGTCGCGTATAGTCATTGTTATCCTGGGCAGTTTTCAGAAAAATGTCGGAGATGCAAGGAACGGGCCGATCTTGCAGATATATTATAGGCATATCCTCACGACTCCTCAGAGCCGCAAAATTAGCAGTAATGAGCAGTGGGAGACCGCACTGCTCAGCTCAGACCCGGCGGATAAAGTCTGGGCCATCCAGTTAGCCGAAGACGCTGCTAGGACCCAAGGGCTCCTGGCCGACGCCTAGGATGGAGGTCTAGCTCTTCTCCACAAACTGGACAAATAAAAGTTATTTCTCTCTCTCTCTCTCTCAACTGCTGTTGGAGATGGGATATTGCCGCATCAAACGTCTGGGCGTACTCTTCAATACGATGGGAGAGAGAGGCGTAATGGTCTTCTGGTGAAAGGGTCACTGGGGCGGACGGTGAGCCCTCTGAAGAGCGGCTGCGTTTGGTTGCCGGTGTCGAAGCCTACACTGGCCGAGGTTGAGCAGTTTCGCATGGACCCTGAAGTGCCGTGCTGCGCAAGCGCGAGAATTGTATTGAATTTTATTGGATTGGATTACATTGTATTGCATTGTATTGGATTGGAAATCCAATCCAAATGGAGTGTGGGTGTGTAGAGAATTGGGTCTGCACATTCGCCGGTCTGCGCATTCCTGAGGAGTGACGTCATAGCCGCGGCAGCCACACTGGCGCCGGCGCGTGCCCAGCTGTGCGCTTCCGTTGCGCAGTAGCCAAGTCTGACGCTGCACCGGAGCCGCTTGATAGCCGTTTCGCGTGGCTCCTGGAGAGCTGTGCTGCGAATGGACGAGGAGCAGTGACTGAACTGGACTGGCTGGACCGGACTGGACTGGATTGGATTGAACTGGACTGGACTGAATTGGATTGGATTGGATTGTTGGACCTTAGCTCACGCTACGTATATTCTGGCATAGCCGAGCTAAGCCACTGCTAATTTTTATTCTGCCGCCACGTAACAATGTTATGGCTGTTTTACGCGCCGTATTTAAGCTTCGGCGATGAGAAGAGCCACAACGGCTTGCTCCGGCGAATTTTACCCTGTGGAGATAATTAATGTGTGTCGAAATCTGGGCATACGGGTGTTCTTGGTTTTTGCCGGCATATGAAAATCTGCCGCAGCGGCTGGGAGTCGAATCCGCGTCCTTGGACTCAGGTGCAGTTTTCGGGAATATCCGCTCCGACAACATTACTTGGTATGCGTTCGGCTTTGATTCCGAAAAGTTCTGAAACACCTGCAGAATCATATATCCAGATGCGCAATGGCATCACCTGCCAGTGTTTGTTGTCGCATTAATGGTTCGTATATCCTTTTGACATTTATTTTCAGCTCGTTGGAGGCGCTATACAAAATATTAGATGCAGCGCTCTTAGAATGGTTACGGAAATATTTGAAAATATCAAGTGTCATAGCTTACTTGTTACATCCCTATACATTGTTACCCGTCCGAGATGGGTGTAGTTGAAATAGGCCTGAAAAAGAAACAATTCGGTTGATTGCGTTGCTTAGGGAAATCCAAGTATGTCATTACTGAAAGTACACGTTTGTTCAATGCTAGGTTTTTTTTGACAAAGGTATAGGTTGCTGCTCAGAATTTCAATGTGCTTATCGAATGCACTGCCCACATCATACTTCATCTTCAAGTTTCCTTTTCATGACTTGGATCAGTACAATTAACTCTCACATAGATACGATAACGAGGCACTTCTTCTAAATAATTTTGGGCCTACTACTTTCATCCTGAAGGCGTGTCGTTCACACTTGTGTAAACATATCTTTTGGTATTTGTATGTTTGCCTTTGAATAGCAACTGAACTTTCCAACTACTATTGTGACAGCATATCTTCCCTAATTTCTGATTGTACTGACTGTACCAGACGTCACACGTAAGCGTCAGGTGGCTCATGGTTTGCCCATGTATTCACAGCCCCGACATTCTCTGATGAGGCGACTTGAACGCCTTTCCTGAACAGGCTCTAAATAGTTTTGGGCCTACTACTTCTAATTGTGTAATACCCTTCCTTAAAGGGGCCCTGAAAGGCGTTTTGAGCACACTAAATGAACTAGCGCAATCGTTAGATTAAGTCGTCAACATCATCTCTGCCAAGTATTACTGTCTTAAGCGCAGCGGAAAGCTCACACTTTTGTTGCAAAGTTTGTCGCTTTTTTCTCACCCTTCCCTTCGTGTTTTTGGACGACACCATCTTCACATGTCTACGTCGTCGATTCCCAGATGTTCGTCATGAGCTAGACATCGTGCTATTAGGCGACTTTTTCATGCACTTCCGGCAAAGAGATGAGTCGTCTGCTCAGCGTCGGCTCGCCGGCTGATCTGCCAGCGTAGTGCCACAGTGCTTGGACATTTTACGACAAACGAAACAAGTGTAAACAAACGGTTAACCGTTTGTATTGAATGCAACACGGCCATAACACGACATGGATATTCTCTTACCTGAGCACGTTCCATAAAGAAAGCGTTGAAGGCCCGTGGCACTTCTTTCGTGCAATCGCAGAAAACGCCCTGAGCCGAATGCCCGGGTTTGACGCATACATTTTATTCAACTTCAAAACGATCCAGAGATGCGTTTCGAACAAACACAACGTCACAACATGCGTTGCAAGTCTGAACCGCGATTGACAGACGATGGGTTGTCTCCTCCTGCCCGTCGTAAATTCGGCACTCACCTCGCGCGCGGTTTGCGGGGACGAACAGCAAGGCACTTAACTCTGGCGCACAATCCGAGATGGCTTTTAGCCACGCACACTGCACATACCCCATGCGAGGTTGAGTCGTACGTCACTCGAGAAAGATAATTCAGACCATGGGAAGCACTGTCCACCCGCCGAAGCACAACGTCGCATTTCATCGCGAAACAAAGGCGTCCACAACACACACACCATCGCCTCCTGTAATGCCAAACGCATCTCGCACTTCCCAATGGGAGTGAGCGGTACGCCTGCAGTGCCCACATGTCGCGAGGTGGGGCCCCAAGCTGAACCGGGATCACGGAACCATAACGGACATCTAGAGTGGTTTGTGCCTTGTTGCCAAGGTTTGAGATTGTCAACGAAATGGCTCTCGCTCCAGCGCTAGAAAGCTCAGAGCCGCGCCGGAGCATGTTTTGCCAACGTTGCCGCTCTCCACCACGCGTCGCCCCAAGCTGAACTGGTCACATGATTGAAGCGTTTTGTGCACGGGTTCTGTATCGGTTAAAATGTCTTTTTCACATGCCGCTGGCAGGAATTACCACCGCCGCAAAATAAGACCCGGCACCAGCGGGGCCACATCTGATACGGCGCTTTTTGGATAAACAGTGCGCGGTGCATCAAAGAGAACGAGCGCACGATCCTCCCCGTGCGGCTGCGAGTTCACCACCAATAAAAAGTCACGTGCCGCCGATAGCAACTGCAGCAACGTACACCGCGAAAGGGCAAGGCCAGGCCGCCGCACACATGCGGCCAGATTTTTCGTTCGCTTTTCCAGCCTTGAGCGGAGTGCGGGATTCATGGTGTCAACAAAGCTTGCCCGTAGAAGACGGCAGTATGAGCAGCGCAATAGCGGAAGTACGTCACCGCTGAGGAGCGCAGCATCATGGGAGGGAAGGCTATCGCGCCGTCAACAGCGGATAGCAAGTTGAAAGGAGGAGGAAACGCGGCGCGACGATATTGCGCGGTTTTGTCTTACGATTTCTCAGCTAGTACTCATCGCTTTAACAAAGTTCTTGCGGGAGGAGATTGCTAATACGTTGCTTTATTTGGTTACATGTGCATCCATGCATCGGCAGGAGGTATTTCAGGACCCCTTTAAAACAATTCTCAGTCTTTCCGCCTACTCGGACTCACCATCCCCCCACAGGACGGACCAGGCTCCCATACAGTCATACAACTTTAACGCACCATGACTCGGCTAAGCCAATTATTTCGTCGTATCACGCACAATGAGACGGGACGGAAGGAACCAGACATTATCCGCCTCATTCAAGCTTTTCTCATAAGTCACGTTACGTACGGCACACGTTGCCCGCCCCTCAAACCAGCCTAACCGCGAAAGCTAATATTCTTACTTGACAAACCTACAAGACGGCCCTCGGGCTTTCTACAGGCACATCGAATGTCACGCTCTTACATCTGGGCATACACAACACGTGATAAGAGCTCTGTGAGGCACAACGCAATTCGCAACTAAAACGGCTTCAGCCCACTAATGCTGGACGCGCGATCCTGGTGCGGCTTGGATATCCATCGCCTCCGGTCTCCGGATGCAGACTACGTATTCCAATGTCTATACGGAAACACTATACAGAAACACAGACAGCCCAATTCCTCGAAATATGAACCGTACCTGTAACATTGGAAGACGAGGGTCCCGCTCCAACTATCTTCAGGCACAATATCAACATCAAAAGGATATACTTTACACAAATGCCTCTCCCTACGTAACCAAAAACGCCTATGCAATATCAGTGGTGAATAACAAACTTCAGACAGTCGCCACAGCCACTGTCCTCACCACGGACACCGCCGTAGCCGAGGAGGCAGCAATTAGCCATGGCAGCCACCACAACACAGAGCCACTACCTGACGATACTGACGTATTCCCAAGAAGCTTGGGGCAACTTCCTGCGAGCCACTCTCTCCTCGACAGCCTTCCACATTCTCAAACATAATCCTCACCTACCTGACCTCTGCACTATCTGGGCACAAAGTCATTCAGGAATAGTCGGCAATGAAGCGGCTCATACCGCGGCTCAAGAATCACTATACCTGGCCATTGCGGACAGCCACAACCCTATGTCAACCACCCCCACCCACTACACGCCCAAATCCCTACTAACACGCAACGACATAGTCTCTCACTGCCGACTAGACCTCCAACGGTATCGTCCCCCACACAAGCAACTAACCAAAGATGACGGAGTCATTTCGCTAGCTTCAAACTAACACCTTCCCCCACAACACACTCTGGTACAAAATATTTCCCACCTGATACTCACCCCAATGCCTCTTCTGCCCCACATCAGGAACACTATATCACACAATGTAAGCATACCCAAACACGCCAGATTTTCTTCCCAATCTCAACCCTACCCGTTCACATCGGGCAGCGACGATGACCAGCTCCGACCCCCGCTCCCAGCTTCGGCTGGTCAATAGGGCACGTAAGGCCGACTACAGCCATGGAGGCCTGCACGGAGGACACCCCTCACTGGTCCGGACGGGCCGCAATCACAACGGATTTGATAAATATGTTTTTTTTCGCCTCCTCCTCCTATAAAGGGGAATAATTTCCATGTCGTCGTCGTCGTCGTCGTCGTCACCACCACCACCACCATCACCAGCACCAGCACCAGCACCACCACCACCACCACCACCATCATCATCATCATCATCATCACGATCCTGTCTAACCAGGCAAAGGCCTCCCCCGTAGATCTCCAATTATCCCGGTCCTGTGCTAACTGCTGCCAATTTATCTCCGCAAACTTCTTGATCTCATCTGCCCGCCTAATTTTCTGCCGTCCCCTGTCACGCTTGCCTTCTCTAGGGATCCACTCTGTCACCCTTAATGACCAACGGTTATCTTGCCTTCGCATTACATGCCCTGCCCACGTCATTTCTTCTTCTTAATTTCTACTAATATTTCCTTAACACGCGTTTGTTCCCTGACCCACTCCACTCTGTTCTTCTCCCTTAGTGTTACACCTATATTCTTCGGTTCCATTTCTCTCTGGGTCGTCCTCAATTCAAGTTGAATCCTTTTAGTGAACCTCCAGGTTTCTGCCCCGTACGTGTGTACCGGTAAGATGCAGCTGTCACACACTTTCCTCTTCAGCTACAATGGTAGGCTGCCATTCATTACCTGAGAATGCCTGCCGAATCCACTCTACCCCATTCTTATCCTTCTAATTACCTCTGCCTCATGGTTGAGATCCGGGATCACTACTTGGCCTAAGTAGATATATTCGCTTACCACTTCCACTGCCTCTCCACCTATCTCAAACCGCTGTGCTCTCCCGAGGCTATTGAGCATTACTTTACTTTTCTGCATATTAGTTTTCAGTCCCACAATTCTACTCTGCTTGTCCAGTGCGGTAAGCATGCTTTGGAATACGTCCCCCGAGTTACTTAGCAAGGCAACGTCAGCAGCCAATCTGAGGTTAGTGAGGAATTCTGCGGTAACCCTTACGACCACCTGTTCGCAGTTCAATTTTCCGAATACCTCTTGAAAGCGCGCTGTGGATAACATTGTAGAGATTGTCTCTGCTTGTATGACGCCCTTCCTTATACTATGTTACTTTACCTTCCTTATAGGTATTTTACGTCCCAGTGTAGTAACAACAACAACAAAAAAAAATTGGCCACTTATTTGCCCGCTTCGCTGCAGAAGACGGTATTATTCTGCTGCCTCTGCCCCGTAACTGCGTCTCCCCTCTCCCCGACCCACCTCACACCCTACCCTACCCTACCCACCTCCACCCCACCTCACCTCACTTTCCCCTTCTGTCTCGCTCTCCCCACTGGAAATACGATGAAGATCTGCTGAAATCAATTCAAATTTCCCGCGTTCGCACCGTTCACGCGCAATTTGCAGGTTTGGATGCTTTTTTACTGTTATGTTTGAGGTGCCGCCACCTGCTGGAACATCAGCTCTTTTTTAGGGGTTTTTTAAATAAAACGCTGCTCCAACGTTCTTTTTATTACCTCTAATGAAAATCGAGCCCACGTCTATACTTATTAAAGGAACGCTTCTGGTATAAGTTATTTATTTTCGTTTTGCCTGAAATCCGCCTAATGTTTTTTTTTTTTCGTGAAGACAAGTAGGCAGGCAGGCAGAGGTTTAGGGGACCAGATTTAGGGGAAATCTCCAAGGTGGATGTCAAACTTTTCTTCACATAAAAAAAGGTACTGTGGCCGTCTTAAGAAATTAAGGGGCCTAAAATAATGACATTAAAACTACAACTACTAAAATATATTATGTGCACTCAGCGTACAATAGGCTAAGTACGGTGTATACACCTACATCCAGTTCAGCATGCGCCCTGCGTACAGGCACGTATAAATAGTATGTCTGCAGCTTTTTGTTGTAGCACCGCAATGAAACCTGCAGAGATTTATTACGAACAATACACAATGGCCGCAATTGAGCAAGCACACATTCGCCTTAACGCAGCGCAACACATAACCCCCATGCGTGTTGTCATCCTCATGCAGGTGGATGTGCCTCCATTTCGATGGTGTTGAAATGTTAGCAGCCATTGTTAGAATATCAATAGGCCTAGCTATCCAGGGATTTAAAGGAGCCATGAAGAGAAAATACAACTTCGTGTAATTTGAAAGAACTAGGATTCAGTATCTCACTCAGCTCCATTACAGCCACAAAAGATGTTTTTTAACGAAAAAAAAGCAAGAAGTATTTAAAAACTTTCAAATTTTGCGCCACAGTGACGTGTTAAGAGCAAGAATGACGTCGTACGGGCCAACAATAAAACATAATTTTCAGTGCGTTAACTGCACGTTAGCATTCAAGTGATGCGATCAAATGGAACTAGAGGCCTCATTACAGACGTCCAGTCATGTGTCATCGCGACAGGTCAGTTAGGCGGCCGCCAATCGCACAAACAAGGTTCCGTGACGTCATAGAAAAGTTGCGGGAAATTGGCTAGAGGGTCGCCACTGCTTCACACGTTTTCTTTAATATCTCCGTTATTTGTTCGAAGATTGCGATGATATTGGCATCATTGTTATTGGAACTAAGCAGTCTTTCTAATACACCCAACTTGTATTTTGTCTTCATGGCTCCTTTAAATAGAGCTAGAAGTGTCGCAAATACATGAAAATATCAATGACAGAGGACGTCACTCATACAAAAAGAAAACTCACCTCAAACGTTTCTTTTCCTACAACCGCGATAGATACTGTGTAGACGTCGCCTTCTGTCACGCTGCCCCTTATGTCCGTCACAGCTTCCTTAGGGTCTGGGCTATTGTCGACCGAGCGCAAGCGAACATCGCCACCTGTTAAGGTCACACGTATAGCCGACAAAGTAAACTTTTTGAAGTGTCTAGACAGACCGCTGTAATGGCAGCCATAGGTGCCCCCTTCCCTGAAAAGAGAAGATCGCAATATCGCAATGCATTTACTGATTTCTCATGAATACGGGAAACGTCAAGCTCAGCACTAACGCGTTGTTATTTTGCACTCTAAATGTACTGTTTTCATACTTTCATTTTTTGTTGTTGCGACGATTCTGCGACGCTTTACGATGAGTAGACCCATGACGAACAAGATACAATGCTAACCGGGCGGAACATACAGTACATTTCTGTAATCGCGTAATGACCGCATGGGTAGTTAGTTACCCGTACACGGAAAACAGAGGGCAAAGCTTTGGGAGCTGAAGCCTCCGCAGAAGGAGCCACAGGAAAGTTAGGCGTCAACGGGCCATGATCGAAATACAGCATGGCGTGATGCAGGCTGAGGGTTTTATTGAAGCCGTAACGAGAGTGTTTTAAATGAGGACAAACTGGGAAGACATCATCATCATCACCACCAACAACAATAACAACAACAACAACAGCCTGCTTAGGTCCACTGCAGACGGAAGGCCTCCCCGTTGACCTCCAAACCCCTGTCCTGCGCTGATCGAGCCCCTTCTTTGCCTCTTAACTTCCTTATTACGACCCTCCATCGAGATATTCTATGGACAACTCCCAAAGAAGTATTTTTACCGAAGAAAGAAGTACTTCTCTCAGAGCCACTGAATTTCCAGACGTAGGCGGTGAAAGGAGGAGAAAAACTAGAACCGGAGGACGCAACCACTGCACTCGCCATAGTCTCCAGATCTTTGTGAGGAATTCACACACATTTTTAAAAAGCCTCGACCAGCCTGCCTCAACAAACAGCCAGGATATAATTTCTCGCACGCCAAATTATCAGAAGCAACGATGTAATAGTACGAACAGCTCAGAAAACAAGGACACCACGCTGTAGTGGTGTCTACTCATGGCAATCGGGCGACACAGGAAGAGGACTCGAAACGATCCTTCCTACCAGGGCTCCTGGAATGCAATGTCATCATGCAACACCACCCACTCAACCATGTAACAATGGCAACCGCCTTAGAAGACTAGATTGGAAGATTTGATCCCCATCCCATACGGTTCTCACTGTATGTGGGGGTGGAATCGGATGGGGAAAACTACCGAACAACAGGTATCGTCATTTCACCACTCTGGACGTCACACTATGCTCCAACAAATACCCCCCCTAAGCAAGTACCCAGCACATCGGATTTCCACGGCGAACAAGCATCCATAAAAATCGCAACTCTGCAGACGAGCTGTCGGAGCTCGCTTGGGACCAGCACGGCTCCACAAAACTTGCGGTAGCTAGTTCAACAGGCCCGAAGCACAGAAAGGGCTACAGGAACCTGAAAAGGACACTGAAGGATACAGGAAGGACACTGAAAAACAGGATTCACGGGTTATGCCTATTGTTGTGGTGAACCCCGCGAAGTTTAGAATACCAACTAGGGCAAGAAATCACGCTAGTAAAGCTTAAGGCACTCTCCGTCTGGACGGAGAGGTGCCCTAGGCCTCGGTAGCGTGATTTCTTCGCTTTTAATAAAAGCGAAGTGACGTCGAAGGACGTCACTTTTAATAAAAATATCCTGCTGCCTTTTTGTTTTTTGTTAATTACGCAAGGGCATCACGACTTACATAAGCGGGTGGCGCTGCCATTCACCATGGTCCTCTACATTCCTTTCTACATCTACATTTACATCCCTGCTTTCTCGCATGCCGAAAGATCTCCCTTTAGAACTGTTTTATGCAAGGCTGCTTAGCATGCTTCACTTAGCTGCATTGGAACAATGTGGGAAAGCCAATAGTACAGCTAAGGTCACCTTATTTCGGATGAGAATTATGGACAAAGCCACTTCAGCGTTCCTACCCAATACCAATTAAATGCTTAGAAGACATATTTCTAGGTCAAAATATGAGGGCCCTTGGGTATTTTGTGTTTGTAGCGTGATGCTAGGCGCGCAGACCGGCTCCATCGCACCAAAGGACAGATGGCTGAACGGACGTAGCTCATCAGCTCCGTACCAAAAACAGCGGAATATAGCTCCCGTCTGTTAAATGAAATTATATAACCCCTATCGCGCGTGGAGGCAGCTAACTCCGTCCCTACTAAAACCATGGGCAATTATTCCTGCTGGGTGGTACAATACCGCTTCATCGTCATCGTCATCATCATCATCACCATCAGCCTGGTTGTTTCCACTGCAGGACGAAAGCCTCTCCGAAAGCCTCACAATATCGCTCAGCAGGTCACAAATCCCCGCAAGCTTTCACTGCACAGTGTACGATTCGCCGAAGTAATCGTATACGAGCTACAAAGCTTGTTGCCATGGGAAGTAAAACCTGCATCATCGAAGTTGAGTACGACGACTGAAAGTTGTGTTTTCATCACATCACATCCAATCCTTTTATTACCTTAAAGACCTCCTAGAGGGGGTATTACATAAGGGGTGGGAAACAGATACAACAAATGCAATACATATGCAGGGTGGGTATAAGTACTAACAGGGGTAGCCACTGCAGAAAGGACAACCATAACGAAATTTAAAATTTCATGCTTCCGCATTTCAAGTTCCACGTGACGGCGCATAAAGGGCCTACTTCCTCGGTACATAACGCCAAGTCTTTTCATTACGTTTGAGAAGTTAACAAGAAGAGGCGGTCTTACTTGGCACCTGCGAAAATGAAGAATCGCATCGTCCAGCCAACGTAGCGCGGAAAGGGAAGAAGAAGTCCTTTTATTTCCTCTCCAAACCGTCTACCGGCCTGAAAAAACAAGTATTAAAAAAAGCGACGGTTGTTATAAAACCCCAATTTATCAGAAAAAGCTTTTCCACTTACAACAGCATTTGTAAGGCGGACGCGTTGAAGGGGCACTTTTTTCAGAAAGATAAAAAAACTGCGGTTGATTCCTCTTTCATAGGAACCAGTAATTAATTTTTATTAGATGCGAAGCAGCTTATGGTCGAGCCTGTTTCCTCCGCCGTTGTGTGGGTGCCGCTGTGCGGCGTCCACACCCCCACTGCGCATGCCTGGCCAGGTACCGCTGATGATGATTGTGGCAGGATGCCCCTAGGGATTGGCCAACCAAAGAATCCATCACGAGATAGCTTCGCGTTCAACCACTGTCGTCATCTTCCCGTAAGGGAACCCTGAGTAGTATGCGAGGCATTCCTCCTCTCCTATCCGACGCTCCTCTCCTCTCCGGCATTCCTCCCCTCCTCTCCGAAGTTCCTCTCCTCTCCGGGATTGCGCAACGAATGGCAACACCTGCGGCTCCGCGCGCGATAATGCGAAGCAGCTTAGGGTTAGGACGCGACGGTAGCCGCTGCATACTCCGCTGGGGGCGCCACTGTGGCTCCGCGGTATAAATGACGCGCGCGCGCGCTCCGCTCTCCTCATTCTCCTCCCGCAACGCCGCGATCGAACTGAAAACTAATGGGAACTTGAGTCGACCCCATGGCTGCTTTTTTGCATCAAGGATTGCACATCGGGTCCCGAAAAGAGAAAAGTACTATCACCAGCATATATTACATAATTTACTTCTTCACCAATATTAACGATGTCGTTTATGTACATGATGAATAACAATGATTAATAAATAACAATACTTTCGTAAAAGTTGTCTTTGCTTCATATTTCGCAGCCTGCCATCTAGCTTTATCTAGTGGATGATTGGACTCATCATTTCGCTTACGTGTTAGGCCACGCACAGAACGCCAGACGGGGCGCCATCGATGGCGAGATTGAGGGACAAAGCGTTGTCGGATCAGCCATTTCACCCTCGCCTTGTCCCGTGGTACGGCAGCGGGGAGGCTCAGAGCGAGCGAAGCAACAAGAAAGAAAGGCACAGCTTGCCCACAGAAGATTAAATGCCAGTTGCGACTTGATGAATGCCCTCGAAATACAGTAGCGTAGTAGATCTTTCGCTATAGCGCGTTTGGAAGGAAGGTTGTGCTACGCATAAAAAAACATTCAGCTACAATTACAAACTAAAGTGCCCGCTGAAAGCAGGCTCCTTAATGCTGTTTACAAAAAGAGCAATTCATTACCAAAAGAGTAAATTGGCCCCATCTATTTTAAATGTCAAACAGTCGACGCTTTTGTTTTCATTGAGGCCAGTTCACTTATACCACAGAAAAGTAATAATTTTTGCCTAATGATGTCGGCTTGGTTAAACTTAAGCTCGAATTTAAAGACAAAATGTACCGGCGAATCCCCTCGGGATTCCCCGGTTTTTGTTTAAAGTTGCGTTTCTCGTTTAAAGTTTCCTTCCGCATTCATACGCCCGTTGGGGCGCCTACAAACTAGTCGTTAAACCCGATGAATTTTTTCAGCTTTTGCTTAAAACCAACCGGTTCGACTACCCAAAGCGGCCACCCAGAAAGACAGGGGTCTGTTTACTCACCTGAAATGTGTAGTGAATCCCGGGATATCGAAGGACCTGCTCGTACCTTTCCTTCATCGGCAATGGCCACGTGTAGGTGGATGGGAACTGTCGCACGGCCATTGCGTATTGCTATTCAAAAGAACAGCTCAGCTTGAAGTTCCCAGAATTAGGGGAAAAATTGCGGCCTGTCGGTCTCACGAAGGATCGGAGTACACACGTCCTTCGTGCACGAGACGTAAGCGCGCTGTGCGTGAAAGACCACAGATGGGTTAGGTATATGGCCTGATGCACCGCCCTCTGAATGCCTAGTGGCGCTTCTTGATTTGTGGCAACTCTGTCGAATATTGCATTGAAAATAGATTGCTGGATGAATATGAGGGGATCGCCGGTACTGTCTACGAGCTCCCTATTGCAACTTCAGATGTTAGGGCCTTCATCTATCTACTGTAAAATATAGCCCACTTGCGTACGCATCTGCCAGTGGAACCGAGACTCACAGGCTACAACCGAAAACCTTTGCATTGGGGGGTGGCGTCTAATTCAGTGATGCCTTAGTGAATCATCCACGAGAATACATGATTTTTGATTGGCTACTGGTGAGAGTGCCATGAAGAAGGATATAATCTGCACTCTGCGATTGTCTTTCTCTGTAAGACGTCTTAATAGTGTCAGAGATTTCCAGAAGAGCTTCTGGCATATTGTGCTAAACTCGCAAGAGGCAAGGGAAATTTATTGTCGAATTTGACGCTATGTTATCGCCAGAAAGAGGTCGTTCATTTTCCCGTTTCCAAAGGCGTAGAAAAAGACGGGCTCTCGACGGCCTATCTGTGAACTGGGCCGGTATTCAACGTTAAACTGACAGCATTTAACAACCGATCCAAAGCAGCATATGCATTGCTGAAGAATATATGTAATAAGGTCGCGAATATTGGAGCATTTTTGTACAAGGGGATCATACCGATGGTGGAGAAGTACAGGGACTACAGCTCTTCAGCTCTGCATCGACCCTTAACCCCCTCAGCACTGCTGCTAGGAAACCAGTTTTGATGCTGAATTACCCACCGAAGAAACGAAATTGACGACTTCAAGTGGAGGGCGAGGACAAATAACGAAACCTGTTTATTGCAAACATTCTCAAGTGAAAATATCAGCTATGGCAAAGTTGAAGCAAAATCCAAATAATTAAGCTGCATATCAAGATGATCACATGAAACAGTGCCGACCCACCAGTAACTTTCTCGCACTTGCCATATGACGTCATGGGGTCAAGGTATCCCTTATGACGTCACTGAGACAAGGCGCAGCACGGTATATATAAGGTTAATTCTAGTAAAATCAGGAACTGATCGCATATTTGAGCTAACAAATGTGAAAGATTTCTCAGTGTGCTCGGCAGCCCTAAATGGTAAAATTCGCGCTTCATTTTGTGCACTGAAACTACCGCTGCTCTCTAAACGCCCCGCATACTTTAGACTCCTTTCAGACTTCCAATAAAGGTGGCGCCGGATGCGGAGAGCTTTCAAAGCACGAACATCGGTTACATGGTGATCTATAGAGCAATAAATTTGTCGCGCTTCCCGACTTAGAGGCAAACGTTAGCGACGGCGTGCAGTGTCCGCAAGCGGCGCAGTTGAAGTGTAACTCGCCGAAATATAATTATTAAAGCCGTGTTAGGACTTGCCAATCACTGCTACAATTTAAGTTTAGCAAACATTCCACTCTGTACGAGTATAACGCAATAATTTTAGCCGGCGAACGCAGTTCCCCTATTATATTTTATATGAGTACGTCAATCAACTTCCATCCTAAGCCCTTCGAACAGTTCGCCTTTCACCGTCGGAATACCGGTAATAAACTCCGTACTTGGCCTATAGGGTTACATAGACAAACCACGCAGCTGCAGAGCGCGGTGCAGCGTTCATATGGCTGCCAGCTGCGAAAGGTATACGGTGCTTAGATGACCATACAACCGCACGTGTGAAGCGCCCGAGCTTCCGACGCCACGTTTTATACAACGACGCGAGGGGTGTGAATCATTTATGAGCGGAAAGTGCAGTCGAGAATTGCAAGCCAGCTGCATTTCCAGGTGCAAAAGCAAAGAATAAAATCGACCAATTTGCTTTGCGTATAGATTGTATTTACTAGCGAGGCACGCATGCAGGCAACAATGCGTACGTCGGCACTGGTTACGACGGGCACCGCGGGATGGCGGTACTTGTCCGTGCTAAGCACATGACTGTTGGAAGTTCTAAACTCTACCCCATCAAACGCAAAGTGATGCATCGACTCCTCCAATGTAAGTGTGATTAATAGAATATCTGTTCACACCACCAATGCGAATCGGGTTGAAGTGGAGCAGACGACGCACGCCAGTGTTTCTTTTTCTACGGCGTGCGCGCCCAGTGGCACAAAATTGTCGTGAACTGGGCTAGTTGGTACAGATTCATAGTGGTGAAACAGCGCGCAAAAAACAAGGCAGAAAGAAGAGGACAACAACACGAGCGCTGTCCTCCAGCAGACAACAACACGAGTGTTGTTGTCCTTTTTTTTGTCCTGGTTTTTCGAGCGCTGTTTCACCACTATGAAAGCACTGGCCACGCCCTGTGAGTGGCGCTTCGGCTATGTCCGTGGCCGTTTCCTGTGTTGCCACGCGAATAAATTTACAGCTAAGCGTTTCAGTGAATACCATCTATACCCTGGGAACTAATTGTGTTGTATTTGTCAGCTCCAATAAACGAACATGTTCGCCTTCGAACATGTTCCCCATAACTAGGGGTATACCAATATTGCTCACTTCTACTTGCAACTTCCAAACTTGTAGTTCATTTGACCTTAAATGTACAATGAAGTGATTTGTAAACATTGCGGGATTACAAGTGCGAATTGTAGACCGGAGCAACGTTTATAGATACTATAAACGTTGGTCCGGAGTCCATAGGCCTTGTTTCGACCATTGTGAGCGCGTTTACGCGAATTTATTTAGTAGAAAAATCAATTCGAAAATGCTGTCCTCCTCTCTTTACGCTCGCCCATTTTCTGTGGCGTTTTCATGTGACGTCAGGAGGAGATCACTTGGCTTTACTGAGCTACTGCACGGCAGAGTCAGTCGTCCCAGCGTTTAGTCCGCCGGCCGCCGACGGCTCGTCGCAATTCGTTCGCTCAGTTGAAACGAAGCCACGACACGTTTGTGAATGAAAGATTGTACCTTTCTTTACTTTTTTAGTTTGTACACTGTATCTAGCTCCAAGTCAAGGTCGCTCCACACAAGCGCTGCACAAGCGCACGTGCGACGTTTAGCTGACTGGTACGCTAGTAGGAAAATCTAAGGCCACTTGAAGGCGGGATAAGAGTCAGCGAAGTCAATATAGGTACTAAGGAACTAAAATCAACGGATACTTTTGCTGTACAGCGTTAAACTAGGGAGCACGAAGTACTTTTTTGCGCTGGGAGGACAAGCACAGCGTTCAGCAGCACGACCACACATCTCCGAATGCTTTTACGTCGAAGAAATACAAGTGCTAGACGTGAGATATTGTGAAAATTTGGGTAAAGCTTCCTACACGAGTGCTATACAAGAAATAGTCACCTAAGCTACTTGAAATGCTAAAACTAAATAAAAGTGTCCACTTGGTACATATTACCAATATACCTTATATTTGGAATGCTGCCCGCGCTGGCCCGTGGCCGACTTGTCTGGAGCGCTGGGTATGTTATTTTGCAAGTCACAAGTTCGAATCCCCAAAGGTACTGTGCTGTGTGTTTACGCCGAGACGCAAGGGAAACCCGAGCCGACGGCGCGCAGCCGGCGGCTCGGCCCGCCCGACGAGGGAATTACGAGGGCGCGACCCGGGGAGGGGAAGCGAAAAATAAAGGCACTCTCAGACTGAACGCCAGACGTGTCGGCTGTATGTTTCTCGCGCTCCGCGAACACTACATGGTGGCAGCGTACGTTCGAACCTGCTACGAAGGCACCGATGGAGGGGTCGCAAGCCCAGGAAGGAAAAATGGCCATGTCCAGTTTTCAATGCAAGCCTCCGGAGGAATTTACTTTCGCAAGCCCAAGTGAGTGGCCGCAATGGAAGCGGCGTTTTGAACGTTTTCGCATCGTGAGTGGCCTCGCCTCGAAATGCGCGGTGGAACAAGTCTACGCATTGGTCTACTTTATGGGCGACAAGGCAGAGGACATCTTTGCCTCATTCAAGTTGACAGAGGAACAGAAGAACAGCTACAACGATGTTTTGCAGGCGTTCGAGAACCACTTCGTGGTTCGAAGAAATGTCGTGTACGAAAGAGCGACATTCTTCAGAAGAGAACAGCGGGAAGGAGAAGGTGTCGAAGAGTTCGTCACTGAGCTACACCGACTGGCCAAGTTGTGCAGTTTCGGAGAACTGCATGACGAGATGATCCGGGACCGGATAGTAGTGGGCATCAGGGACCGCAAGCTGTCTGAACGAATGCAGCTGGATGCGGAGCTGACCCTCGAAAAGGCCACCAACATGGCGCGACAGTCTGAAGTCGTAAAAGAACAAGCTGCTACGCTCCACCGAGACAAGGAAGGAAACGTGGACAGAGTCGGCCAGACTCGTAAAATGACTGTACCTCCAAGAAATCGGAAGGGGTCTGCAACACGAGACAAGAAGCCGCCTGAATCCGAAGCAAAGCAGTGTATGTTCTGTGGCTACTCGCAGCACACTACAGGGAAGTGCCCTGCACAAACCGCGACGTGCAACAAGTGCCGCAAAAAGGGACATTTTGCCCGTGTCTGCAAAGGAGGAGCATCAGTTCGGGAGATCGTCAGTAGCAACGATGCATTTCTCGGAGCCGTCTCATCCAGCTGCGACGACAAGTGGATGGCTACTGTGGACATCAATGGGTCGCCCGTCACCTTCAAAGTGGACACTGGAGCTGATGTGACTGTGATTCCTGTGAAAACGTACCGGAGATTTTTCAGGGATCTTCATCTCCAGAAGCCAGACAAGGTTTTGAAGGGACCCAATGAGCGACAACTTCCTGTTTCCGGCATGATAACGGCAGACATGTCATACCGCGACACGTCTATGAAAGGAAGCATCTACGTTGTGGATGGTCTTCAGATGCCTCTCCTGTCAAGGAAAGCTAGCGAAGAGCTAGGCATTGTAAAACGTCTTGATCAAGTCCTCATTCAGAAAAGCGAAGCTGTCAACCCACAGGGTGAGTTTCCCAAGCTGTTCTCCGGTCTTGGTAAAATTAAGCTCGCATACAAGATCAAGCTTAAAGAAGATGCTGTACCGTTAGCGTTGACCACTCCTCGAAAAGTTGCCATACCATTAATGTCGAAGGCCAAAGCAAAACTTCAAGAGATGGTTCAGCTTGATGTTATCGAGCCAGTTGAGGAACCAACAGAATGGTGTTCTGGAATGGTCATTGTTCAGAAACCTGACGGAGATGTACGCATCTGCGTAGACCTGACTGAGCTAAACAAGTTTGTAGAGCGAGAAGTTCACCCTCTGCCTGTCAGTGAACATGTCCTTGCGCAACTTGCCGGAGCCCAGTACTTCTCCAAAGTCGACGCCAATTCAGGATTTTGGCAGTTTGAGCTTGCGGAAGAGTCTCGAAGCATGACCACGTTCATAACGCCATTTGGCAGGTACCGGTTCAAGAGAATACCGTTCGGAATCAGTTCAGCGCCTGAATTCTTCCAAAGGAAGATGTCACAGTTTTTGGATAACCTGGAAGGCGTCGTGTGTAACATGGATGATATCCTGATCTACGGCAGGACACAAGCAGAGCATAACGCCCGTCTCAGAGCGGTTCTGGAAAGGTTACAGAAACATGGCGTCACGTTGAACCGTGGAAAGTGCGAGTTCAATGTTCAAAGGGTAAAGTTCTTGGGACACATCGTTGATAACCAAGGAATTCATGCCGACCCGTCAAAAGTGCAGGCTATCATTGACATGAGACCACCATCAAACACTCAGGAGCTGAGAAAGTTTCTCGGAATGGCAAACTACCTGATGAAGTTTGTCCCGAACATGTCAGAAATAGCTCACCCCATGAACGCTCTTCTAAACACGAAAAGCGAGTGGGTATGGACCTCAGCCCAACAGAAAAGCTTCGAACTGCTGAAGAAAAAGCTCTCTGAAAGTCCAGTTCTATCAGTATTTGACCCAGAGAACATGACTGTTGTTTCAGCAGATGCCTCATCGTTCGGGTTAGGTGCAGTTCTGCGACAGAAGCAGAAAGATGGAGTCTATCGACCTGTAGCGTACGCATCCCGTAGCCTGTCAGAGACAGAAAGGAGGTACGCTCAGATTGAGAAAGAAGGCCTTGCTGTGACCTGGGCATGTGAGAAGTTTCAGGAGTATGTCACTGGATTACAGTTTACCATTGAAACTGACCATAAGCCGTTAGTTCCGATTTTCATGTCGAAACATTTGTCAGATATCACTCCCAGGCTACAAAGGCTAAAAATGCGCATGATGCGTTTTTCCTATAAAATGACACATGTGCCGGGCAAGGACCTTGTTGCTGCTGACGCTCTGTCTCGACAGCCGCTACCTCACCGAGATAGCACTGAGCTTGAAGAAGAAGTTGCATGCTACTGTAACGTAGTATTTTGGTTCACATACTGCCGCTACTGTAGCATGAAGATCGGAAGGAAAAAGTCGAGACGTCGAAGAAGTTTTAAGGTTAACTTGTTTACTTTACTGGTAACATTGATGAAATTTAGCACATACAAACTTGAAATTACACTTATTACATAGATTAGAAAGACAGTCAAAGATTCAGAGTACTTAGCGGGACATAGTTGGCGGGCGAATGGCTCCCGGCGGGAGGGCACGACGACGAGCGGCAGAGTGCGGCTTTCCTGGTGTTGCTCGCTCTCAATCGCCAGAGGGGCCGCGTTATATTTGCTTTGGGGGGACGCATTGGGGGAAAAAGCGCATCCTAGCGTGTGCGGACTATCGGGAGCAAGTCTTAGGCACAGCCGCAGCCAATCAGGAAGACGCTTCTAAGCTCCAATCAGACATGTCCCCACCAAAGTGAAAAGGACCAAAAACACAGACACAAGGTTTCGACTCGAAGGCGCCCGCTTCTGGCAAAAGAATTACTGGGAAGAATAAAGTAAAGGTATACAAACTCGAAAAGGAGAAAAGACAGGCGGCCGTTTGAAGGAGACCGAGGGAGAACATAGCGGCCCGCGTCGGCGCGCAACGGGGGTCGGAGACGCCAGTGCGCGGTAATACAAGCCGAGGCGAGGGTTCGCTTCCCCCAACAGCCGTCGTCTCCCGGTCGGCCGACGGGCCGACACACGTGCCGGAGCCGTTTCTCAGAAAAATAGGGGGCCACCGCCCAGCCGCGTCCGAAGCGCTTTCGCACACAACATTTTGGAGGAAGAGCCCTGGCTGTGGGCAGAACTTAAAAAACAACCAGAAAACATCAAGAGATCTCCGCTTCGCGACACTACGTTAGAAGCGTAATTGCCAATCTTCCGTCAACTGACAAGAGACTTGCGGAAATTCGACGAGAGCAAGCGGCAGATACAATTTGCAGCAAGTTGAGCAGCTACTGCAATGATGGATGGCCAGACCGCAAAGAGCTCCCTTTCGAATGTAAAGATTATTGGCAGCACAGGTCAGACATAGCTGTTCAAGATGGCCTTCTCATGAAAGGATCAAGGATTATAATTCCTGGGCCCATGCGCAAAGAAATACTCGCGAAGATACACCAGGGACATCAAGGAATTGTTAAGTGTCGAGCAAGAGCCCGAGAGTCGGTATGGTGGCCGGGTGTATCGACAGAAATCGAAGAGCTTGTTCGCCGATGTACACAGTGCGTTAAAGAACAGGGATACAGACATGAGCCGTTGATGCCATCTGATTTTCCCGATCGACCCTGGCAGAAAGTTGCCATGGACATGTTTCACTGTGGAGGGAAGAACTACTTGCTTGTGACCGATTATTATTCAAGGTATCCCGAGATCGCCCTGCTTCCGAGTATGACAGCGCAAGAAGTTATCAAGCACGTGAAGTCTATTTTCGCAAGGCATGGCACGCCTGAGACAGTTTTCAGCGACAATGGACCTCAGTTCAAAAAACTTGATGGCTCTGCTTTCCGCCAGTTCGCGGAAGAATGGGGCTTCGAACACGTAACATCAAGCCCCAGGTTTCCGCAAAGCAATGGCTTCGTTGAGGCAGCCGTGCGGATCATAAAGAAGAGCCTACAGAAAACGGGGGACAGTTATGTTGCTCTTCAGGCGTACAGAGCCACGCCACTTGCAAATGGCTTTAGCCCTGCGGAGTTGTTAATGGGACGGCGTCTGAGAACGTCTGTTCCGGCAGTGTCTAATTCGCTAGATCCCGCTGTTGTCGACAATACAGCGCTCCGGGCGTGGGAACTGCGCCGAGCAGCCCAGCAGAAGAGAAACCACGACAGAAGGCACGGGGCTCGGATCCTCCGTGATTTAGAGCCGGGAGAAACTGTGTGGATAAAGAACCAGAACAAGACTGGAACGGTGCTTTCATCGGCGGGGTCTCCGAGGTCTTACATCGTGGAGACAGACACAGACCAACTGAGAAGGAACCGAATCCACTTAGCCCCAGTCCCTGAAGTTGAGGTTCCAGACTCATCGAATGAATCAACGCCTGGGAGAAACCCGCCAGCTTCGCAAGATGCAAGGAGACGTGAGGTGGGAGAAGCGCCGGTTTACGACGACCAAAAGCCGCCAGAAACAAATGAACCCCAGGAGAGCTCATCCACCCCACAAGGCTACAAGACACGGAGTGGACGTGTAGTCAAGCCTGTCCAACGCTTGTGAAAGGGAAGGCTGAGAGGGGAAGATGTGCTGTGTGTTTACGCCGAGACGCAAGGGAAACCCGAGCCGACGGCGCGCAGCCGGCGGCTCGGCCCGCCCGACGAGGGAATTACGAGGGCGCGACCCGGGGAGGGGAAGCGAAAAATAAAGGCACTCTCAGACTGAACGCCAGACGTGTCGGCTGTATGTTTCTCGCGCTCCGCGAACACTACAGGTACATTGTGTTTTTTTTTTGTATGTTGACTTTTTCGTTTTCGGCCGATGTTTTCTGTACTGAGTTCACCATTTTTGGGCCGTACCGTTCACTGCTCCACGAACTAGTTCACAGAACGCGCGCTGGCTGACACTGACGCGCTAGCGAGTTCTCGTTGGCGTGCTGTCGCCATAAGCACCGACTGCTTGCGGGCAGTGGGCACAGGCCAGAATCAGCAGATCCTTGGCCTGGTGCGAACACGCTTTTTACGATACAGGCATGAGTGAGGCAAGCTCCAAATATGCGGGAAAAGCGCACGGCATTTGAGCGTCTGCGGTGACGCGGAGCGTTCATCCACTGCATAGGCCTCGGCTAGTGATTGCTACGATTCCAAGCCGTCGTGGGAGGCTTATCTTAAGCATTTTACAGCCGTCAACATGGCAGAAGCGCGGTACGACGATTACTGAGATATCGAGAATGCCCATCTAACGATGCCGTCGGATGTCAAGCATGTTGTTTTATAGGAACGAAACCGAAAGTTGTTTGAATGCTAACCAATCAAGGTGCGTCTCCTCCCGCCGTCACAGCCTTTAGTTAGTGCGGCCGCCGCAAACCGCGCATGGTAGTTTTAAATGCAGAGCATTTCTTTGACTCACGATGTCACCCGGCGTTGGCGTGCCTCGGCGTCCGCAACAGCCGTTCCAGGTGCGCCCTCTCCCCCACTCCTCCTCTCCCGCATCACGCTACCCTCCTCGCTCTCAACAACAGGTCCGCACCCCTCCCCCTACACTATATAAAAAATAATACTTACCGGCGCCTGGTTTCGATCCCACGACCCTGCGGGTGGAACGCAAGGTACATGGTGCTCTACCCACTGCGCCACAAAGCCGACACAGAATAGAAGGCTACGAACGCGCCTTATATCCTTCACTCATTCAAACTACGTCAAGAAGCTGCTGATACAACGCATTCACTACCTGTGGGCGGAACGCGAGGTACATGGTGCTCTTCCCACTGCGCCACAAAACCGACACAAAATGAAAGGCTAGGAACGCGCCTAAATCCTTGACTCATTCAAACTACGTCAAGAAGCTGCTGATACAACGCATTCACTACCACCAACTCCCCAAACACTAAACGTTAACGCAATACACCCACCCCCTATGCGACGCATTTACTCGAGTCCCCCTCGCGGGGTTTTTTCTTTCGCGCTTTGTAAAATAATTACCGACTTGTCAACCGGATAAACGATGAAAAGTTGTGCTAATTTGAGCCAGTCTACGCAGTGCAAGCAAAAACGGGAGCTTGACAAATTCACTTCAGTGTCCCTTTAAAGGGACACTGAAGTGATATGTAAACATTGCGGGATTACTAGCGCAAATTGTAGTCCGGAGTCCCCAGGCCATGTTTCGACCACTCTAGGCGCGTTTACGCGATTTTATTTAGTAGAAAAACTAATTCGAAAACGCTGTCCTCCTCTCTTTACGCTCGCTCATTTTCTGTGGCGTTTTCGTGTGACGTCAGGAGGGGATGAGCTGGCAATTGGCTGCGCCACGGCTGCGCTACTGCACGGCTCCCCGGCCGACAGAGTCAGTCGGCCCAGCGTTTCGTCCGCCGGCCGCCGGCGGGTCGTCGCAATCAAGGAGGTTAAAAAAAATTGCTTGGTCGCAATTCGTTCGCTTAGTTGAAACGAAGCCAGGACACGTTTGTGAATGGAAGAATGTGCCTTTCTTTACTTGGTTTGTTTGTACACTGTATCTAGCTCCAAGTCAAGGTCGCTTCACACAAGCGCTGCACATGCGACGCTTCGCTGACTGGTACGCCAGTAGGAAAATATAAGGCCTCTTGAAGGCGGGAGAAGAGTCAGCGAAGTCAATATAGGTACTAAGCAAATAAAATCAACTGATATTTTTACCGTACAGCGTAAAACTAGGGCGCGGGAAGCACTTTTTTGCGCTGGGCGAACAAGCCCAGCGGTCAGCAGCACGACTACGCATCTGCGAACGCTTTTCCGTCTACGAAATGCAATTGCTAGACATGAGCTACTGTGGAAACTCGGGCGACGCTTACTGCACGATCGCAGTACAACAAATAGTCACCTAAGCGGCTTGAAATGCCAAAACTAAATAAAACTGTAAACCGGTTGTACAATACATACCCTATATTAGCAAAGCATTCGCGTCCCGCTCCGTGGCCTAGCAGTCTGGGGCGCTAGGAATTCACCGCGAATGTTTTGCGAGTCACGAGTTCGAATCCCCGCGGGTACGTGCTTTTTTTTTTGTAAGTTAACTTTTTTTGTTTTCCGCCGATGTTTTCTATATTGAGTTCACCTTTTTTGGGGCCGCAACGTTCATGGCTACACAAACTAGTTCACAAAACGCGCGCAGGCTGGCACTGGCGCGCTAGCGAGTTCTCGTTGGCGTGCTGTTGCCATAAGCACCGACTGCTTGCAGGCAGTGGGCACAGGCCAGAATGAACAGACCCTTGGCCTGGTGCGAACACGCTTTTTACGATACAGGCATGAGGGAGGCAAGCTCCAAATATGGGGGAAAAGCGCATGACATTTGGGCGTCTGCGGGTACGCGGAGGGCGTTCATGCACTGCGTAGGTCTCGGCTAGTGAATGCTACGACTACAAGCCGTCCTGGGAGGCTTATCTTGTGCATTTTACAGCCGACAACATGGCAGAAGCGCGGTACGATGATTACTGAGATATTGAGAATGCCCATCCAACAAAGCCATTGGTTATGTTTTACAGAACCGAAACCGAAACCTAAACTTGTGTGATAGCTAACCTTGGGCATCGTCCAATCACGGCGCCCCCCCTCTCAACGTCACAGCCTTAGTTGGTGCGCCCGCCGCAAACCGCGCATGGTAGTTTTTCTTCTTTCGCGCTTTGTAAAATAATTACCGATTTGTCAACCGGATAAACGATGAAAAGTGTGCTAATTTGAGCCAGTCTACGCAGTGCAAGCAAAAACGGGAGCTTGACAAATTCACTTCAGTGTCCCTTTAAGTTTTTAGATCATCTCATGCTCGGGGCTGTGTCTCTCCCTCCCTTGTTGTTGTCCGCCGTCCGCACTCTACTGCGCATGCGCGTCTCTTCAGCCCCGTCAGCGTTTTGGCTGACGTCAGGGAAGACCACTATAAAAAGAAATAGTTAGGCCGCACCCGGTTTCGATCCCACGACTCTCTGGCCACAATGGGAGGTACGTGGAGCTTTTCCAACTGCGCTACAAACCGAGACGGCAGCATGTGCTACGAACGCACCTTATGTCCTTCACTCATTCAAACTACGTCAAGAAGCTAGTGATACAACGAAGGCACGCGAAGCTGAACGTCAACGGAAACGACGAACTGAAAACATTAGAGGAGGATGTTGAATTTCCCGTGGGAAAGCTGTGGCGGGAAGCGCAACGCGCCTTGCAGCTCAACCAGAGAAAAGGACGAAGAGGGCGGGCAGCGGGGTAGGAGCGTGAGCACGCAATAAAGAAAGGCGAGAACTAGGAGGTGTTCGATCAGGTAACGTTGGTGTCGGTCTCTTTGCTGTCTCTACATTTCTCTGTCTCTACACGGGAGTTCACACTACGTTCCCATTCGGGCTCCGATAAATGAAACAACATAACGGCAACACAATGGAACCTACACGGAACCCCCATGAAGCTTCCCATCCTCCTCATGATTCCCCACGGGAAGGTGGTGTAATTTTTGAGTTTTGTTAAGCTTGCTCCATTCATGCCACTGAACGCTGCGAGCAATCGTTCACGAATTCATATGCTTGCACGTTTAGTATGCGGGGCGGAAGTAATCGGGCGCCTTTTACACAACTGCATTATGTAATATATACGTATGCAAAGAAAACATCGCTGATGAATTGGTGTTCATAAATCGCAGGACTGCATCTCCATGCTTACTCCCGCACTGAAGAAGAATGAAATTGCAATTTCACTCTTCCTACTGGAGAGAGGGAGACGATGCGCAGGTTTGCTCTTCACTGGCGCAGGGGCGGAACTGGGGCTCCACTCCGCCCCACACGAGAAGAATACGCGGTCAGTTTTGCTCTTCCTCCTCGTGGGGAGCGAACATTGCATTCAACTCCCCGCAGCTTTGGAGGGGAGTGCGCCAACGCTTACCAGAGTACAATAACTGTTGGACTCTCGAAATACTCCCCAAATTTTTATAGTGAAGAGCGTCTCGCTGTCGGCGTGATTCGAACTTCACGGGCGGCAGACTCTGGGAGTGGAGACTTGTCCGAAGGACGCAGATGCCGCAGCCATAGAGTTTTATACAATAACAAAGGAATCTGGCGCTGCGATCGTCCGCTGCAATGGGCGTGATGGTTAGTTCTGTCCGGCTTGGCGCTCTATGGCTTGTCGAAGTTGCTATGGATTGAATCGGGCAGGTAGTTTCGTTTTCGTTTTGGACGTACATGAACGCATTTGCTTCCCTACACGGGGTGTTGGAAGAAGCATTCAAGAATACGTTTCTCCTGCATGCCACGCGCGCACTGACGCCGCCCTGAGTAGAATGTTTTACTAGCAGAGTTGCGAATTGGGTGGGTTATTAATTCGTTGCCGGCACAGCGATCACAAAAACACAAATGACGGCGCTGTGTGCGGCGAAGTTGTCTGCGAATTAGGAATTGCGGCGCTGCTCATTCGGCAGAGAAATGTATTTCCGAAGCTGATGACGGCTGCGAAATGCTTGGAACAGCCACTCCTCTCGTGCGAACGCCGGCTCCTACGGCGTAGACCAGCTGTACCGATGGCTGATAGGAACGCTGCTTGATGAATGACACTAATTCGGGCTAGAATAACTTCCCCAAAAAGTAATAGATTTTCTTAGGAGCAGAATACCTTTCTTAATATTAAAAACTACCAGTGTCAAAACTTTTACGAACAGTTGTTGGAGAAGTCCGCGTCCCGCTGTAATTGGCGGCAAATGGCAAACGTACTCCGCAAACCTTCTCGACTCTGAGTTTGCTTTTATTTAAACGCGCCGTTTTATTTCGCACCAAACCTGTTTTTGGTTGGTAACTTTTTTGTTTGCCATGTAATTTGTAAACTGCGAACCGCGCAATAAGAGTTTTGTTGAGAACAAACACAATTTGCGGAGCCTTAGGGCCGTTTCGATCCTACGCAATCCGGTTCCAGAACTATCCATCATTCCCATCGAAGCGTAAGCTCCGTCTCGGGATTTGCGTTGACACTAGCGCCAGTTTCCCCTCTAGTTATTATTGTCTGAAACTCTATGGCCTCCTCCTCCCTCTCCTCTCTCATACTCAGCGTGCGCCGCTATTACCAACCCCTCACGAACTCTGGAAAGAGTGTTGTGTGTGTCTGTACTATGTTCGCGCCGTGTGCAAAACACAAGGGGAGAACTTGCTTGATGTTGGCGCTTTGGGTATAAATAATGGCCCCCAAGTGCTGAAGTGTATTCGTTTTGGAGCAGCGAATCAATGCTCTGACTGTTCAAGTCCTGTACTGTAACCTCGTGCGGAAGGGTGTTGTTCTTGTATTGCTTCGGCTCGTCTTTCGACATGCACTAAATCAATTCAGTTTGCCTTCAGCTCCACGGCAGCAACATTTTCTCATCCCCACGCTACCACTCGCATGATGGAAACGACGAAGTCCGCTGCTGGGACGCCTTCCCGTATGTAACAACCGGTTGCAAACGGTGGGATGGCAACTTTGCAACAGCACCCCGATGAAGGAGGGTAAGCAAGGTGCAGTGTGGTCACTGCAATTTGGCTTGTGTTGAATAAAATGTACGGTTAAATGGAAAGTCAGAAATTTTGGTAGCACAACGTTAAACTTAGAACAGGCATTCGAAATATTACTTTAGGTGCGCTTTTGGTCTACTCTAAGCAAGCATGTACTTAACTCCAGCGCTGCGTTTGAATAAATGTACCAAAAACCTTATGCATTGCACAATTCACACGCCTATTGCAACAAAGCAGAGATCTGCCTCCTACACGGCAAGTGCAAGTATTCTTTCCCGGATAGATTGGGTGGTAATTACGCGCAAGAAAGAGAGAGAGAGAACTTGGTTGATGTAAGGACCTACGCACATGTCGCCGTTAAAGTCAAGGCTGTATTCTGTCTGTGACCGCGTGACTGGCTTTATGAACCCTAGGTAAAGTGGTCGTACCTATCTTCTCTGCCGGCCTGGACGTCCGTTGCGCTGCGGGAACCAGGCGTGCCTGCGAGGCATTTAGTGAATTATCGAAGAGCGGAGAACAGGCCTCAGTAAGGTACACATTACACTGTAAACGCAAACTAGCCGGAAATGGAGTTTCAATCAAGTAATGTGCCCTGAAAAGTACCTATAGCAAAAAATGTACTCCCTAGGCATGATCTAAAGAAGTGGACGAACCTCCATGGTAGTACCGTTGCCCATCCGGGTAGCAAAAGGGAGGATTTAGAACAACTTAACACCATTTGTGAGATGGCGTTCCGTTCCTTGTATACTACCACGTCCACAATAAACGCCCTATCTGAGGTAATCATCTCAAGCGGGCGGTCGCCATGTTAGTCTTCTGTTGTCTCCGTGCACCAGCACTTCAACCGTGGCCTAATGCTAATTCGAACGAGTAAGCAGGACGCGACGGTTGCACGCAGCTACAAAACCAATACCGTACGTATACCCGTATAGATGCTTCAACCAGCGCGATCACAGGCAGAGAGCGCGGCCGTGTTGTCTCAATCTGTTTATTTTGGCGATAGGTGTTGTCAAACTCTGCTGCTAACGAAGATGCAGTTCTCGCCGTTGCAAACAATTGCAATGTTCATCTGCTTCGCTTGCTTGCGCATACATAGACGATTTAAATTCTCGTGCCAGCGCGCCAACGCACCCGACTGCAGCGACTCAACTTGCCCTGGCGGCACGACTGGCTGCCCGGATGTAAACAACTATCAACGCAGCGCGGCCGGTGACGGCGCGGCCGGAGCTTCAAGCCTCGCCTTGGGCCGTCGTTTTTTCTTATTTGTGAAGGACTAGTAGTGCCATTTGGTGGAAAGATTTTCATGTGCCCCTGTCACACGAGGAACGGCCGCAAACAGCATTTGGATACGGCGGCAGGTGTGGACAGCTCGCTGGTAAGTGGTCTTTCATCAGTCGATGCATTTATCAAACGTTTGGATAGGGTTAACAGCGCAGTACCCGGGTTCCCGTGCCGCTCACAGCTCGTACACGCACGGGCAAAGAAAAAAGCGCACACTCGTATTATTTTACTTGTTTGTGGGTTTTGGGGTATGCGTTCGCATTCTTTTGTAGGCCGCTTTGTAACAGGGCATTCGAGATAAAATCGTTTGTCGCGCGCGGCGTCGTTTCAAAGCAACGTGACGGTTACTTCGTGCTGGCGAAAATCAGCGCAGTCAGACGGAAGCGGGAAGGAAGGTGGAGAGATCGGGAAAGAGGGCGCTAATATATAAAAGAAAGCGTAATGCAAGACGAGAAATGTAACACAACCCGCCTGCATTTCTCCGAACTTCAGGACAGAGCCGCACACGGGTACGTTGTCACAAACTCGAGCGTACGACGTCTAAAAGTACCGTATATATATATATATTTTTTTTTTCATTTTTCAACGTGACCTGAGCCACTTATCTTCTCATTGCCGCGCATGCAGACCTGATTGTGTCCCTGTGTTTGAGCGCACAGCCATCCTTTTGCGACATAAGAACCAGCGAACGCGAGAAATTGTAGAAGCCAGCCACATCAGAAAAGCTGGTTCCGAATGTATCAGTCATCCCTCTACGCCCTGCTTAATCGAGAAGTCGCATATTTAGACGCACATTGAGCGCTATTTCGGTGCTTCTTCTGGGAATGCGTGTTGGGGGTGGGAGGGGGGTCTTAATCCATGTATGATGCGGTTATCGGTGCTGATTTTTCGCCTTTCCTGCGCCTCAAAGTTCGTTTTGTGGTTTTGTTGTTACGGTTTTTTAGTATTTTCGGCTGATTGCGCCGAGAACTGTGACGCATTGGGGGCGCGGCAATTGGGCGCTTGGGCATATAAAGCTTTGAATTGTGCAATAATAAACTAGTTGCGAGTGTGCGCTTGTGCCGTCTTCATGTGTTTTTTCCTCGTTAATTTGCGCGCAGTTTATTTTTCGCAATGCATAATTACCAACTCACCCAACTCGCAACCCTTTTACAGATCCTATACTCCGTAAAAATGAGTTGCCTGTCCTTTTAGGTACGTCAAAATCTCGCGCAGCGCATCATTCTGCCAGGGGGCCATATCCTAATGTCAATGCACACACTATGAAAGCAGCTTGCACTTAATGCGTCACATTGTCTGCTGATAAGCATTTTAGATTCGCCCCTCTCATCATCATTCACTTCGTGGAGATGGCGGGATTTTTTTTCATAGCTTGTTGTCACTGCAGTAATTAATAGCAGAATCAGTCCTACAAATCACAGAAACGGTTCGTTTCACGTTGAAAATACTCACAGTAACACACTTTGCACCACACGGAGGAACAATCGGTTGCAGTGATGAGGCATAAGGGTAACTTGTTGTTAAAGGGGCATTGAAGACAACCAGCAAGTTGATTTCAAACGGAAGTCGGACCTCCGCATAGCCATTTCAGCATTGATTTAGTGCCAAGATGCCTTAAGTGCTGAGAAATCGCTGTTAAACTGCTCATCAAATGTGACGCAAACACGACTGCAGTCGCTGTTTGCATCAGGATAAACCGGAAGCAAGTGAAGCAGCGGTGATTAATAGCAGTATACAAGCAACTGAATACAACATTACCACGTACCAGGCAGTTTGGTCAGTTCCGGTGAAATCGCTCATGCTTCCCCAAACTCCCCTGTCATTTGCCGTTCGAGACCACTAAGCAAAATGTTTCTCCATTGGACCTGTGATCAGTATTTACGCTTCACTGAAGAAAAACATTGGCCTTTTGAGGCCCCGCAAGTTTTGGCGTCGAACGATTTTCTCATGCGTAGCTCGCATGCTCCCTTGGAAAGCGGTACTGCCACCCCAAGTATGGACGAGTAGCACCATCCAGCGGCAGCCAAGAAAGAAGTTGTGCGCGTCAGGCCACTTAAGCCCTTCCGGTGAAAACGTGTTTTTGCTAGTTTCAACCTTATTTAAAAAAAAAAATGCCAGGTGTAAGAGGGGTATAATAGTGTTCTCCGTGAGCGAATCTATCAACCTAGAGAGACTTGCATTTTAACTTCACTGTCATTTAAAGTTGTGCTCGAGTATATTGTGCGGAAGTAATATCTTTTTTATTGCTGCAAAAGCCACGATGGTTAATGTACTGGCACTTGGTTTTATGAAGCCTTTGCATTCCTAATTTAAGTACTGAATCTTCGCAGGGAACCTGGCATAACAATTTTATTACTGTACCGAATTATTAAGTTCATTTAACCATAGTGTCTGTTTTGAATTTTACATGTGGGTCATTTTTTTTTCTTTTTTGCTTTTTCAGGTAGATGTTCCTTTGACTCCCTGCCTGCATTCCGCGAACGGGGAAATTAGCCTCCGCATCGATGGCCAGAGTGTCTTGACTGCATCACCTTTACTGGGAGGACTGTGTAGTCTGTTTGCATCGTTCTGGGTTTTCAACATTCAATATCCCAAGAAGGCACACAGAGCTCTAACGTTTGTGGAACATGCCTTTTTGGACCTTGCCAGCACCAAACCACGTGTGAAGGATTTAGAACTAATTAACTTTTATCGCATCAATATCCCTCACCAATATTTTATTTGTTTTCAATACTGTAATCATTGGATAGTAGTTTAAAGAATTTCGTATTATGTTTCTGATGTTTTCTTTTATTTTACTGAACAGGGGATATTTGATGGGCCCTTCAATATGCTGATAATACAGCTATCTTTTAGTGAAGCAATATTATTAACCAACTAATATAGCTTGAAACAATTATCTAAATAATGTTGGCAACTGGTGCCAAATGAATCAACTTAAAATTATCGGAAAAACACGAATTACATGGCTTTTTCTTCTCACTCTGAAGAATCTGTCGCAAAACCACGCATTCTGTTCTATATCCTTGCAATTAACCCCTCAGACTGGGTCACTTTTCTTGGCGCATTTGTGTCTTTATCAAAACACACTGGTATTTTCCGCAGCATATTTCTCGTTCTTTATATTACTCATTTATCCATAGCCATCTCATTGCTGTCTGTCTCCTACATCATTTATCTCTTGTGCCTTTACCATCTACAAAATGCTCGTTACCTTTCAATATGAAATCGTTACACAGCTCTCGCTCATTTCACCACCAATTGAAAAAATTTTTTGTTGTAAACCACTGCAACCATTTTTTTCACTTTCTGTACTGAGTACTGATGCGTACTGATAAGTACACACGCGTTCTCAATCCTCTAGTATTATATAATGATGTCACTTACCATGCCGTTGTGTTTGTGCCTATATGTTTTTCGCGTATTTCCAGTTCTTGTAGTAATATTGTTTCTACAGTTTGTTCAACTAGCACACAGATCGCTCATTTCACCACCAACTGAAATATTTTTGTTGCTGTAAACCACTGCAACCATTTTTTTCACTTTCTGTACTGAGTGCTGATGCGTTCTGATAAGTTCTGATAAGTACTGACGCGTTCCCGACCCGCTATTATTATATAATGATTTCACTTACCATGTGGTTGTGTTTGCGCCTATCTTTGTTTGTCGCGTATTTCCAGTTCTTGTAGTAATATTAATTGTACGGTTTGTTCAACTAGCATTCTATTGCTGTCTTCCATTCCTAACTGGCGTGTTTTTAGCAATTTACCATTTTTGCTTTCTTATAGGAGGTCGCCCAAAGTTTTTATTTCGGAGCCTCCTTGTGTACACCATGTACCATGTAAACTTGTATGCGAAAGTTCGTTTGAAATAAACCTGAAACCGAGAAAAACCGTGTGAAATCAGTACTCCCGCAGGGAACTAGAAACTCTCCCTTGTGGCCTTGAAAAAACTCCTTTCGGAAGGCCTACAAAACGTAAAACTCCATGCAAAAGAAGTAAATGCTTCCCTTGAACCTCCTCAAAACGCCCCTAAAATAACATAAGTACTTCCCAAGGGAGCCATAATAGGCTCCTATTCAACCGCCTAAAAAGTCCATAAACATCACTTAAAAACGCCTTGAGGAAGTAAAGAATACTCCATTTTGATCTCCTTAAATTCTCCCTAACATTTCTTAACACTCCCTAACTACCTCCTTTCTATCACCTAAAAACACCCTGTTTTGAGGAGGTAAACAAAACCTCCCTGTTCTATGTACTAAAAAAACTCCTACAAGGAGGATCACTAGAGGACAGGCGAAAAAGAACCTCTAGGGAGTATATGGGTGGAAAAAAAGTTTAGAGTGTAGAAACCAGTCCGACTGCGCACGCGCAGAATGGCCACCAACAATTGTGCGCGTGCGCAGAAGCACCCACCGCGCACCGAGCGCCTTATCGGTCTCAGTTCTCTGTGCTGTAACTTTAGTGATGAGATCAACGATACGGGAAATGAAAGGAGCCACTTCGAGTAGAGACGGGCCAGACAAGTTTTAAGGAAGAAGGAAGTGGTGGTGGCGAAAACATTTATTGCATTCGTTGGGTGGCGCAACAGCAGACTTTTTGTGTGGGGTCCTCAGTCCAAGACTATATTCGGTGGGCCCGCTCGATAAGCCGTTGTTGGTCTTTCAGGGCAATGCTGGAGAGAGGAGCCTATCAAGATGAGAGGGTGTGGGTATGTATAGGAATGAGCATGTCTAATGGTGATACTAACGGATCCAGCGCGAAGCACTGTGCAAGAGAAGTGGAGGGTTGTGCCGGGCGCACAACGTATGCCTGCGCCCCGTACATGAACGGTGGTGTACTTGAACGACCAAGGCAGAAGGAACGTAGTTTGGGGACGCACTACAGAGGGGCCACTGCGCAGTAAAGCATGTTGTGTGTACTCGTGGGAAATGCCCCCTTGCCTGCTCTGTTGGAACGAACAGACTTCGCAGCCCACGATTGCTGTTCCTGCACCGTGCACGAGTTCTTCGCTGTCTTGAATGCAGTTTGTGCACTTAAAATTGTTTCATTTATTCCACCTTAAATGCCCGAAGGCTTTCTACCGATGGTTTCTACCAACCAATGGTTTCTACCAACTAATTGGTTTCCAGTAACTAAATGGTTTCTACCAACACCAATACGTATTCTTTGCCAATGGCTGGTTCCTTGTTGCAATCATCCAGTTGTTAACGCAATCTCTCTTTCAGTATCCAAGTATTTGTCATTACCGCAACACGATGTATGGCAGGATTCATCGTTCTATATACTCACCACCCGGCAAGCTAAAGCCCAGTAGAAATATTTATACGCACAGTCCAAATTGTGCCGGCCGGGTTCGTAGTCTCAGTGCCTTTCGAACCCAAGTTTCAGGTTTTTTAGCGGTCCTGAACCGCCGGAAATCAACGTTCTCGTCCAGCGTCCAGCTATCCAATCCTACCATGTAAGTTCTGGCAATATAACAACCCCAATATTTGCATCAAACGGACTGTGAAACGGAGCAAATGCAACTTTGTTACCTAGAGAGAACTAGCCTTTGGGAACTCACTCAGCCCCAAACCGGCCACGAAAGAATTTTGTTAACAGGAAAACCGAAGCAATAAATAAAAACTCCAATTTCGCGGCAAGTAATGAAATCCGGGGAATGATGCAATAAAAGCCAGCACTAAAGCATAGTTGTCAGTCTGTTAACTGCCGTTATCATTTAATTGATGCAATCGAATTGAACTGAAGGCCCCAATACAATCATGCAGTCATGCTCTTTGGTAGTCGCTTTAATCGGTTCCCAGCAGTTGCACCAACAAGACTGTGTTTCGCCATACAGACGTCAGCGGAATGTATCTGGGGAGTCGTCACTGCGTCATTCCTTTTCCTAGTGGATTCATTATTTGTTTCAAAGCAAAGCTTTGTACCTCAACACCACCTCCTTCCCCCCCCGCTCCCCAGGGTTCTTTCGCGACCGTTGGTGTCAGCAGAAAACTCCCGCGAACAAATAAAACAAGTTACGGCACCACCAGGAACCGAATCCAGAATGAATAGAGAAACTGAGGGAGAGCTCGTTGTCTTACCTATTGAGCTACAATCCCACGCGGAGACGAGCGAGACAGACAGTGCTTATGCCAAAGGGCATACTGTCGCAATTAAAAAAAAAGAGACAGAGAGTGCACTCACCAAGCACATTTGCGGGTTTACCCCCTGCATTTTCGCGGAGAGGTATGTGATAGCGTCACGCAACCTCTCGCGCCACTGTGCGCTCCGCACACTGCACATGTAGCGGCAGTGTGCGTGCCTTGCGCATGCGCTAAGAGTTCGCAAAAATTAAAGGATGCTCACACCAATGCATGTCATCTCTCCTCCGTCTCTGCCACCGACCTCGTCACCTCCGTCGGCGGCGGCAGAGACAGAGGAGAAGTGAGACCGTCTAACACATCGGGTTTGAGCTTCCTCTAATTTTATGCAAAAATAATTTCCACTCAGGTGCTTCACCAATACAACTCTACCAACCACCATTCATGGATCAAGCATTGATTTAACCTCAGCAACGAGTATTTCTTTGAAGTAAAATAGCGTGTGGTTATGTGCATTTCACTTGTGTCTTGTTTCATTCTTTACGCGTGTGAATTCAAGTGACATCGCATGGGTAATCGTTGTGGGTGTCGTTTACAGCTTCGCTTTCCAACCATTTTCACAGTGTCGATTGGCGCGCACTTTTTTAGTTTACGATAAGGTATGTCATTATTATCCGGACGAAGCGATATTTCAACGAACCAAACTTGTATATCGTCTTCATGGCCCCTTTCCCGCTTTAAAATATTGATCGCAGTAGGTGTGCCATGCCTCTTCGTCATACTACGCTGGCAACGGCGCATTGCTGCGAAACTTTATTTGGATACATGGTAAAACGGCACCCATCCTGGTTTTTGCTTTGAGCGCCTACGTCTGCGCTTACGTCTGCTCCTTGACCTTTGATACCCCCCAAAAAACATAACGGAAATGAGGCTGTCTGACGCAGCCACATCCATACACCGTGCGCGTGTTTGGCTTACGGTAGTGGAATCTCAAGTTCGCGCGTGGCTTACGGTAGTGGAATCTCAAGTTCCAGCACTAACTTGTTCAGCAGTATTGGTCAAGCCACTCTGGTCTTCATACCACAGTTTCGTCTCGGCTAGTTGCTTCTGCGTCCTTCTTAGCTTGGTTCACGGATGCCTAGATGTACCTGCAAAGCTTGCGCGAACTCGCACTAGCCACATAATAGAGACTGACTCGGTTCACTTCGAACGAGACAAGATAATAATGACTATGGGTATATGATTCTAGGTATGTGCTTGAGAACACCGGAGCAACGCTCTTCGCGACATCCCAATTCCTTTCTTGTTATTATTTATCGTGCCCTTGTAGTGCAACTCTCCGGAAGTGGCCCAGAAATATGCCTCACGAACGGAAAATCCCTCCGATGTCCAGTTTTCTATAAGTGGTTTTAAGTTATTTTCTTCGAAAAGTAGGCGTTTCACCAATTTTAAATGCAGAGCATTTCAGTAACTCACGATGTCACCCGCGTTGACGTCCGTAGTCGTAGTCCGCACCCCTCCCCCTACACTATATAAAAAAATACTATCCGGCGCCTGGTTTCGATCCCTCGACCCTGCGGGCGGAACGCGAGGTACATGGTGCTCTGCCCACTGCGCCACAAAGCCGACACAGAATGGGAGGCTACGAACGCGCCTTATATCCTTGACTCATTCAAACTACGTCAAGAAGCTGCTGATACAACGCATTCACTACCACCAACTCCCCAAACACTAAACGTTAGCGCAATACACCCACCCCCTATGCGACGCATTTACTCGAGTCCCCCTCGCGGGGAGATGGGCCCAATTTTTATTTAAAATTTGGGCTCACTAACCTTCTCTTGTGTGTTTTAGTGTGACCACTTTAGCGGGACAGTGAAATACGCGGAAAGATTATAATGGAAGCAGTTATTCCAAACAAAAAACTAATCACGTTTTTTTTATTTCGGTGAAACGTTACGTCACAATGTGCTTAAAGCCTGCCTGGTCTTTCCATTCAGCACATGGTCGTTTGGTAACATCAAGAGTGGACACAGCATGCACGAAAGTTTTTGTGCGCGTACGCCAATGTCGTCAGTGGTGCTCCATGCAAGGTCGTAGAAGCTGCACTCCACCTGCGACGTGTAAACACTGTTAATAAAGAGATCCCGTATGAGAGAATGTAGAGTGAGCACGAGATGTCGATTGTATGTTGCAGGCTGCCTATTTGTGGAGGCGAAAACGTGATGCAGCATGCGTTTCAAATTTTTTTACTAATCGGAAAATGTCAGTTGGAGAAAATTGGATCAGAGACTTGCGTCACTGCGCACTTCATTAACTATGTCTCACGACATAAAGTTCCACTACAAATTGTAATTTTGCAACTTGAATGTAGTTTAAAAGAGTACTGTGGGTGACCAAAATGGGGTGGTGCAAATTTAAAAGTTGTTGCGAGGTATAAGTGCTTGGAATTGTGTGCTAGTAAACTGATTGATTCTGAGTAAATTGGTTCCGCGCAACTGCAGTTTATCGATTATCATTTTTATCAAACTCGACCAGTCCTTTTCGTGAGAATGTGCTCCACTATATGTACAATGATGTGTGTCTATTGTATGCATGCATGTACGCAATATGGGCAGGCATGTTTGCGTGTATGTACGCATGTATTTATGTGCGTATGTATATATGTACGTATCCATGCATGTGTGTACGCATTGGTGTGCGTATGTATGTATGTATGTATGTATGTATGTATGTATGTATGTATGTATGTATGTATGTATGTATGTATGTATGTATGTATGTATGTATGTATGTATGTATGTATGTATGTATGTATGTATGTATGTACGTTTGCATCTATGCACCATGGACATGTGAAACTTGGCCATCAAAACAATACATTCGGGCGTCATAACTCACGGTAATCCTCTCCCTGACAGCCGACACTATAATTTTATCAGCAGCTGAAGAACGAAGAAAGCAGCCACAATAACTGAAGATGTTTTTGTGTCACTGATGGGATGACGGTGATATAGCATACCCAGTGCAGCACCTAGTATGTGAGATGGACTATAGAATCATCACGTTTTTTCGAGGCTTTCATTTAGAGGGGAGCAACAGAAATTGCGTACCTACATAGCAACACCATCGTTCTTACCTAGTCAACAGTAACTTCAAGATGGCTGGCACGGACGTTGCACATGGACGGGGCACTTCCGGGTATTGCTCAAAGTAGATGTTATCACAGGTGGGTGTGACACCCCAAAGTGTTGTCCGTGCCCTCTGGCGAATATACTGTCACTAATAATGCAAAAGGCCGAACACAAATACATGAGTAACGGTACGCAATACAGAATAAGTATGCACAGCCACTAATTGACCCTGCTGAGCATGCACAGCTCCGCAGTGTCAATCTTGCAGTGAAATGTCAAAAAGCCTGCTACTAGGGTTGTTATGCACTGGTTGCTAGTAATAATAAAGAACTATCACTTGACAATTCTTTTCTTAAACATGCTTTGTGCTCACAGCATTATTTAAAATCTGTAGCAGTGAAAACATTTGTTTTCCTTCACGCGTCTTTTGCAAGAATTATGCTTTACCATAATTACGGCCACGAATACGTTACTGGCCAGTCATTGACTCTGCCAGTTATATTCTCTTAACAATAATTTTTAAAGATTATCGTGTTTAAAAGTGAGTTCTTTCTTTTTTTCAAAGCTCTTGCGGCTAAGTTACTGACGGCTGATCAAGACACATCGCTGAAGTTGCGCAGAGAGGTGGCGCAAGTGTTATAATTTATATATACCATAACTGAGCATGATACAAACCAGATAACTGTTACAAAATAGCATCACACTAATAACCGGGGAAATACCTGGAATTGCAAGTTTTAGAAAATCTCTATGATGCCTTCGGCCTGGTAAAATGTGCGACAACACGCGGACACAAGAAGAGACAGTTACACAAGACGAGCGGAAGTGCAACTACCTGTTATTGTGTCCCCGTGTTGTCGTGCTTTTTACCATGTCGAAGTCGTTTACCTATCTAGTGACACTGATTTTACCAACTAGCCCAAATAACTGCGTCGAACTATGACTTTTTTGTTTAGGCAGACGTGAATTGCTCGGGGCTGGCTGCACCTTGAAGGACCCGTTAGTTCTCCGTGATCCAGATAAAAACCCTCTATTAAGGCGCCACCATGAACTTGACAGTAAAGATCACAACGGAGAAATACTCCTGCCGAAGGGCTTATCATTTTGGCAGTTTCGAAGGGCAAAATTGCAAAAACCAGCCTTAATGGACCAGTAGCCATGCTGGAATCGCCACCTAAGGGACGAAATCGTACTTCTCCCCAAAATATTTTGCTGTTTTTCCGGCACGTGAGAAACCAAGATGATTTGTCTGATTGCGGACGCAGATGCGATCTTTTCCTGTCATATTAGGTTTAACAGAGTGTGCCCCAATCCTAGAAACAGTTTACCTTTCCACTGTTGGGCCACTCGGCGGGCAGCGTATTCGAACCAAATCATCTGTATACTGTGGGTCTGTCCAACGTTGACAACGCAAGCTCGAAAGCATGCGAGTTTTCACTCGCACTTGCAGTCAGCTCAGTCAAGTTTCCAGATCCAGACAAGCCTTACGGGTAGTGTGGGTGCTTAGAGCTTTCTAAGAATGTGAAGGCAAAAGCCTAATTAGGAATTCAGGGAAGGAAAATCTTCAGAGAGCTTCCCTCACTCCTCAAGAAAGGTGGGGCCGCTCTCTCAAGACTTCTCCCTGACATCCCTCTAGCGTTGCTGAGGAGCAAAACTTTCCTTCCCTGACACCCATCTATGGCAAATAAATACCGTCACTCACTCTTCACCGCGTCCTCTGTCGCCCTTTCTCAGAGCCCTTCGCCGACCATCCCCCGGCACTTCTGTTTCGCCTTTCCAGGGTGCGATTCCCGGCTCGCGACCCCGTTTTACGAACTTACTGCTTTCTGTACGTCACAACGATCGCGCTTGAAACAAACATCTAAGGCTTCCGCTTTGAAAATCTAATGGAACTCACGCGAAAGGGTGGTCGAACGTACAAAACGCGAAGGCCGTACCTCTGCTACTCGATTAAAACTTGTCAGAACAATTTTAACAGGCGAAGCGTTGAACAAGGGGAGCGGCTACGTGTGTTTTATTTCCCACCATGTGTCTGTGGAGCCTTGAGTCAGTGATGGCGAGGTGGATCACTTCGGAACACAGACTGCTTATCTGGTTGGCGACATTAGCACTAGTTTTTGAA
The DNA here is from genome assembly GCF_048455015.1 of Haemaphysalis longicornis. NCBI lineage: Eukaryota > Metazoa > Arthropoda > Arachnida > Ixodida > Ixodidae > Haemaphysalis > Haemaphysalis longicornis. The sequence goes on along the minus strand of NW_027526225.1, from coordinate 78,567,896 downwards.
AAAAATATGCGGTTGCATTAAAAACGTTCACTTTTGTTGACACTAGTTTTTTCCCAGGCGCTGACGTTGACATACGTTTCAAATATTTTTTCGGTATACGTCGTATGCACGACATCGCAGAACAGTAAAGATGTGAAAAAGTAGCGCATTATGTGAAAAAAAGAAGAGAGGCATCACCATGCGATCTTCAACGCCGAGATTCGCTTTGTCTTCTGTAACGCGCTCATGGAGGTTTTTCACAAGGTCTGGCCTAGACGAAAGGCCACAGTGTGGTTCAGCCAACGTTCCCGACGCGTCTTCGCTGAGCGTTTTATATGCCGTGGTGACGAACGACATCCCGTGCTCCTCAGCTGAAAATAACAAAAAATGTGGGCTCGTATCATTTTACGAACAAACAGATGTTTGTCTTCTGTATTTTAGCGATAAATCGCAAAAAAAATGTATCCAGTGAGCAACGGTACTACGGCAAGACTCGTTTACATCAAGTTCAGAAGTGAATGTTTTACCCAGCAAAATTTAGAAGATTAGCCTGCCTAAATTGCTCCTTACAAATCTGTCCAAAAAACTGTAAGCATTATGTGCATTGTGTTCCGATGAGACTATGTAGTCTTGTACGTTTGTCAAGAGAATTTGAAAATGAATATAAGAGGTGCACTTAGATTGGCGGAAATTGAGTCTCACCAGCTTGGTTTGGCGATGTGTCACTCTGCTTCGCTGCAATGAACTTTCGCCTGCAAACCGGAAAACAATAGCGGCTTATGGCGTATTGGTGGAAGAGTAAGGTAATATTGTGTGGAACTATAACCAACTGCCACAGCGTTTGCAAGGAAGTCCTGTTAAGGAATAGTGCATTTAGAAATGGTGCATCAGTGTGTTCGTCCCTGGTAGATCAACCCTTCGTTCTACACGCCCGTATGGGCTTTTCATTCCTTTCCTGGGTATCATTCCGACTCCGAAAGCATTCACTTGAACAAATTGAACGAACTGAGCGGAGCAAATTGAACGAAAAAATAGCTGCGGATTATCTCAGCTAACCTGTATGTGGACGATATAACAATCTGGATTGCCAAAGGCTCTCCCGGCGTTATGTAAGACAGCCTACACATGGCAGCGGACTTAGTCCGCACCTACGCCAGCCGATGTGGTTTAGCTTGTGCCCCGCAGAAGTCGGAACTTATAATAGTACAAAAATGCCGCAGGGACATTTCAGACATCAAATTTTGGCTCGATGGCGTACTCATCAAACCGAAACCCTCAATCAAGATATTAGGGATGACGTACCAGGAAAACTGCAAAAACACCCTGCTTCTCAACAGGCTCCAAGAAACCACGGCTCAAATTGTTCGGATGCTGCGTTGGGTGGGGAACAGGAGCCATGCACTAAAAGAAAACGACATGGTCCATCTTGTGCAGGCCTTCGTCGTCTCCAGAATCGTTTACGTGGCTCCTTATGCGGTTTTGGGGACATCGGAGCGCAAAAAGCTAGACGTCCTTCTTAGAAAGGCATATAAACAAGCCCTGGCACTTCCTCCAAGCACTTCTACGGTACGACTCACGGCTTTGGGACTGCACAACACCATCGAAGAGCTCATGGAGGCCCACCTAACGGCGCAGAAAGTAAGACTCGGAGCAAGCCCAACGGGTCGGGAAACGCTAGCTACGCTTGGTTACACGGCGCCGCACATCACGGAAAAAGCAGTGGACATCCCGCCTGAACTAAGGACCAGAATTCTTGCCCGTCCAATACCCCGGAACATGTCCCCTCAACATCATGAGGGAAGACGTTTAGCAAGAGCAACTGCGCTAGAAAAACAGTACGGAGGACAAGACTACGTCGTATATACAGACGCGGCGGAATACGCGAGGTACGGGGTAAGATCGGCGGCCGTTACCTCCACAACCAACCTCCTTTCCAGTCTGACGCTTCGGTCGTCGAACACCCAACAGGCTGAAGAGACGGCTATCGCCGTTGCCCTCTCCCAGACAAAGGCCAGCGTAATTATTACGGACAGCCAAGCCGCCTGCCGAGCATACCAAGCAGGTAGGGTTTCAAGACAAGCCCTTCGGGTTCTCCTTCAACGGCCACCGCAGAAGCAGGTCACAATCATTTGGACCCCGGCCCACTCTGCTCTTCGCGGCAACCAGACGGCACACGTCCTGACCCGAGAACTCGCCCACCGGGCACCGCAAGAAGAGTCGGAGCGAACCTGGCAACCGCTCCTCACATACGCCGACATCACCCAACATTATCGATTAGCGAGACAACTCTATCCCCCAGTCACCGATCAGGCCACGAAAGAACAGGAAGTCATCCTGAGACAACTACAAACTAATACACTGTAAACGCAAACTAGCCGGAAATGGAGTTTTAATCAAGTAATGTGCCCTGAAAAGTACCTATAGCAAAAAATGTACTCCCTAGGCATGATCTAAAGAAGTGGACGAACCTCCACGGTAGTACCTTTGCCCATCCGGGTAGCAAAAGGGAGGATTTAGAACGACTTAACACCATTTGTGAGATGGCGTTCGGTTCCTTGTATACTACCACGTCCACAATAAACGCCCTATCTGAGGTAATCATCTCAAGCGGGCGGTCGCCATGTTAGTCTTCTGTTGTCTCCGTGCACCAGCACTTCAACCGTGGCCTAATGCTAATTAGAACGAGTAAGCAGGACGCAACGGTTGCACGCAGCTACAAAACCAATACCGTACGTATACCCGTATAGATGCTTCAACCAGCGCGATCACAGGCAGAGAGCGCGGCCGTGTTGTCTCAATCTGTTTATTTTGGCGATAGGTGGTGTCAAACTCTGCTGCTAACGAAGAGGCAGTTCTCGCCGTTGCAAACAATTGCAACGTTCATCTGCTTCGCTTGCTTGCGCATACATAGACGATTTAAATTCCCGTGCCAGCGCGCCAACGCACCCGACTGCAGCGACTCAACTTGCCCTGGCGGCACGACTGGCTGCCCGGATGTATACAACGACGCAGCACGGCCGGTGACTCGGCGCGGCCGGAGCTGCAAGCCTCGCCTTGGGCCGTCGTTTTTTCTTATTTGTGAAGGACTAGTAGTGCCATTTGGTGGAAAGATTTTCATGTGCCCCTGTCACACGAGGAACGGCCGCAAACAGCATTTGGATACGGCGACAGGTGTGGACAGCTCGCTGGTAAGTGGTCTTTCATCAGTCGATGCGTTTGTCAAACGTTTGGATAGGGTTAACAGCGAAGTACCCGGGTACCCGTGCCGCTCACCGCTCGTACGCGCACGGGCAAAGAAAAAAGCGCACACTCGTATTATTTTACTTGATTGTGGGTTTTGGGGTATGCGTTCGCATTCTTTTGTAGGCTGGTTTGTAACAGGGCATTCGAGGTAAAATCGTTTGTCGCGCGCGGCGTCTTTCAAAGCAACGTGACGGTTACTTCGTGCTGGCGAAAATCAGCGCAGTCAGACGGAAGCGGTAAGGAAGGTAGAGAGGTTGGGGAAGAGGGCGCTAATATATAAAAGAAAGCGTAATGCAAGACGAGAAATATAACACAACCCGCCTGCATTTCTCCGAACTTCAGGACAGAGCCGCACACGGGTACGTTGTCACAAACTCGAGCGTACGACGTCTAAAAGTACCGTATATATTTTTTTTTTTGCATTTTTCAACGTGACCTGAGCCACTTATCTTCTCATTGCCGCGCATGCAGACCTGATTGTGTCCCTGTGTTTAAGCGCACAGCCATCCTTTTGCGACATAAGAACCAGTAAACGCGAGAAATTGTAGAAGCCAGCCACATCAGAAAAGCTGGTTCCGAATGTGTCAGTCATCCCTCTATCGCCCTGCTTAATCGAGAAGTCGCATATTTAGACGCACATTGAGCGCTATTTCGGTGCTTCTGGGAATGCGTGTTGGGGGTGGGAGGGGGGTCTTAATCCATGTATGATGCGGTTAGCTTCGCTGATTTTTCGCCTTTCGTGCGCCTCAAAGTTCGTTTTGTGGTTTTGTTGTTACGGTTTTTTAGTATTTTCGGTTGAGTGCGCCGAGAACTGTGACGCATTGGGGGCGCGGCAATTGGGCGCTTGGGCATATAAAGCTTTGAATTGTGCAATAATAAACTAGTTGCGAGTGTGCGCTTGTGCCGTCTTCATGTGTTCTTGTCCTCGTTAATTTGCGCGCAGTTTATTTTTCGCAATGCATAATTACCAACTCGCAACCCTTTTACAGATCCTATACTCCGTAAAAATGAGTTGCCTGTCCTTTTAGGTACGGCAAAATCTCGCGCAGCGCATCATTCTGCCAGGGGGCCGTATCCTAATGTCAATGCACACACTATGAAAGCAGCTTGCACTTAATGCGTCACATTGTCTGCTGATAAGCATTTTAGATTCCCCCCTCTCATCATCATTCACTTCGTGGATATGGCGGGATTTTCTTTCATAGCTTGTTGTCACTGCAGTAATTAATAGCAGAATCAGTCCTACAAATCTCAGAAACGGTTCGTTTCACGTTACACACTAACACACTTTGCACCACACGGAGGAACAATCGGTTGCAGTGATGAGGCATAAGGGTAACTTGTTGTTAAAGGGTCATTGAAGACAACCAGCAAGTTGATTTCAAACGGAAGTCGGACCTCCGCATAGCCATTTCAGCATTGATTTAGTGCCAAGATGCCTTAAGTGCTGAGAAATCGCTGTTCAACTGCTCATCAAGCGTGACGCAAACAGTATACAAGCAACTGAATACAACATTACCACGTACCAAGCAGTTTGGTGAGTTCCGGTCAAATCGCTCATGCTTCCCCAAACTCCCGTGTCATTTGCCGTTCGAGACCACTGAGCAAAATGTTTCTCCATTGGACCTGTGATCAGTATTTACGCTTCACTGAAGAAGAACATTGGCCTTTTGAGGCCTCGCAAGTTTTGGCGTCGAACGATTTTCTCATGCGTAGCTCGCATGCTCCCTTGGAAAGCGGTACTGCCACCCCAAGTATGGACGAGTAGCACCATCCAGCGGCAGCCAAGAAAGAAGTTGTGCGCGTCAGGCCACTTAAGCCCTTCCGGTGAAAACGTGTTTTTGCTAGTTTCAACCTTATTTAAAAAAAAAATGCCAGGTGTAAGAGGGGTATAATAGTGTTCCCCGTGAGCTAATCTATCAACCTAGAGAGACTTGCATTTTAACTTCACTGTCATTTAAAGTTGTGCTCGAGTATATTGTGCGGAAGTAATATCTTTTTATTGCTGCAAAAGCCACGATGGTTAATGTACTGGCACTTGGTTTTATGAAGCCTTTGCATTCCTAATTTAAGTACTGAAATTCGCAGGGAACCTGGCATAACAATTTTATTACTGTGCCGAATTATTAAGTTCGTTTAACCATAGTGTCTGTTTTGAATTTTACATGTGGGGCATTTTTTTTTCTTTTTTGCTTTTTCAGGTAGATGTTCCTTTGACTCCCTGCCTGCATTCCGCGAAAGGGGAAATTAGCCTCCGCATCGATGGCCAGAGTGCCTTGACTGCATCATCTTTACTGGGAGGACTGTGTAGTCTGTTTGCATCGTTCTGGGTTTTCAACATTCAATATCCCAAGAAGGCACACAGAGCTCTAACGTTTGTGGAACATGCCTTTTTGGACCTTGCCAGCACCAAACCACGTGTGAAGGATTTAGAACTAATTAACTTTTATCGCATCAATATCCCTCACCAATATTTTATTTGTTTTCAATCCTGTAATCATTGGATAGTAGTTTAAAGAATTTCGTATTATGTTTCTGACGTTTTCTTTTTTTTTTTACTGAACAGGGGATATTTGATGGGCCCTTCTGTATGCTGATAATACAGCTATCTTTTAGTGAAGCAATAATATTAACCAACTAATATAACTTGAAACAATTATCTAAATAATGTTGGCAACTGGTGTCAAATGAATCAACTCAAAATTATCGGAAAAACACGAATTACATGGCTTTTTCTTCTCACTCTGAAGAAGCTGTCGCGATACCACCCATTCTGTTCTATATCCTTGCAATTAACCCCTCAGACTGGGTCACTTTTCTTGGCGCATTTGTGTCTTTATCAAAACGCACTGGTATTTTCCGCAGCATATTTCTCGTTCTTTATATTACTCATTTATCCATAGCCATCTCATTGCTGTCTGTCTCCTACATCATTTATCTCTTGTGCCTTTACCATCTACAAAATGCTCGTTACCTTTCAATATCAAATCGTTACACAGCTCTCGCACATTTCACCACCAATTGAAAAAAAAATTTGTTGTTGTAAACCACTGCAATCATTTTTTTCACTTTGTGTACTGAGTACTGATGCGTACTGATAAGTACTCACGCGTTCTCAATCCTCTAGTATTATATAATGATGTCACTTACCATGCCGTTGTGTTTGTGCCTATATGTTTTTCGCGTATTTCCAGTTCTTGTAGTAATATTGTTTCTACAGTTTGTTCAACTAGCACACAGATCGCTCATTTCACCAACTGAAATTTTTTTGTTGTTGTAAACCACTGCAACCATTTTTTTCACTTTGTGTACTGAGTGCTGATGCGTTCTGATAAGTTCTGATAAGTACTGACGCGTTCTTGATCCGCTATTATTATATAATGATTTCACTTACCATGTGGTTGTGTTTGCGCCTATCTTTGTTTTTCGCGTATTTCCAGTTCTTGTAGTAATATTAATTCTACGGTTTGTTCAACTAGCATTCTATTGCTGTCTTCCATTCCTAACTGGCGTGTTTTTAGCAATTTACCATTTTTGCTTTCTTATAGGAGGTCGCCCTAAGTTTTTATTTCGGAGCCTCCTTGTGTACACCATATACCATGTAAACTTGTATGCGAAAGTTCGTTTGAAATAAACCTGAAACCGAGCAAAACCGTGTGAAATCAGTACTCCCGCAGGGAACTAGAAACTCTCCCTTGTGGCCTTGAAAAAACTCCTTTCGGAAGGCCTACAAAACCGCCCCAGCTTTGCAAAACTCCATTCAAAAGAAATATATGCTTCCCTTGAACCTCCTAAAAACTCCCCTCGCGAGGCCTACAAAACGTAAAACTCCATGCAAAAGAAGTAGATGCTTCCCTTGAACCTCCTCAAAACGCCCCTAAAATAACATAAGTACTTCCCAAGGGAGCCATAATAAGCTCCTATTCAACCGCCTAAAAAGTCCATAAACATCACTTAAAAACGCCTTGAGGAAGTAAAGAATACTCCATTTTGATCTCCTTAAATTCTCCCTAACATTTCTTAACACTCCCTAACTACCTCCTTTCTATCACCTAAAAACACCCTGTTGTGAGGAGGTAAACAAAACCTCCCTGTTCCATGTAGTAAAAAAAACTCCTACAAGGAGGATCACTAGAGGACGGGCGAAAAAAAACCTCTAGGGAGTATATGGGTGGAAAAAAAGTTTAGAGTGTACCTACCCCCACCCAACACGACTACACGCCATCCACCCTACTCTTTACGATCCCCTATGTACTCACTGCCAAGCACCAGGCACGCTGTACCATATTGTCTGGGAATGTCAACTGAACCCAGATCTTCCCCCCATCCCCAACCCTTCACGCGAGCAGTGGGAGAGTACGCTGGCCAGCTCTTCTCCTGAAACGCAGCTTTTGCTAGCGGAAAGGGCGAAGACAGCCGGTCGTACCAACAGAGTCTTGGACTGAAGACCCCGACCACAAATATGCTCACTTCAACTGTGATTAAAGTTTTCTCTCTCTCTCTCTCTCTCTCTCTCTCTCTCTCTCTCTCTCTCTCTCTCTCTCTCTCTCTCTCTCTCTCTCTCTCTCTCTCTCTCTCTCTCTCTCTTCGCCGGGCGCGAGGCGAGTCACGTAGCCTGAGACGACCCAGCGGCGCATGTATTGAAAGCTGCGCGGGTGGTAGGCTGCCACCGATCAGCTGATCGGTGGCAGCGGTTGCTGCGGCCGTCGCTTGTGCTGAGCAGAACGACTAAAAACGGGGCCTTGTGCGCAGCGCCGAGAGCGGGCCCGAGGAATCACGCGATGAGCTTCGAGGGGTGTGTCGCCGGAGGTGCGTCTCCGGTGAAGAGGTGAAACTGCGCATCCGCCGCGAAAACGTTGGACGAAAGTAGTAAAGCTTTGCTTTAAAAGCACCCGTCCAACGTCTGCAGCAAGGAAATGGCTCCTAGACGCCCTAACTACAGTTCTAAGTTCAAGTTGAAGTTCAAGGTTATTTCCCTTTTTTAATAACACAAACAAAAGAGGTCCCGAAGTGAACTGTCGGGGGGAACCTCGTTACATAACGTAGTTTTCATTAAAAAAACGCAGCAAGCAGTTGAGCAGGTTTTAGAACTCTAGCTTGACCAACGCCTTAAGAAAATACAAATTCAGTTTCAAAGAAAATCGACCAAGGTAGAGATTGGATGGGAATTGAACCCAAAACTACCCCACTGCAAGTTAAGCGCGTATCTCCTACGTCACTCATGGCTCTAGATGACTGTATGTGGACGTTTAGTAATTGCTCATTTGCCTTTGTCTTTTTAACGCGTGTAAAAGATTAGTTCTGGGGCCTACAGCGGCAATTCGAGCATGGCAATTGGAGGCGTAACAATTTCCCGAGTGGCAAACAGGTTTCAGAGAATTATGTGCCGGTTGGCAAGCACATAATTCTCTGAAACATGCGTCGCCACTCTCTGAATTCTCTAAACGCTAACCGGCACATAATTATGTGCCGGTTTACATAAGTGGCGCCATCGTGCGGCATCCATTCAAATCTCCGATATTAGGGCATTCCCTTAACATATGGCGCCTGGGAAGTCCAAACAGCTGGGTATGTGCCTCCCTGATACTAGGCCTAACAGTATACTTAAACCCTTCTTCAACACATTAGACATTGGGTGACGCAAAATTAGTTCCAGCTTGATCGCCGCGCGTTGTTAGGTTCAAGGGGAGGTGACCTAACGTTGGAATTGAATACAGGCTTAACAATATACCCACTCGGGTGGATTGACGAGTGACGATGACAGCTGCCGTCACAAGATCAAAGCCGTTTAACCGATTACCATTTGGCTGCTATGTAAATATACCTGCCACAATTACTTCATGCCTACACAGTCGGAGTGGGGACAGCTGTCGTCAGAGGCGCACGGCCCATTCACCAAATCACATTGTCTGTGACGTCAACATACGCCATTGACGAAACAATAATGGGCGTTTATTTCGACAATATTGCTTTTGCCTTTGCAAATATTTAGAAATTCTTACGCTTCATCACTTTTTATTACAAGGATTGAGGGATCGCAAAAATATTCAATAAATTAATTTCTAGTAGATACCATATTAACTTGCACATGTGTACTGCCCGAAAACTTATTTCATGAATAGGTAAAAGAACTCACCGCAGACAGCAGCCCGTAAGAGTTGCGACAGCTATGATGATGAGGAAGAACACTGCAAAGGCCCCGATGATGATTGGAAGGCTTGGCAGCCCGCCGGTGCTGTTCACTGCAGAAACATTAAGAGCACATACTTTCCTTCCCCTGCGTTTTCTAACGCAGTCCGTTTTGCGCTTCAAGTCCCATTACGAAGGTAACGACGTTCTTCGCCTGGAGAGCTATACTCACCTATAAGTGGAGCGGTCAGGCTGTACCCGTAGAGCACCTCCTGGAAAACATTGTGAGATCAGTCCAAGTGCCAAGTCGAGAATGTGGTTAGCCTACAAAATTTACTCGAGAGGTTTCTTAGAGCTGTGTAGCAAGGAATAACTACATTATATCTGGTGGCGGCTCTAAGAAAAAGGGGCGTGATTTAATTTTTTGTGTCTGAATCTAGCCTAGGGTTTTAGCGTTTTTTGATGTTTTCGTAATGTCCCTACTTATAGTCATTGCCATTACACCTATAGAAGGGGTTAAAGTTTAAGACAGATAATTTATGTCCCCTACATTTGCAAGCAGGAGTCACTTTCCCGTCTTGGTGGGATGACGTGAATGACAGAATGTGCACATCTTTTTATTCTTACATCTGTATCGTAAAAATACACGTTTTACACCATGTAATTAATACACAATTTCACAATGCAGTTGAAGTAAATGGCAATAAATTAATAAATTATTTTTCTATTGCTACCTGCAAAAAGCATAATGGTGGTTACTCCACTCAGTTGAAGGAAACGACACGTGGCTTTTATGCTAGCGAGAAAAGGCGAAATAGCAGTCATCACTTTCTTTGCTTAAAGAATTCTTCAGCTTTTACCATGGTTTTGTATTCAAAGACGAAAATAACTGTGGGACTATAGGTTGTATTCCCTGAAGCGGCACGCATGCGGGAAACCATGCGCACGCACCGCCTTGCTGTTACCCAAGCGTCTGTGTTGCTAAGCCGACGCCCCACTGGTTATGTCGGGCTCCACGAGATGGTAGTACTTGTCCGTGCTGGCGCCCGATGAAGAACAGCTCGTGACAGCAGCCAGTTTTCGGTTTTCGAAGCTGTGCCCCACCGAACGCGGAGTAATACCTCGATGCCAAATACCGCTACGTGCAGCACCATAGGAGCTACTTATCGCCTGAAACGATTGAAATCGTCGCACGACTAGGTAGAACGCTAAAAACTTCGGAGCTTACGTGTGCATGCAACTGAGTGGCAGCGTCGTGATGGGCCGAGTCGCTTGCGTATGCAAGTGAAAGCCGATGGCCACTCAAGGTCTGTCACCTGTTCAAGGAGAACGGAACTATTCTTGCCGAAAATTTTTCCGAGCGGAAGCCGAACTTACGTAATTTATTCAAAGGGCGCTTGTGATTCGCCAGTGCTGGTGCCGGCTGGGCAGTGCTAGCGCGACACGGCTCGGGAGACGGCCTTGCATGCGCTAGCTGCTACGCTACCATCGTATTTAAATCAGCGTACGCGTGAAACATTTCTTCAAAACCATTATTTGACTTTTGCACCCAACCACGCATTAGACGGCACTTGTGGTGACATCCGTGGTTACAGGCAACCGCAGCGTCGCTCTCTTGCATGTCGTGTAGCTTTCGTTCGCCGCCTCACTGTTTCATTTTCCGGGGATGCGAAGTACTCGAGGGCAAGTCGAGCGCCACGACACATGTTAGTGCGATTAGTACTACATCTGTGGTGGCGCTAGTCGAGGGCAAGTCGAGCGCCACCACATATGTTAGTGCGATTAGTACTACATCTGTGGTGGCCGCCGGGAATCGTGTTGAAATGCGGCAGACGATACACGCTGGTGTTTTTCTTGTTTTCTGCGATTTGCGGGTGCAAAGCGCATGCGCACACAGAGCGGGCACTGTCATTGCGGTTTTCAATGCTATCAAACGAAGACATCACCCGCTAAACTTTTCAGTGAATACCGTCATTCCCACTAGCACCTATTGCGTGTCTCCGTTGACGGCGACGCCTGGCTCAAAAAATTACAAATATTATTTATGAGTGTGCGTTGATTATAAAAACACGGTTAAAATGTCAACGCATTTACTAGGAAATAAAAGAATTCAGCGGTTGCAAAAAATTTCAATTGTACCCTTTTTCACCACCACAAAAAAGCATGAAAGCCCAGAGCACAAAAAAGACTCCACAGAACAAACGTTGTCGAGTGCTTTCATGAACTACGGATAATATATGCATGACTACCTTCTTCACGGCATGTCATCTCACACACAAACGACAGCTACAAAGCATTGCGGTAGATATATAACGTATCTAATTAATTCTCTATATCACTGCATAAAATAACGCTTCAAGAAAAGTTTACCTCTGACCACTATCTCTCACTTCTCATCTTTCCCAGGCCTGCCCATTGCGAAAAAAATGGCCACGTATCTGCTCGTTTTGTTGCAAATGTCGACGAAAGACGACAGTCGACTGGCGCCCCTGCCAAGTAAATGCCTCCATTCTCTTCCACGTTCGCCTGTCATGCTGTTCCTCTCCCGTCTAACTCCTTCCAAGATAACACGCCAGAAGTTCGCTCAAGTCAACTTAAATTTACCGCGTTCCACTGCTCCAGGCCGGGTGCCTCGATGCCAGCGCTGCCCCACGGCGGAGACACGCGGGAATCGAGGCACCCCACTCCAAGGTGAAACGAAAGCGCGCAGAAACAACGACAACCAGGAAGAACTATTACAATGCAACGGAGCGCTACTTTAACTAAACATTTATTGAAAAAATACGAACATATATACATGAAGAAAAGACACCAAATAAGATGCTGCATCACTTGGGCCAGACACAAGCGAACCTTCTGTTAGGTAGTATCCAGATAGTCTACTTCAAGGTTAGACAAAGATGCGGAGGGGGCACTTACACTGTTATCACCCATTCTCGAAATGTGGGCTGCCTCCACGATTTGGGCTGCCTCCAAGTGATGCAGCATCTTATTTGGTGTCTTTTCTTCAAGTAGACATGTTCGTGTTTTTTCAATAAAGGGTTAGTTGATTGTAGCGCTCCATCCCGTTGTAGTCGTTCCTCCTGGTTGTCGTTGTTTCTGAGCGTTTTCGTTTCACCGTGAACCCTTACCAACTTGCCCAGCTATTTTGTTACCCCACTCCAACATTTATAAACCACGTTCCCTTACTCCACGGCGTTCCAAACGGAACGTGGAACCTATCTAGTGGAACCTGTTGTTACTGTTGCCGTTGGATTCCTAAAATGCCGCCAGGAGCTATAGTAGCCCGGACAACAGCAGGCGACGGTTTTCTGTAGTTAATTTACTATTTCATTTGCTATCGCAAAAACCACGCATGCATGATTTTTTTAATTAAGGAACAATGGCAATATCGCTGATGTATTGATTTCCTGCCTTATATTTGCGTAATGTCTTGTTATTGTTCATGAACGTGACAAGTATGAACATTGCCACGGGACGTAGGCGTTTAGATTTCGCTGTGGGTATATTTCTCTTTCACTTTCACTTTCATTCTCTTTCGCTTCTCTTTCACTTTTGCCGGGTGGCCGAATCGATTCAAAGACAGACAGAACGAATGACATACAGAAACACCAAAATTTATGCGATTAAGTAGCCCAAAAGCTTATCGTCTCTAAAAATGATTTTTCATTTAATACTCACCCCTGAGAAGTTCGTCTCCACGAGCAGTCCGAAGCAATAGGCCACGCCCCCCGTGAGTGGTGGGTTCTCAAAGCCACCGATCATGTGTCCTCTCCCGACAACAACCTCCACTGCACTCCCGTTGAGATCGCTCGGTGACAAATAGGCGGCCACGTAGTATCCCAGCTGCATTTCTAGCGCCGTCGTGACGTTGACGAGCTTCACAGGTTCGGTGATGTTGCAGGCTTCCCACCCCACAATCACGTAGTATCCGCTGGTTGAACGGGAAACAGAACATGGTGTGGGCGGTTGACCCGAAAAGATTCTAGGTGGTCCGAAGTTTTGATTTTTGCTACTTCGGGTTCTGCAGCGTCAGAACCCCTTATGTTCAGCGTCTGGTCAAACGATGGAGACTGCCGTGACCTATGCTTCTGAGTTTAAATTTCACATTCATGTTGTAACATAATAATGACAACTCCTGAAAATAATCAGCTACACATTACGGGTAAACATATTAAGCACAATTAATGTTGATGAGAAGACAAATTTACAATGTAACTGGCATTTAATGGAGAACCTTGCAAAGAGTTCTAACCTCGATTGGGCATTTACCGTTTTCAGACTATTCAACTGCAATTTTGTGGTTAAGGGTGGTCTGCTCGCAATGGCTCTTAAGCACTGCTTTCATGCATGACTGTGTAAATTCAGCCATGGAAAATAATATTAAGCACAACATAGAGTATTTTTCCGTGCAGTTACTCAACTTTCTTCCTTAATCGGCAACGAATTTTGCAAGAAGCACAATTCGCTATGTGTACATACAACTGCAGGTCGTTTCATTCATGCCCTATACCATCAGAAATGAAGAAATGTTTGGACCAAACGCAATGCTATGTTAGCGGCCACCAAACGTGGTATTCATAAGAGCGGTAACCCTGTGCGCCGTTGCGAGAAACTTGTTTGCCAGTTTAAGTAATGAATTTGAAAACAATCTGTTTTCCGCCAGGTTCGACAGTGCAATCGCCTTTAAAATTAGTACAAACACGAACACAAGTCTCTTTTACAAGGCGTTTTACTAAGCATCCTCAGGGCGCTACACTAAATTTACAATCCAGAGCACTGTTTTTAGAAAAACGCTACATTTTTTCATCGCTGTGGCCACAAAATCTCCAAGAAACTGACACATTTTAACCCAGGCCTTCAATCCCCAGTCTATTAAACGTAAAAAATTGGCACGCTTCCAATCGACGCCTCCGTACAGGCAACGTAATAGTTTCTTTTGCAGCAGCCTTTGTGAAATTCCGTCTCAAAAAATTACCAAATGAGAAAAGAGATGTGGTTGTGAAACAATTTTAAGCACAGATGTGATTTACCCTTGAGGAATACTCAGTGAGCCAGTGCAAGAAAAGCTCCCGCAATCTTTGTTAAAGGGACCCAGAAAAGCCTTCTGTAAAAGATACAAAATGCCTGTATTGTCGTGTAGCACCAATATAGCGATGCAATGCCGTTGGAATTATTGATCTACATTCAGTATTAGCTGCGCCAGAAGCAATTAAATGCACCTCTCCCCACTTGCCGATCGACTCCTCCTCCCTCTCTGCTTCCTTCAAAGCAGCTGGAAACACTGGCAATAGCCATGTGACATCGCGACGCTCGACTTCCGTTCTGCGCCAGCTACATTCCTGCGCCTAGGCACGCGTCAATCGCTGCGGACCCGCCTTTGCCTCGTGATCGCGCAGGGAGGAGGAAGAGCAGCCGGAAGCCAATGGCAGTAACGCCGCCGGCGGCCGACTTCGCCGGCGATTGGGCGAATCAGGGAGCGCCTTCGCCGTTGCGTCAGCCGCGATCGCCGTTGCGTCAGCCGCGGTTGCCGTTGAGTCAGCCGCGGTCGGCTCGCTGCGGCGCCGCGCTCATCGGCTGAGAAAGGCGATTTTCAAAAATTGTTTACAAATTATCCGTGCAACGCATGGGGCTCACACTTGGCTCAAAAATCCCCCGTTATGTGTTCTACCACCTGCATGCATTTGATTGTCACCTTCACAAAGCTTTTCGGGGTCCCTTTAACTGCATAATTCATACGCTTCGTTAACTTTGTTCACAAAGGGCGGTCAAGTTTTTTATAGCGTGACACAGATTTCAGTTGATGCCTTTTGTTGTGCTCCCATTATTGAAGGTATACCTCACAAACTATTTACGAAGTTAAACAAATATTTTATATATTGTATGCACTATTTTATTTTCCGGATCTCTCCTACTAGAAATAACATTTTTTGGCAATGGTTGAGTATAATGTTTATTTTCCCTAGAACAAACTCGTTCATCATACGAAATGTTTGTTTCGTGACACAAATTTTGCATGGCTTATCCTAACAAAAACTGAGTGGCCATACCTATATTCTGCGTGCATTACAGGCATGAATACGTACGTTATTGGACCTTTGGCGTAGTCGATAGGGCTCACGACCACGGTAACTTCACCGTGTCCGCTTATTTTCGCAATGGGCTCCACCTGAGGAACTGGTTCTAAAAGTAGAACATGTTGTAATTTAAGCATAGCATTTACACCACCTGCAATAAATATGCTAAGAGAAATAACAATACACTCAATAAAAATGCCTTGCTGGGCGCAAATCTTAGTCTTCATAAGGCAGCAAAGTGCAAGAGGGGTAAAAACTATACAATTGACGAGATACTTTCTCAATCTGCGATACATGGCTCCATAAAAGTCGCAGACAGAAAAGTCGCAGATTACAATTTTGATGCTTCGAAACATTGACTAATAATTTGCTCATTAAGATAAAGGGTTCAAATTTTGACGTCGTTTCGGAGCTGACTGCTCGCTAGTTGTCTTGGTCTAATTTATATTAAGTACGTGCTAGGATTTATTACTCAGAAGTATGAACTAAACAAGGTGAAATGGGAACTTGCGTTCCGCTTGAGTTGACAGGTTTATATTAGGTATTATTGCAGAACAGCTACGCATATTTTTGTTTTATCGATTAAAATTATGGTCCACCAATACAGACCTGCGCAGATGAAGAAAAAATATGGTCGGTTGCCACCTATTTCTCCGCATGCAACCAGGTTGCACAAGCATATTTCCAAAGTTTATCCTACCGGGCGGAAGCGGCATACTCACGTGAAGCCTTGGTGGTGAAGTTTTTACAAACGGCCTTTCCGACTCCAGCGATCGTACTGGCCTGGACACACACGAGGTACGTAGAACCAGGAAACAGTCCTGACAACGTGATAATTGGTGGGACCGAGGCATCCAGAGTGGCTGACGTTGAAGACCACGAATCGAGCAGTGTGTCATTGAACGTGTGGACTAGAGATGAATTTATCTATTGGGTACAGAGGTAGGGGAAAATTGTGTTTAATTCTATTTTTCAACATGTCTCAAAGAATGATGGCACGTGATGAGAGATGGTGGCATGCAAGCAAACTAGCAGCATTCTTTTATCCCCTAATAACTGTTATGAGAAAAGGATGGTACAGTATCGTAAATTTTGAGGAGAGGGATAGGGATAACGCTTTCAATTTTAATCGACAACCTATTGCTCTCGCTCCTGAGGAAAACTGTGATAACACGATCCTGCCCAGGAGTAAAGACGTACCCTTCAACAGTCAGCTGATTCGCTGCTGTATCTCGGGAGAGGCAGGACGTCTTCCTGACCTAATACGGCGAATTTGATAAGCATCCCGTACGAAAATGATCATGATTCCTCATAATAATCTAAATCACATCAAAAGACAAAGGTCACCTCATCGTCATTCAGAAGTGGGTAATCTTTATCAGCCCGACTAGTACGCATCCTGGCGTTGGCACGTACGAGCAAATGATTGCTAGCAACAGCAATGCCATTAACACTTAGCAAGGTATTTCTAAAAACAATTACATACTCAAACTGTCATGCGTAACTTTCTGTAGTCGGATCTAAGCTAAGGAGATGGCCAGAACGTATGTATGGAACCACATACAGGGCGAGTGCTTTGCTCAGAACTTCGCGGGTGATTATTTTTCAGGATTTAGTAGCATTGCATCATTCTAATAATCAAATTATCTCTATGTGTTTGAGCTTACGCAAAAATGTTTCGACTTATAGTAAATAACCAATGAACTATCTCCACTCATGGAATTGAAGCCAATGGTTCACGTTGCTAAATTAGTGCACGTTGGTGACCTAACTACACTTGGTCTCAAACCTTGTAGCTTTTGAGGGCTCCGTTCTTTTGTCGTGGTGGATCCCACATAAACTTTAGGCTGTGTTCTTTCTTCTCCAATGTCCAAAGACCTTCCGAAGCACCTGGAACTGAATATTACGCATACGTAAGTACCACCTTTACCGTTAGTCCCACCAACGACCATTGTGGAAATGTTGAGGCATTTAAAAATATGCAGAATCTTTATTGGGCATTTGAAAAGGCCCAGGAGCTCACGTGACCCCATCGGTTTTGAGAAAGTGCATAATAATACATAAGCTCAAGCCCGGCAATGAGTAGGATAAAAACACAACATTACGATGTTTGCGTACCTATGCAGTATCGGATATTCCTCCATGAAATTTTTGTCTTAATAACCCGTCCTCAGTGTACGCGAAGAATTCCGTTACCCTGAAGCCAGGCGCCAACGTTTGAATGGGTCCCCAGACACCAAGCCTAAAAAAATCTCATCATACAGCTAAGATGAACGTTTCCCGGTCTATTTCTTGCACTCTGTCAAGAACACCTCAACACAGATATAGTTAAGTGACCTAAACTTACAAGTGGGGTCTACACACGGTGAAGAACACGTTAAAAAACTCGTTGTAAAGAGTTACCATGGGCATGGCACATGAAAAGACTGGGTGCGTTTTTGCTGCATGACGAAATATACTTGTAACCTTATCAATGGCTGCGCCACTTTTATAAAGACGGTTGTCTTTCCTGGGCTACTTGAAGGCTGATATTTTGGCATGCCTGTATGTGTGTCCGTCTGTCTGTCTGTCTGTCTGTCTGTCTGTCTGTCTGTCTGTCTGTCTGTCTGTCTATCTCTCGATTCAGCCGCTCGGCCAAAGCTAAAGCAGTTGTTTAACGAGATGTTTATATAGACAAAGCCGTTTCTAAGCATATAAATCTGGTGGTAACGTTGATAGTTGTCAGCATTGTTGAACGAAAACTAATCATTACGCATATGTGAGAGAAAACGTCATATAACAGTGATATTTTCAGTGTTCGTTTATTAGATATGCATGGATGCTTAATTTTTGCGATAGCAATGAAGTGCGAACCGCGGAGTGCACCGCCGAGAACACTGGTGGCGGAACCTGGCAGCGCCGGGGGTGCACATGCATTTGTGTTTCCCAGGGCCGCTGCCAGGTAGCGCCATCAGTGTCGCCACCAGTATCTTCGGCAGTGCGCTGCGCGGTTCGTATTTGCTTTCTGTAGGACTGTACGTGGCTACGAAATTTCGCTCAGTTCCGCAATTAGGGCATGCATTGTATACCGAGTGCACATAATTCTGGAAAGTATGGCGCCAGATCACGCGGTTTTCTACCCTTCAGCAAACATGGCACGGGTCATGAAGTGCCAAGCCCAGACGCGAAGACACTCCTAGACAACGCAAGGAAAACACAGACTTATGCAGCAAGACTATGTATCGACAATTGCAGGGAAACAATCAGATTTATTTATTTGTTTGTTTAATAATATTGTTAGCCCCAGTGGGGCCGTTACAGGGTGGTAGACAACAAAACAAATAACACTAACAAAGCTTCTCAGCCCGATACAAAGACGCATTTTCATACACAAAACCAAGACCAAATTTGAGCACAGATACCATTTGCACGCAGTGGCAAGCTATACGCCGCGAGCTTCGCGATCGCTGCGCCGCCTGCCGCCGCTTCTCCGCGGTGTTTGCGGGATTTGCGCTGCCTGGCTGATTCGGGCTCGTGCAGTGTTTTGGTTCAATTTCGCTTCTTTTAGCATTTCCCGCTCTATAAAACTTGTGAGGGTGACGTCTATAAACAAAGAGTACGTTTAAGTAACTTAAAAACCATCTGCGTCTTCGTGGAGTATACTCAAACGCCAACAAGAGCTACCCGCGGGGCGCGGCTCTGCGCGCTTCATCGCCGCCCTTCCGGGCGTCGGCGACGTCTGCAGCATATTACCACTGTGCTCTCCGAATACAAGCACAAATGAATTCTATTGTCGCCTCGCTTAGACCTGAAACTGGCGCAGTAAGAGGTTGGTTTCGTTTTGCAGCACGGACAACGAATGCGGCTTCGTTTCGAATATATATATCGTCACAATCTCACACACAAATCTCACGTTCACTTTCCTTTTTGTTTTTCGACTTCAACGAACAGCTGATCGTTCCGTGGACGCATTTTTGGAAGTATACACTGCAGGAGGCAGTGCACAAGCGATGAAAGCTTGTGTCGAAGGAAGAGTGTGGTATCTGATAACGCCCTCTGATTTCTTTTTGTGCTTTATTCTGCAGGCTCCCTGTGCCATATGACGGTGTTTCGAAGAAGCGTTTAGTCGCGGAAGCGGATTATATTCTAAGCCCATCTCCGCGCTGCTCGCGGAGGATATATGTAGCAGACGAATGTTTATTCGCGCTCACCTCACGACAAGACTACTCTTTGTCGTGTGCTGGATCCCCGAGTATAATTCTGCATTATCCATCGTACTTTCGTGGAATGTTCGCCGAATGAAGACACACGTGCTTCTAAGTGGTGGTGACCAACAAATGAGGTATGATATTAGCAAGCGTAACTGGCCTGCTGTCAGGTATGAGTGCTCCGCTAGATTATGTAAGCGCACAAAACCGATTTACATAGTAGTGTATAGCCGTAGCATGAACATCTGAGGAAACGCTGGTTACGGAGACACTGTTGGTAAATTTGATTGATTGTGGGGTTTAACGCGCCGACGCAACGCAGGCGATGAGGCGCGCCGTAGTGGAGGGCTCTGGATTAATTTTGACTACCTGAGGATCTATAGCGAGCGCCGAAATCTCGTACACACGGGCGTTTTTGCTTTTCGCCTCCATCAGAAACACTGTAAGTAAATTTCAGGGCAGTGTAACGTATACAATCAGTTCCATGCATGCGCCGGTTCCGCGACGCTCGCCTGTGACACACACCCGGCGCTTATGCAGGCTGAATGTACCGCACTAGGATCGCGTCAGAAACAATGACGCTCTCTTAAACACACCCCATTTGCGAACAGAGTGACTTCTTCACGTAAACATGGATTTCCAACGCCCACAAACGGTAAATTTCAGTCGTGAACGTGCCGCAAAAGCAGTGGCGTCAGTGGAGAGCCGGAGGGAGACTCCCGCGGCTGCTTTAGAAACGAGCCGCTAGGTGGATTTCAGTGGCGCCCCTACAGGCAGCGCTCAAGGCGTATAGCGACAATGAAGACAAGCAACACGTGTTCAACAACGGGGTCTCATCGGCCAAGCAACATCCCCGCATGCAAGCGGCGCAGCAAGTGTTCTGCACTAGAATGCGCAGGAACTACACCAAGAAACATGTGCACAGCGCGTGCGCAAGACAGAAGCACCCCGAAATGCAAGAACACACGAATAAAACGTTACAGCAGCTGTCAATCACTTATAAGTGAGTAATGACGAAGCAGGGACAACTCAAACTGATTAACCGTGACTGCGGAAATTGCAGCCTGTGGAAGTGCATTCCAGTCTTCTATTGTTCCCGGTAGGAACGAATATTTAAAACTAATTGCGAGAAATTGCGAGAATTGCGAGAAACTGGCCCGCATGGCTACCCCTGACGGTGCGAGTGTTCCTAGGTTTTAAATACGGACTAGTGTCTAAGTTTAGGGAATTGTTTTTTGGCATAAAAAGAAACTTCAACCTAGCTATTCTTCGTCGGTCTGAAAGGGTAGGTAGGTTGAGATGGCTTAGCATGTCACTAACCGAATCAGTGGTTCTAAATCTCGACAGAATAAAGCTAGCTGCTCGCGATTATATTTTTTCTATCTTATCAATCTGGCATTTCCTATACGGATCCCATATAATACTCGCATATTCTAGCGTAGGCCGCACAAGCGTCAAATATGCCGTAAGCTTTGCTTTGGTTGATGCCAGTTTTAATTTTCTTCTTAAAAACCACAGCTTCTTTTCTGCAACGCTGCACAAGTGATCAATGTGAGTTTTCCAACTAAAGTCTTCAGATAGGGTGACACCCAAGTATTTAAAATGCGTTACTCGCTCTAACTCATGCCCGCCTAATCGGTAGGAAAACGCCAACACATTTTTTACGTTTTTTGTGACTGTCATGTACGAGGTTTTGCAATAGTTAACTTTCATTTTCCATTTATTGCACCAGTCGCCCAGATTATTGAGTGCAGCGTTTAGAGCCATCTGATCTTTACGATGAGTTATTCTTGAATATATAAGGCAATCGTCTACGAACGGGCGAAGCTTAATATTAGGTGAAACTGTTTCTGCAATGTCGTTGATGTAGCACAAGAAGAGCACCGGGCCGAGCACGGAGCCCTGGGGAACCCCAGAAGTCACCCTTAAAACACGGGATTTCACACCATTAATTTCAAGCAAATTGTGTCCTGTTAGAAAGGTACGATTTAAGCCACTCTATCAACTTCTTATTTACGCCGAGGTGTACTAGTTTCTCTATAAGCTGCGCGTGGGGAACCTTATCAAAAGCCTTTGACATATCAAGGCAAACTGCATCAATTTGACCCTTTTCATTTAGAGATTGCGCAAAATCGTGGGTGGTTTCTACCAATTTTATGAACAGGCATTTACTCGCATTTTATGATGACCAAACATTGTATAAAGAGTGTGGTGAAAACCTCCGAACACACGAATACTGTGGACTGCCAGTCATTTAAAGATTCTTTCGATGCGGCTAATCTATTGTTTTGAAGTATATTGCTGGACGCATACCCCTACCGCCATTCCGTATTTGTTGCAATGTAGAATCCTTCTTGAGCCCAGTAGGCTCTTTATGCTCTCGTGTCAAATTAAGCGTGTTTAATTTCATGAACGTATTTCAAAATGTTTGCATGAGTATTTTTACCGAAGTAAAATTTTACCCGAATTTTTACCAGGTAAATAAATTGTTACGCACATGCAACATATGCACATGCAGCGCTTATGCATTTTATTCCTAACTTATTTTTGGGAAAGTCAACTGCTTGACGTGCATAGATGCAGCGACAACTTTCTCTACTGAAGAGCAATGCTTTTGAGCCTGCGCACGTTTTGCGTTGGTTTGTCATTTTGATGTAGTGACACGAAATAAAATTTTAGGTTACGTAAACAGCATTTTGAATTTTTTCTACAAGCTGACGGTTACACGTTTTTTGGTTATTTTTGCATGCATGCGTCGTGTAAACGATGGCGTTTAATAGCCTTCGTATAACATTCCACATGTTTTCACCCGTATTTTCAACTATAATGTGCCCTTCCGCATAACAGTATTACGCTGTTTTACGATTCTGGAAAATTCCGGGAGGTGCCTACCGTTGATTCGTGGTTGTGTCAGCGTCTTTAGCTGTAAATTTACAATCTGTTCTCTTGGGCTTCCGCACACCTGAAGTTAGATTTGCGATCTCACTTCCCAGTAAAGCGTCCTACATAGCCCGTAATTTTGCATATTTTACATTTTAAAATGTTGTGCCATAACAACATTTATTTTATTCCACGTATGGGATGGGACAAAAACTAAAATGCCAGTGTGTCAATATTTAAGGGCAATTTAGAAGCCCTAGGTGGTCTGAAATATTCTGTGGCCGTCCTCAGCTGATATGGAGAGTAAATATTCTGTGGCCCTCCTCAAAAGTGCTGATACGGGGAGTAAAACGCCCAAATGCAACACATGCCTTCAATTTTTTCGAGGATGTTCCCATAAATGGCTTTTGAAGATATAACATCTTACTCCCGTGTAGTTCGTTTGGGGCTCACCAATAAAACAGCTGACCCGCTATTTTTACCAGCCTGTTTCTTTCACTAATAGATGTTCTGTGCTTTTAGATCCCGCAGTTGTGAGTTGTAATTACGAAGTTCTACAAAAAAAAAATTCCCTCTCAGTTCATCGATACAGCTTCACGAAGAGCCATTGCCGAACCCCACAACTGATTTATAGGCTACAGTTGCCTGCCGAACCAATGCTTTCAAATAGAAATTTTCCTTTTGGACTTCTTCAAGGCTTTTGATGGGGTACGTCATGGAAACTATGTGCAGTTTCCATGACGTACCCCATAACTGTGGCGTACCCCATACCCCATAACTGTGACGTACCCCATAACTGTGGCATGTATTGCATTTGTATGCTATTTGTAGGATCGCTTTGCATGTGATATTAAAAGGCAAGATTTTGAATTCATACATTATTCGTCTAATGCTCTACTTACGGAGCTTCGCAGGGCAGTGCATTGGGCAAACGGCCACTTAACCCTTACGTCACTGTTTTAGCACATATAGTGCCGTGTGATGTATCCAGCGGACACCCGGGCTTGTTGCGTTACACCGGGAGAGGTCGAAACAACAAAGAAAAACGGGGGAACAGGTGAGACAGCGGAAGATTAGAGTGGGGGAGGAGGGGATGGAGGGAGTGGGAAGGAAATGGAAGGGAAGTAGACAACGGGGAGGAAAATGTACGTATCCGGCAAAGGGCACCAGACCTACAATTGTTTTTTGAAGTCATTTTCAGTGAAGCAAGAACATGCGCGCCCACGTCCAAACTGCAGATAAGTTAACAGTAAACCTTTTGTCATCATCCAGCGGCAGGACTCTGATATCATTTGCGCATCTATTTATACCTGGCTGCGGTAGCGTGGCTTCGATATTTATTCAGGTTGCGACTGTACTGGAATTAATTTTGTTCTGGAAAGTGCACCTTCTCTGTAATTCCGTGGTAGTGATGTCCGCCTGCTTTTGGCTTGCCAACATTGCAAGCATAAAAAGCAAGAATATAACATTCGACATTTTGAACCGTCTTTTCCCACACCAAACCGTATCCACTTGGGAATACCTCTTACGAAATAAAGCAAGGTGTCATGGTTTTTCTATTAACTTTTGGTGTCCGATAGATCAAAGAAAACAGAACTATGGCGGCACGCGTACGACTTTGTTGCGTTATAAAATTGTTTTGTGCAACATTTTAATAAAACCTGGGCACGTGCTAAATATTATAGGGAATTAGCGGGTGCCCAAATTAACCAGGGGACACGCACTACGACCCTCTGCACCGATTATAATACTTGAAAGCTTGAAACCTGACATTTAAACCATGAACGATGACACGCAGTAAAGAAGGTGAAAAAATTCTAACCTGAAGTGTTGGTAGTAAAGTTGTCACAGACGGCCTCTCCGAAGCCAGCAATGGTGTTGGCCTGAGCACAAATCCGATATGTGGACCCCGGAACTAGGTCCTGAAGGCACACTTCTGTGGTGGCAGAAACATTCTGAACGACTACGTTTGGGCACCATGATTTTTCTGGCACATCATTGAACGTGTCGACTATACATGAATTTACCTGGGAAGTGAAAAGAGAAAAGAGAAAATAATAATTTATTTTGTAAAAGCTGTACAGCGCGGCTCCGAGCCTGGCTACCAATGTAGAAAGATTTTCCAAATTATTTGCCAGCTTACCTAACTGTGACAGTCGAAATGAAGAGATAGAACGAAGACAGGTGACATGCATGATGGGGTGAAGAAGGTGTACACAAGATCTGGCGGTGACCAGCATATGATATGCTACCCCGTTATGCAAGTAGACCACTGTCAATTACGAAATCAGCTGGCACCCTCAGAAAAACAGATCATCAGGCTGTCATATTGCCGATCTGCCCAGCCTCATTCTGACTTGCAGTCGCATGTGCTTAAATAAAAACTCAAGAGGTGCTTCAAAACTTTCACGTAACACAATAAATATATTCCAGAGCTCTCGAAATATTTCGTTTACCTATGGAAACATTATTGGTATTCGCTAAAATAATGCCAATCAATAAACACTTGGTACCTAATCAGATAACAGCCTTTTGCTTCAGGTGAGTATTGACGCAAAGTTTGTTTGATTTCTGCTGGGAGTTAATTGGTAGATAAACAATACAATAACACTGAAACACGGGCTGGTTGGTAACGATTCATGGCTGTAACTAGTGTCACTAGAGAAGACTACAGAGTATCGGCACTCTTTTCTCTCATTGTTTCGTGCCCCCGCTTTGATCAGTGGTCGGTTGGCATCATGTGACATTTCTTTACACTGCAACGGCTCATGGGCATCGCCATTTGTTTTGTTTATGCGTTTTCTGTCGGTCAACTTTGGTAGTCGCAGCTTCTCCTCCCTGCTCTGCGGCTGCGCGTGACTGGCGTGGTTCCGAACGCAAATAAAAGATAACGCGCTTCGCAGCAGTTCAACTGCGGAAGCGTGTCCTAAAATGTCATGTTGCTGCGTCTTTGGCAGTGTTGTTTATAAATGACCTCGTCAAGATTAGTGGTCAGGCCACGGAATCGGCAATCTGGCAACACTGATAAACACCAAAATGACCTCCATTGCTCACTTGTGTGCTTCAGTGACGGCACTCTGTATCTTATCTAGTGACACCAGCTGTAACTTCCGCGCACAAAAGAACGAGGACTAAAAAAAACCCCGCAGACCAGCGCAGACAAACAACTGGATGTTTATTCATCACTTACCACATATATACCCTCTTTGACAACACCCGCGCATGATCAAATATGTACCTGTCATGTCATACACACAAACACAAGAAAAACGCACTTTACACTTCACATTATCCCATGTCGTCTAACAACTTAATTTTCTTATCGGACAGGGTTACTGACGGTTGACTTGTGCATGTTCCCTTTATTTTCGACATTTACCAAGCTTCCACTATCTCTGTTGTAGTCCTATACTGGCAGTGGAACTCCGCCGTCGTTTGCTCAAGCAGTGGCTCGCTCTTTTTTGTTGTGCACTCTGCACTATGCGCAGCCAGGTGCGTGTATGCCAGACCTATAAGGCTGGATATATGTTCTGTGAGCCTTACATTTGCGCACCTACTCGTTTGAACAACGTACCTTTGCTCACATGTGAACGGAATCTTGTATACAACGCGTTTTCTGCATTCTAAAAATTTGTACGTGTTCCACCAGCAAGATAGGACTACAAGAGAGCTAGTGTAAGCCCGGAAAATGTCTAAAATAAAGAAACCATGCATAAGTCAACCGTCAGTAGCCCTGCCCGATAAGGAAATTAACTTGTTAGATGACATGAGGTAATGTATAGTGTCAAGTGCTTTTTTCTTGTGTTTGTGTTTACATTTTATTATGCGCGGGTGTTGTCAAAGAGGGTATATATATGGTGAGTGATGAATAAAAATCCAGTTAGTCTGCGCCGGTCTTCAGGTCTTTTTCGTTCAGTCATCGTTTTTTTGTGCGCTCAAGTTACAGACAGTAACTATACAACCTCTCCTGCTATTCCGTCAGTTCAGATGTGCAAAGCTTTAAAGAACTGTATGTTATTCTTTGTTTTCCTCTTAGCGAGTGATTTTCGTTTTTGTTGAATATTCTTCGTAGACCTGTTTTTCAGAAATTCGGATCCTGTTTTACAAATAAGGAACTTTATTTCGTAGCTCTAGAAACTGTGAAAAGTAGGCCTTTTTTTCTTGTGTGAAGTCATGATGCAGAATTAAATCACTCTTACTTTTGTGCTCTTGTGTTGTTTTTTATTGTTTGTTTTGCTTTCTTTTTGTTTCACACAGTGAAGTGTCACATGCCTTAGATAAGGTATAGCTGGCTCTGTTATATTTCAGAATTGTGTTTATTGTGTCTATGCATTTTTTCTATTGTTACTTAATGTATGTCATGATTATTATCAAGGAACATACGTAAGAGTGTGCACACTTATACATTGTTGTTCGTATATAGGTGTGTTTTACATGTGTATACATCTGTTCATTTCCCGTATATACTAGCGTGTGTATGCTTTTTGCTGTTGCCAAGCAGCTGCTGTGTTTACGGGCTGCCAGGCACCCTTCAAGTGGTAGCTGGCCGCTTTTTCGCCTGGTGAACCCCCAACACTGTAATGTTGGAAAATAGGCTTGAAACTTGAAACTTGAAATGTCTGAACCACTGTGCTGTTCGCGTTGCTCACATACAAAGCAGGAAATGTCGTTACCGTGTAACCTGTGATGGCTCCGTTCGCTCGGTGGGGAGGATCCCATTGAATTTTCAGGCTGTCTTCTGTCTGCATCGTAGACCTAAAATTGTGCGGCGACTCGGAAGCTGAAAACCGAGAGATAATAATTCCAAGGTTTTCAACAGACATTCGATCCACATTGGGAACAAACATGCAAGCATGGCAACAGCGCAAAAATGCCAAATTAGAAATTGTTCTTGTCTTCTGATAAGGTTCAGCAGTGGCTTCAGGTGCGATTACAAATGCGCTGCATTATTTCTAAATGAAAGTCTTCAAACATATCAGTTGAATACCGATGTTACAATACCATTCATCGGTACAGGTAATATTGTTTCTAATAGTCACTTGTAGGCTTCCTTGCTTTATACATCAACGGACTTTTTAGCGAACACCTGTGGTCAACACTGGGGTTGGGCACATCAAAGTCATCAGCTGGATGGAAGCAGCTCTAGCTTTAACTTAAGGTATTTGTAACTAAAAGGGAACTCTCAGTTGCTGTAAATAAGAAGCAATGCTGGAACAAGCTGACACTCGCCAAAAAGAAGAACAACAAGGTAAAAACAAATGATAAAGCTGACACTCGCCAAAAAGAAGAACAACAAGGTAAAAACAAATGATATTTCGGGGCCCTTACGGATCCATTGTTCATTTATGAAACTAAAAGCGGCTCGGACATATTTATACATGCGTGGAACGTTCAAAAACACACGCTTTCGTAGGAATGGGCCCACATGTCCGATTTCTTAAGAGCGTGCGGAGTTCAGATTGGATGCGGACGGATTCTCGGAGTAGGTGCGTTGATAATATTTCCTTGGTGGCAATGATTCTGGCCGAGTCCCAAGCGATGTCGTGACCAGTATCTTTGTGGTGTTCTGACGTGTCGTTTAGCTGGGTGCGACCGTTAGCAACGTCGTTTTGTGATCATTTAGTCGTCTCTTTAAAGGGGTCCTGAAATACCTTCCGCCGATGCATGGATGTACATGTACCCAAATAAAGCAATGTATTTGCAATCTCCTCCCGCAAGAATTTTGTTAAAGCGATGAGTATTAGCTGAAAAATCGTAAATCGAAAACCGCACATTATCGTCGCTCCGCGTTTCCTCCTCCTTTCGACTTACTCTCGGCTGTTGACGGCGCGCGAGCCTTGCCTCCCATGATGCTGCGCTCCGCAGCGGTGACGTACTTCCGCTATTGCGCTGCTCAGACTGTCGTCTGCTACGGGCAAGCTTTGTTGACACCATGAATCCCGCACTCCGCTCAAGGCTGGAAAAGCGAACGAAAAATCTGGCCGCATGTATGCGGCGGCCTAGCCTTGCCCTTTCGCGGTGTACGTTGCTGGCGGCACATGACTTTTTATCGGCGGCGAACTCGCAGCCGCACGGGGAGGGTCGTGCGCTCGTTCCGTTGATGCACCGCGCACTGTTTATCCAAAAAGCGCCGTATCAGATGTGGCCCCGCTGGTGCCGGGCCTTATTTTGCGGCGGTGGTAATTCCTGCCGGAGGCATGTGAAAAAGTCATATTAAACCGATACAGAAGCCGTGCACAAAACGCTTCAATCATGTGACCAGTTCAGCTTGGGGCGACGCGTGGTGGAGAGCGGCAACGTTGGCAAAACATGCTCCGCCGCGGCTCTGAGCTTTCTAGCGCTGGAGCGAGCGCCATTTCTTTGACAATCTCAAACATCGGTTGCCTTGGCAACAAGGCACAAACCACTCCAGAAGTCAGTTACGGTTGCGTGATCCCGGTTCAGCTTGGGGCCCCACTTCGCGACATGTGGGCACTGCAGGCGTACCACTCACTCCCATAGGGAAGATGCGAGATGCGTTTGGCATTACAGGAGGCGATGGTGTGTGTGCTGTGGACGCCTTTGTTTCGCGATGAAATGCGACGTTGTGCTTCTGCGGGTGGATAGTGCTTCCCATGGTCTGGATTATCTTTCTCGAGCGACGTACGACTCAACCTCGCATGGGGTATGTGCAGTGTGCGTGGCTAAAAGCCATCGGCTTGTGCGCCAGGGTTAAGTGACTTGCTGTTCGTCCCCAAAAACCGCGCGCGAGGTGAGTACCGAATTTACGACGGGCAGGAGGCAACCCACCCTCTGTCAATCGTGGTTCAGACTTTCAACGCATGTTGTGACGTTGTGTTCGTTAGAAACGCATCTCTGGATTGTTTTGAAGTTGAATAAAATGTATGCGTCAAACCCGGGCATTCGGCTCAGGGCGTTCTCTGCGATTGCACGAAAGAAGTGCCACGAGGCTTCAACGCTTTCTTTATGGAACGTACTCCGGTAAGAGAATATCCATGTCGTGTTATGGCCGTGTTGCATTCAATACAAACGGTTAAGCGTTTGTTTTACACTTGTTTCGTTTGTCGTAAAATGCCCAAGCACTCCGGCACTCCGCTGGCAGATCAGCCGGCGAGCCGACGCTGAGCAGACGACTCATCTCTTTGCCGGAAGTGCGTGAAAAAGCCGCCCAATAGCAGGATGTCTAGCTCATGACGAACATCTGGGAATCGATGATGTAGACATGTGAAGATGGCGGCGTCCAAAAACACGAAGGGAAGGGTGAGAAAAAACGACAAACTTTGCAACAAAAGTGTGAGCTTTCCGCTGCGCGTAAAAGAGTAATACTTGGCACAGAGGACGTTGACGACCCAATCTAACGGTTGCGCTAGTTCATTTAGTGTGCTCAAAATGCCTTTCAGGGCCCCTTTAAGTTTCCAATTTCGCTTATACTGGCTGCGCCGCAAATCTGGCAAGGACTTTTATAATCCACCGTGGGGTATCCTTTAAGCAAGGAACAATACAGATTTATTTGAGCAAGACAGTATTAAAGAGGGAATTACAACTTTTGATGTACCTCTATGTTCATTCACCACCTCTTCTCACCTTTGTAACACCCTTGCACCAGCTCTAGTGCGCGTGAAAACCATGCAAAATACACCGGGTGATACTGTCAGTAAATAGCACCAAACACCCCCTCGACGATTTTGTCACTTTTCTTGCGCCAGCTCTTCATTCATTGGTGTGCCGTCTGTAAGGTACGTACACACTTTTCGTCGAATGGATAAGGCCTGTGCTGCTGAGATCCCGGATCAAACCCTCAGAAGCGAGTTCGATCCCAGCTGTGGTGACCGCGTTTCAGATGGAGGAGAAAAGCATAAAGGCCAGTGTATACAGTTTTTGGTGCACCTTAAAGATCCCCAGGTGTCGAAATTAATCTGGAGCCTTTCGCTACAGCGCGCCACATTGCCCTGGTGTAGCTGCAACACGTTAAACACCATAATTTATTTAAGGCTAATTAAGGTTATTAGGCTTTATTTAAGGTTATTAAAAAGCTTTGTAGGCATACCTTAACAGTGCTCGAGTCCTAGAGCCCCAATATTTTCATCTTTATCACAACAGAGGCAAATGATTGAGCAACTGCGTTTTTATGGCTCCTGTTGCAACTCCGTGATTTTAATAATCTTAGTCCCGAGCTGCGTTCTACGAATCACTTTATTTAAAAACAATGCGCTACCTTTTTCCGCAGCATTTCTCGCAAACATGTAATAGACTGTGAACTTTGCTAGATGCTAATACTGTGAAATTAGTGCAGAACTTATCAAATTATATTTAGAGGAGGACAGTTAGACTAGAGCTTTACATGCTTGCACACTCGAAAAAGATCAGGCCGCACCGTGATAAACACATCGCACATACCCACCGCAGGGCTTGGCCACAACAGGACGGAGTTTTACAAAGCGTGCTATCATAATCGCCGTCTTTCGATCCAGCCGCAGCCAAGAAATCCCGGACTTAGGACGCCTTTCACGAGTCTAGGCCACTACATCAGCTTCTGATGGACAAATAAAAACATTTCTCTCTCTTTTTCCGATTGCCTGCTCCTTTGTTGCCTCGGCGTTTTGTCATGCTTACATAATCCCTCAAACAGCGACTTCCCATCTGAATTGTATTCTTTTCTTAATTGCTCTAATTCTGGCTTGCTCATACGGAAGCTTCCTTAGGGTATTTTATGCATTCGGTGTTTTGTAGGGGAAGGGTCCACCGACTCTTTTTTACTGAACTTAAGAGGCGTTTCTCGCTGCCCAGAGACTCATATTTTACACTTAGTGCTATTTGTACCTTGATGTAGACATTGCCGCGAACCATGCATTGGATTTGTTTCTTTATGTTTTGTTTTTACCGCCCGGCTACGTTGGGCTGTGTTATCTGTGTCCCGAGTGAAGCGCATGTTCCATTATTTCTTTCTTATGCCGCACGGATTATCTCACTTGATAGAGAGAATGTTTCCTCCTAACGCCACTAGCCTACAATTGTCTGCTTTTATCTACAGTGTTCTCTGTGAAATTCCACGGTTCGAGAAACGCTCGCGCCGAAAGAAACATGCCCGCGGAGCAGACGCCGCGGCATCCAAATCGCCGACACTTGCCTGCGCATGTCACTTTGTTGACTGCTGCTTCGCCGCCTCTGTATTCTTTGAGTTGTTAGGGGATCACAAGCTCGCTCCAATAAACTTGTTTTTCCTTCAAGACAACTACGTCATCTTTGGCTTCGTGAGAATATTTTGTACTGTGATGGCGATACATTTTATTCCAACTTAAACTTGGAAGTTATCGTTAAACCGACAGAGGTATTATTTTGCGCATTCTAAAGATGGTTTCGAGCAGTTAAATCAAACAACTCTAACTTTTCTCTTCAGCGACTTCGTTTCGTTGGAGCAGCAGCTCTCCCTACCCGGTAAGCTTTCGTTTCCCTTCAGCTTTTGTTCTTCCATCAGATTTTATCGCTATTAAGTTAGATCAGTCAGCAATAAAGGGATTGACAATGAGAAAATTCGATACTCACTCGAAGCCTTGGTGCTGAAGTTCTGGCAAGCATCTTCTCCAAAACCTGCATTCGTGCTGGCCTCGATACAAACGAGATACGTCGATCCAGGTAAGAGATTTTGAAAGCAAACTTCTGGATGGTCAGCGGCATTGAGCACGAGTGACTTTGAAGGCCAAAGATGCGGCAGTATGTTGTTGAACGTACGAACCAGAGAGATGTTCGCCTGCACAGTAGAAACGTCAACAGAAAAGACTGAATATTGATTAAAATTTCCGACTCATAACTACACAACGACAAATTTTAAGCGGTCCTGGTGCCCATGCATTGGCGTAATTACAAGTTATTCGCTAAATTGCGGCTGCTTGGTCGTCCTCATCATTCTTGTTGCATTGGCATAAATGTGCACGTGGCTTACAGTTTCTTCTGATATCGGTCGAGTGGAAGTCGCAACGCCGTTGAAAAAGATTTCACAGAACAATTGGTTGCAGAAACCAGGCATCTGACTACAGAAATAAAGTGTAAACTCTACAGTATGAACAAGTTTATAGGAGAAGCATACATGGCTGAAGCCTAGTAGGTTCCTGGACATCTATTGTAGGCGTGAGTTAATAAAATAGCTTTATTGAAACCCCTTTTAGCTAACACAATACGTATCAGTGAATAAATCTTTTGTAGCATATCAATGTGTGTGAACAAGAAGAATATTCAGTTAGACAACTTTATTAGCTACTGACACTAGCAGGAGAGTTTATAGCTTCTGACATTGTCTTGTGCAAAGGAAACTTTGATAAATTGAGGGTATACTTTAGTGCATAATTGATTATTGCATTCTTCGCCTTATTAAAAACAACCGATATACTTGTTTTCTTCGACAATGAATTCTAACCTTACCACCCATTCTAAAAATGATGACAAAACCAAGTGAGATGACCGCCTTTAAGGAAGCTTTCTCCTGTGGTTGGCTCGCGCCGCCCCAAGAGCGGTGTTAAGAAGGTTTTCGTGGCATAAAGTTTCTCAGGTACGGCTCATGTTTAAGTGCGGAAAAAAGAAAAACAAACCAGTCGTACGCTGCAAGCAAATTCTTCCGTTTGCTTGCCTATTTTTGTCTCAATTGGTTTTCACGTCTAGAACAAATCCTTCTTGACCAACTTGGCCGAACCCCTAAGTGGGTATACGCAATTGTTTATGGGCCACCACCATCACCATCAGTCATCAGCCGCACAGTTATTGTAGCAGACCCCCAGCGCTTGGATCCAATTAACATACTTCAAATCATTAAGCCTTTTCGTCGCCTAGCTCCCCCCCCCCCCATATTTCACTGCTTCTCTTTTCTTGCCGGTGCGCACTCATTAACTCGTTACAAGGATGCCTCGGATTAAAGCAACGCCTTGGGAATTAACCGGTAGTTGTCACACCATGAGGGTTTCTTTACGGAGCCCAGAGAATGATCACTCATGGTATATTAACCCGAACGAATCGATGAGTGGTCAGATCCTCTAAACAACCATATGAGGAATAACTTTTTAGACGTGAGAAGAACAAAACAATTTACCTTGTATCCTGTCAGGGCCCCATTCTTCTGGCGAGGAGGATCCCACATGATTTTTAAGCTGTGTTCTTTCTGCTCTGCCAACGTGATATTTTCGGGAGCCTCTGGAACTGAATGCACAATGATAACTGCATGGGGAATCCTGTTAGATAACGTTTTGAGAAGTTTGGCAAGCTATATTTTGTGATGTCGATGTATTGGCATGCCATCATCATATCAGGTGACATAAGCGAGTAATTGAATCATGAGTCCGTGACGAAGTTAGTAAAGCAAACTGACGTGTCGGCAGAGCTGCATCTGCCTTGATTACAGTAAATCGGTAATCAAAGTTATTCAAACGGACGTCTTTCAGTTCTTTTATTCGGATCGAGAAAGGCGTAACGCTCCTGAATCATCAGTTTGCGTTATTGGCGTCGTCAACGGCCGTGTTTCAACAACTGAGGAAGGAGTGCAGAATTTATAAAACAAGATAGCATCCCGATTTAAAGAACGCGCAATTTGATGCGTCATGCAACAACAATAGTACGGCTGAAAAGCACTCATGACAACATACTAAAAGCTACAGATGGTTTGTACATCTGCACCTGAAGTGTATGTTACTCTTGCTATGCCTACGCAAAAAGTGATTTTCAGAAAAACAAAGTCTCGCGTCTTAACCTGTGGGGCTCTTCCCTGGTTGCGTACAAACAGGCAACAAAGATAAGCCATTCAAATTCGTTTCACATGCTGTTTAAGCCCTAGGCCAAATTTTACCTTCGAAAAGATCGCCCAGTATAAAACCTATAACGTTGCACAACGTGGCAAGCTGAAACATACCAGAAGTTTTGACACTGAAGTTTTTGCAAACAGCTTCTCCAAAACCTGCGCTTGTGCTGGCTTCAATGCAGACTTCGTACGTCGATCCTGGGGTAAGGTCTTTGAAGAAAAACTCAGACGTGTTGGAATCCCCCAACACAACAGACTTAGGCCGCCGGGATTCGGCCGGGACATCATTGAAGGTGTGCGCCAGAGTCAAGTTTACCTGGGCGTAAGACAAAGACGAAAATAAACTTTTAATCCCTTGTAGGTGAAGGCAATACCCGTCTGTACTCCACGGGGAAAAAGTTTAAGGAAGCTTCGAAGACTTTGCACGCACTTCACAAATCGGTACGTCTCGCATAACCTTATCAACGGAAACTCTTTATTGTATAATAGTTATGCGATAAACACGACACAGCTACCATGATCCAGGTATTGATGAACGTAACGACCCAGCCATACTAAGAAGAGAGAGAGAGAGAGAGCTCTTTAATGTGGGCTGGAGAGGTCAGCTCTGCTAGCGGCAGTGCTTGCTACGCCAGATGGGGATGATTACAATGCAGTGAAGTGAATGTGAGAAATCGGGAAAGCAGCAATAGAGAGAAAACAAAAGTTAAATAAAAATGGCACGCAATGTAGTGCAAGGAAAAAACTCGAAATAAAGTTAAACAAAAGACAAGAAATATTGAGCGAATGGAGCCCAGGAACGCAGAGCGCCTAACAAGGAAAAGGAATCAAAGCGTACACAACGACGCAAACGCGTACAGACGTAGCCATGCACACAATGGAAAAATTATTACAAAGTTTTGTCCAGTCCTGAATCTCGCAGAAAACGCAGAAGAATCTTCGTCCCTAAATATGAGTCACTGTTGTTGTCCCAGGGTCCAAGGCTTTGATGTGATAGGGCATACATATATAAGAAAATAAGTTCCGGCTTTCGCAGGATATGTGACACTACTGGAACAAAAATTGCGTTATTTGAATTCTCCGACGATGTATACCTTTTGTATAACAATCAGCGAAGGATTTCAACCTATATAAAAAACGGATGCATCGCGATCAGGTTGGCCGATTTCGTGGCACTTCTGCGCTACTCGGCAGTTGGTGAAACGGCTTAAATGTGAAAGGGACACGCATTACTTTACAGTAAGGACTGACTTCCGGTTAAATATGTAAAATAAGGCGATGTGATGCCATCATTTACACTTCCAGCTAAGGGACTGTGTATTGCAATAAATGTCTGGTAATAATTCTTCGCAACCCCTAACGGTTTACTACAGGGCGGGAAAACTCTATAGTAAATTCTTCCTCTACAAAATCGCCCGCAACTTTTCCAAGTAATTATGTAGGACAGCGGGAAGGAACATATTGTAACGCTCCAATAAGGCAGAAGAAATGATGCTTAAACAAAGTAATCAGTGTTTACGGGCACCCCAGCTGTCTTACTGGTAGCGGTCACTAGAAAATAATAGTGATAAATGAAAGCGTCTAGGTGCTAGAGACTCACAGGCAGCCGCTCTAAATCAATCAGTAGCCTTCCACTACAGCGTGCTTCTTAGCCAAGGTGCAGATTTGGTGAATCAAGTGTATAGCGTTGGAATTTAGATTAAGACTTTCAGTACACTTTTAAATCGTCACTGCTTCAATTAGATGAAAGAAGGCTAAACTGCAAATAAAGGTGCGAAAACGCCAAATACGGTCGTACTAACTCTAATTAGGAAAGTAGTGGTAACGAGCAATACGGTAGTACTCATACCAGCATAAGTGGATCATGATTACTTAACCTGAGCTAATATACCGTTGAAGCTTCATTTTGTCCTACAGCATAGTTCTGAATCTTTATTATCAGTTAGAATATTTGCAAACAGATGGAAAAAATTCTTCCCAAAAATACAAGAACCTGCGCTTACGGAATAACTGTTACGAACATTTTGGGCATTTTGTTTACATTGCCTCCCATACAGAAATACTTCAGTAGTAAACAGTGTTAGTATTAACGCATAAAATTGCTATGAAAACACTCCCTGCTTATCTTGCATTTCTCCGCTGGCATAGATACGGTCTTCTCTTTTATGTGCGGAGTACCTTAGGACCGCACAATGTCCTTCCGCATCCGTGCAAAATTACACAGGCGCAAAAAATTACACAGGCGCCGGCAGGACTGGAGCCTGTGTCTGGTAGACCAGGCAGAGTTAGTGTCAGTCGTCTTACCCATTGGGCTAGGACCGTGAGTTAGTACCCGAGAGTCAAACGGCTTACTCCCTCGCCTGTAACGGTGCGAAGTACCTTAGGATCTCCCAATGTCCGTCCGCGTCCATCCGTGCGCTCACCACCATCAAGCGAAAATCAAGCAAAATTCGATTTGAGCCGTGAGTTGCAGTTTCATTTAGGGAATAATCAAGGTGCAACTCATGGTTCAAATCGAATGACGGTCGGGGCGCAAATTCTATGTCACTGGGGGCGCAAGTTGGATGTCATTTCGGGTCCTCGTACTCTGCACCCTCACCATCATCCACGGAGTAGAGATGCTACCATTTTTTGTACTTCTTTAGCAGCTCCTACATTTTTTTACTATTCGCGTGGAGATACAGGGTCTCCCAAGAATAACTCACTAGATTGCTTCCTTCATATCTTAAGCTAACTTACTCACACAATTTAGTATCTCCAACGCACGATGACGGTAACTGGGAGAAGATTTAGAACAAAACTTCCTAATATAGAATTTTTATACATTGTGTAGCATTCACCGTTGAACCACGTTCGCCGCGATTTCCCATGCAGTGACCAGGACAATGTTACCGTATGTGCGAGATAAAACCCAATCCATGTCAGTTGTATGTGTCGTTTTTTTACTGTTTGACCCCAATCGTTACATATTTTTGCCTTTTTTTACTTCTGCGTTGCACTTAGCATAGTTCCCATTTGAGGACGTTTGATACCCGCACAGCGTATTTTTATGCTGTTTTTGTTCCGTTTAGTGCCGCTTGAAACAGCAGCGCAAGGCACTCCGTTTTTTTATGTTTTTGTCGCACCTCTCATCGAGACCGCTCTAAACTTGTTATTTATTATTTTTATACCCAATGCGACACAAATGTTCATAAAGAGACTGTTTTAATTTACGTTTGTGTACTTGTGTTTGTTACGTCTGCCCAACCATAGCTGTGCGGAAGGACAGTGTTGAAATGTATAAACTGTGCGGCTATTGCTAGTAGTTTAGAAAGTCGTTGCCGATACCTAGTCACTTTGAAGTTCACTATTACAGAAGGCAGAGATATGCCGTACCCCTATACAATCAAACAAAATCAACGAAGCCAGTAAAGCATGGTTGGAAATGTGGAGTCGCATTTCTAGCTAAAAATGTTTGATACGCGTTACAAAAACTGAGTCTGTTCACCCTGTAGGCGTCCACTACCCCGTTCGGTCGGTGCGGAGGATCCCATCGAATTTTGATGCTGTCTTCTCTCTGTTCCATTGACCTGAGGTTTCGTGGAGAGTCTGGAACTGAAACCGAGAGCATTAGTGCAGCCAGAAGTTCTCAGAATTCCTTTGCAGATTGCGCAGAATGTGCAAGCGTAACAAAAATGCGAACAATTATAAGATTTTCTGTACATTTTGTACCAGCTTTAGGAGGTGCAATGTATTGTGCTACAAAGGCGTTCTAGCAGTTGTCATTAAAAATATTTAAACATGTCACTAAAATTCCCAAAGCTGGGTAAATTCTCTGGGCGTCTTTTTGGAGATCAGAAGTTTGCGAGATGATTTTATAGTAAAACGTACACTTTCATACGCTTTAGGTGAAGTAAGTGTAGCCGATGCTACAGCTCCGATTTCCATTCCGTTCAACAATAGCACACCTTACTGGCTACAACCTTCTGTACCCTCTAGCTGGAAACACTCTGGCAGTATGTAGGAACAGAAAAAACGTAGCTTTCTGGCATGTATCTGCGCGTAATATTCAGCCTAACTCTCGCCAAATAAAAAATGTTGGGACCAGACCTGTAGCTTATCTAATACCGTACGCAGAAACTGGGAGCGAATTTCTGTGAGATACACACAACGTCCCGTCCTACAGTTTTCTGTCTGGGCGGGTTCCATTCCGCAAACTTAGTTTATGAGCCTTTTCTGTAATTTAGACCCTACTCTGAGGGTAACACACCCCAAGAACAAGGTAGAGTACAAACACATCTTACATGCCGTGGCAATAAACATCGCTGGGTCTATTAATTTAACCTATGCCACCAACCTGCAGCAAAATTAAAACAAAATATCGCCAGTAAGATGTCGGAAACATCTGTGACTCAAGGGCGGATATTGTATTCAAAAGGAGGAGGAATGGACATAATTCGAATGATTTGATTAATTGATTGATTGATTGTAGGTTTAACGCGCCGACGCAACGGAGGCGATGAGGAGCGCCGTAGTGGAGGGCTCCGGATTAATTTTGACCACCTGGGGATTTTTAACGTGCGCCGAAATCTCGTACACACGTTTTTGCTTTTCGCCTGCATCATAAAAGCGGCCGCCGCGACCGGGAATCGAACCCGCGACCTTGTGCTCAGCAGCGCAACGCCTCAGCCACTGAGCCACCACGGCTGGTATAATTCGAATGAGGAGAAGCTGTCGGAATTTGTCCGGATAGAAGATGCTGCGCCTGTTTTGTCTCAATATAAACAGGGTATGTTCAAAACATGGTTCATTCTTCTCCGCGTTCTCTTTTTTGCCGTACCTTGGGCGGTTATTCGTGGCGGCACTACTATTAGGTGCGGGGTGGGTGGGGGAAGGAGCAGGGACTACTTACCCGAAATCTTGGTACTGAAGTTTTGACAAGCCGCTTCTCCAAAGCCAGCTGTCGTGCTAGCCTGAACGCAAACAAGATACGCAGACCCCGGAGACAGATCTTGCAAGTAAACCTCCGGCCTGTCAAATGAGTCCAGTGTAACTGATTGCAGAGACCATGCATCTGGTGGTACGTTATTGAACGTGTGAGCCAGAGAGGAATTGGCCTGCGGATTAGCCAGAAAATCAACCACCAATTAATATTGCGTCGCTGTAGCGTCGCAAAGTGAATTAGGACGACATTTACAACAGGATATGCTAAATGGAGCCCCCATGAGGTGTTCACAATTGTAGCACAGAGAGAGAGAGATAGCTGGCTTGCTACGCTAAATGAGAGAAGAGAAAAAAGAAAAAAGTGAAAAAAAAAACGTGAAAACGAAAAGATGTCATTTGATGCGCCCAAAAGTTTCAATCACAAAACCCTGTCCAGTTCTGTGTTCCGAAAAAACTCCAAGAGAGCTTTGATTGCACGTACAGCCTGACTGGGACCCGACCAAGGACCCAAAACAGCCCTCAGCTCAAGCCCCGCACCAAGCTGCCTGCACAAAGATAATCTGAGTTTCTGTCTGTACAAGGTGCACTTTTAGCACAGAACTTGTCATTGGCTTAGGAGTTGTCATAATTTACGTGCCCAACTGTATTTTTCTGGGGCAACTGGTGCAAGCGAAGGAATGTTCGAAAATGCCTAGCTAATAACGTGCTCGGTAGTGGGTCGCGCGTGAATTATGTCAGAAAAAAAGCAACTGTTTTCACCTTGTATCTTGTCAGGGCTCCATTCCTTTGGCCAGGAGGGTCCCACTCAACCTTCAGGCTGTGTTCATCATGCTCCGTCAGCTTGATATTTGCTGGAGCCTCTGGAACTAAATACGCCAAGTCACAGTTTTTTTTTTTTGGCTTTAGGGCGGAGGTGTATGTTTGAAAAATTACCTACATCCCCGTGCTTAGAAGGGCGCGCAGCGGAGCGCTACAACAAGAGGTATTGAAAAATCCCTATTTACAATGAGCTATGCGCTGCACATTGCTGCTACAGTTATACTGTCCTATAGTGTTTAATACAAGGGCACATGTAAATGCATGCCATTTTATGCACGTGCGGAAATTTAATTGTTGATTGATTGATTGATTGATTGATTGATTGATTGATTGATTGATTGATTGATTGATTGATTGATTGATTGATTGATTGATTGATTGATTGATTGATTGATTGATTGATTGATTGATTGTAGGGTTTAACGCGCCGACGCAACGCAGGCGATGAGGCGCGCCGTAGTGGAGGGCAACGGATTAATTTTGACCACCTGGGGATCTTTAACGTGCGCCGAAATCTCGTACACACGGGCGTTTTTGCTTTTCGCCTCCATCAGAAAAGCGGCCGCGGCGGAAATTTAATTGATTTATATACAACGAATGATAGTATGCTTAAGGAAGATCGTGTTCTTTGCCAGCCCACGACTATCATCTTCCATGCTGCAACAAAATAACAATTGGTTAATATGGTACTCACCAATTTGACTGCGTATAATGCATGCGACGGCAGCTACCTCTACGCTATGCGTTAGTCGTTATGCTATAATACATTCAACCATTTTATAAAATAGTTTAAGCAAGAATGCAATTCGAGCAAGTTAATCAGCGTAAAAAACAAAAAGTAGCAAAGTTTCGTCGCAAGTCAGTGCTCGTACAGTGTGTAGTATTTAATGTTCAGTCGCGCTGTTTTTTTAGATGTTTCTGTGTGCTCGCTTTTGTACGGATCTGTGAAGTGAACAAACTGCTCACGTAGCATTGGTCCTTATTGTTACACCTTTTTGCACCATCGCATTATACTATGCCAGGCAATCTGAGCACATCTGTTGGTCCTTCGGTAGCATCCCGTGGCTCCGAGTGCAGACATCCCTTGATGCAAACAAGGCTCACGGAGCACTCATCACCACCATCAAGAAACCGCTTCCTGCCCGTAATGCATTTTCGTTGTTTGCTTTCCGCATACAAATTATCCTTGGAAGCCCCAAATAGCAACAGAAGGGTCTGAGCTCACCGGTTCTTATCAAGAAAAGAAAACAACCCCAATGAACGGCACGAAGAAAAAAGCGCTGCGTGTGTTTAGCCTATTTTTTCGTTCCGTCATGAGCACTGTTTTGTTTCCTTGACGCCACAAGAAGCGACGACATTAAAATACTTTTTGAGATATTGTACAAAAATTATTCCGACTATTTACCTCCTTCTACGCAATTACCTTACATATACCACGTAACGTTACACTATTCACAAGCAGGTACTTACCAGATGCTTTGGTGCTGAAGTTGTCACAAACGGCTTCACCGAAACCAACGCTTGTGCTGGCTTGGACGCAGGCTTGGTATGTGGTTCCCGGAGTGAGGTCTTTGAAGTGAAACTGTGACGTTTCAGATCCCTCCGTCACCACAGTCTCGGGCAGCCATGACGTTGTTAGCATATCATTAAATGTGTGGGATAAAGTCAAGTTAACCTGCAGCAGAGACAGGAAAGCAAACAAGTAGTTCATAGTTATTCGGCAAGCACTGCTAAATGACAGTGGCAGAGAATGAATTTGTCAAATGATTTGTCAATTGATTTTCAATTTTTGATTTTCATTGTTTTGCCCTTCGCCTTTGTCTTTCATTCAAGGTAGTATTAATTTACGTTTGCACTGCTGATGCCCTAAGTACTCATAACAACTTTGTTATGACAAGCTAGTCAGGACAAATAAATTTCGGTACAGTATAAGGTGAGTTAATAATACTGTCACTTTATGCACCCACCTGGTAGCTGGTCAGAGCGCCATTGCTTTCGAGAGGCGGATCCCACAAAATTGTTAGGCTCTGTTCTGTCGCATCCAACAAAGCAATGTTTTCTGGAACTCCTGGAACTAAAACCACAAAGGTGCTAACGTTGACCATTTCTCCCACAACTGAAGACACTCGGTACCAAGATTTTTTGTGGTATCGCAACATTGTTAGCTATCGCATGTTCTGAGAAGAACAATGCGGTAGCTAGACACATTCCATGACTAATTTCACCGATGAGCTTGTTTAATAAGAACACGTGTCACTGAACCTGCGAATTTCCGTAAATCTTCAAAAAGCTCAGCTACCACAGCAAGCTACGAAATATTGTATCCAGAATTTCGCAAGTGGCTGTTGAATCTGTTCGGTTATCTGAAATCTTGAGCATAGGTGAGTCCGTGTTATTTGGTGCACAAAGTTATAAATTGAATGCGAATCTACCCCTTTTTAAAAAGAGCAAATGCAGTATTTGAAGAACTTGAAGCCCTGGTTCATTTAAATCGTAGAACACAATTACATATCCTTTTTCTAACTTTGGGGAAAGGCCCTCATTGTTTTGAGCGATCCATTCTACAATGCAAGAGTAAATGTTTTCTTTTGTCCAGAAAGATGAGCATAAAATTATTTTCTAGATATTTTTCAAACAATACAGTTTAATTACTTTAAGCAACAGCTTGACACCCTTGATAGCCTAGAAGTAAACACGCCCATGTATAAGTAAACAGAAAAACGTTGTTTTTTTAGGCTTGAGCCGTATTCACTATACATACACATTGCAAGTTTTCTGCTCGCTTCTTTATTTCCTCAGGTACCCAATTTTGTCCTAAGCACACCTGCTCCAACCTTGAAAAATACCGGAAAAGCCTAAGCACTCACCCGAAGCCTTGGTACTGAAATTTTTGCAAACCGGCTTTCCAAAGCCAGCTTGTGTGCTGGCCTGAACACAGAAAAGATACGCAGACCCTGGGACCAGGTGAGACAGGTAGAACTCGTTGCTGTCCGAGGCATTTAGCGTCACGATGCTTGGAGATATTGGTTTCCCTTCTAAATTGTTGAATGTGTGGGCTAGAGAGGAGTTCACCTGCGCAGTAGCCATGCAGAAGTTGACGCAAAATTGAAATCGTTAGTTGTTGCGAAGCAATGACGTATGTGGCTATAAG
This sequence comes from Haemaphysalis longicornis, assembly GCF_048455015.1. NCBI lineage: Eukaryota > Metazoa > Arthropoda > Arachnida > Ixodida > Ixodidae > Haemaphysalis > Haemaphysalis longicornis. Next base: position 78,524,729 of record NW_027526225.1, on the reverse strand, counting down.
CAATATTCCTTCATAGCATTGATAGATTTTTTACACCGTCTGGTGCCGCACGTAGGTATCACCATTTAGAGAAGACCGTTGCCACATTTTCAAAAGCAGACAAAGAGGAGGCGAGTGAAACCGTTATGAAACCAGTAACGTTTTATAAGTAACTTCAATCTACGTCTACGTTATGACGAAAGCTCTCTTTAAAATAAAGGGCGGTTCTTATTTTTTTAACACGAAAGTGTTTTATTCACAGATACACAAGTTTTCGTTTACATCATAACCGTCACGGAAGTGACGCCAGTACAACGAAGCAAGTGGCCTGTAAGGGGTGCACCCCTGCACACAGGGTCTTCTTGGGGGGAAGCACCTTTAGTACTAAAGAGTACGTTATACTTAGGGTTGTCCGTTCTCGTGTGTTATATTTTAATTTTTAACACAAAGGTGTTTTATGCCGGGATACACCAAGATTTCACTGACGTCATATCCGTCACGGAAATGACGCCAGTACACCTTTGCCGAAGCGACCCGCCAGCAGGACGCTGCTCGCCAAGCACACCCAGAAGTCAGCCGCCAACCCGCGAATCAAGCTCAGCTGCACATTTCGCTGCACATTTCACTTTCGTGTTTTACATATTCCTATGACAGGAGAATCAACCACAGTTTTTATGTACAATATAAGCTTCACAATAGTCCTCTTGAACATCAATATAGGCCTTCAGCGTTCCTGTCAGCGCTGGTAGTCTCATTTTAGAAGCGCCTGAACAGCATTCTCTGTGAGTAAAGAGAACACAGCTGAGGCCTTATGGTAGACGAGGTGAGCCGAAGCAAACTGAGGGTGGCGACCGGTGTGCCTCGACTTCCTGTGAGCGGAGCACTCCAGGCTCTTGCATCTGTTCGTTACTTGGACATCAAAAAATAAAAGGAAAAGAGAAGGAAAAGGAGACCGACACGGAGCCGTCCCTTTCGCATTCAAGCGTGAATTGGATGTCGTAGTGGAGGAAATTTAGATGCTTTTCTGAATCTAAACTGCGGTGGTCTACACTACGCAAAGACTTTGCGTGTCTATGTCTTTACGTTCTTTACATGTCGGTGTGTCTATTTTTATCTGTATTATTGTGCCTGTACCGTTGTTTTGCCCTTCGCCTTATGCAATACCCCGCAAGGGTCCCCTGAGGGAAACCACAGTGATGACGATGATGAATAACTCAACGGATCTGCATGTGAAGTAAAAACGTGTTAGTTTCTTTTTGTTTCTGTTTGTTGGCCAGTGTTAGGCCCATTGCTGTTTTTCCTGCTGGAATTGTGTGAATGCCCGCCTGCTATGGTCTCGCTCGAGACTGGCAGTATTGAAAATAAATAAATAAGGTACATAAAAATATTCGCACTGGATTTCCGCCTAGGGTAAACACGGCGACCATGGACCTTGCCTTCATCATAGGGAATAGAGCGAGAGAAGTCTGCAAAAACAAAATCTAACTTCTCAAGAATTATCAAAATGCTGTTATAAAAAATTTCGGGCCATTTTTTTATGCAATGAAGGATCCCTACTGGCCAGGTTAGTTTTACAGTTAGTATTGAGAGGGAACCAGATGATTCACGGCAAGTATGTGGTTGGAAAGAACGTGTTTAGAGATATTCTTTAATAAGTTATCCTGTTACCTCTACCGGGTTCCGGGGCCCTGATTTCGATAAAACCACAAGAACCAAAACATGCACATGCGACTACTTTACCACCCATTAAACCGCATCGACTTTGAATGTAAGATAAATGAGATGAGCTTGTTTCGCGCAACGAATTACATGTAGCTTGCTATTCGAGGGAGAAGCAATGTTTCACACCTTGTAACTTGTCAAGACCCCATTCCTTTGTCTGGGGGCATCCCAGCGAATTTTGAGGGTGCTTTCTGTCTCCTCTGACGTTCTCACGTCCTCCGGAGCTCCTGGAACTAAAGGCAACATATGTTTATTTAGCGTTTTTTGTTCTGAAAAGCGTCTTCTATTATCATAAATTACTCTACCGTAAATTAGCCACGACTGAATCACTCGGCGAGGCTTCAGAAAGTTTGAAAACATTTTTCAACGTCTAGTATAATATCGGTAGTCTCGTTATTGGTCCCGTCAAATAGTGGCCGAAATTACTTTGTTTTTATGTGCGAAAAAGCTCGCAATTTTTCGTTTGTTCACATTGATATTATTCTATTTCTATTCGCCCTATTCGCCCCCATGGCTGCACACACGGTCCTGTTCATTGTAATTACTACTGATAATACCTTAGCGGACTATATAGATACATGTAATATAAAACTAAATGCTACACTATCGTTTTTAATGTAATGTAAAAAAAATCTCCAACGCTTGGCCTTCAAATTATGTACCGCATGATTAAAAAAAAGGTCTACTGTAACTGTAAGTTCTACTGTAATTTTGTAACTGTATGAAAACACCATTCCACGATATTAACTAACCGTAACACATAATAAAATAACAACGTAACAAGACAACAACAGGCCTCATACTGTAATAAAACCGTTCACGCTTTGCGGAAGTGCACTGGAATAATATACTTGAATTAAAACTATACGGTGTTTTATTATATTGCAGCATAGCTTCAGCTTGTGAACTAAGAAATATTTCTTTTTCACTGTCAGCCCAAAACCCATAGATATTTTAAATTGTAGTTAGCTGGAGCCTAAATGCCACCCATGACATGCATGTAAATATTCAGAATAAATGAAGGGGTTGCGTGGAAGCCATGAAAACCTGTATTTTAAAAGATATATAGCTGCAGTCATATACATAGAGAGAGAAACAATCACACGAATCATAGCCGCCTTTTACGCCTTATCTTGGTGGTAACCATTCACTGCCTTATTCGCTCTAAACGTGTGTAAAGCTCTCAAAGCCTGGCTAAAGTCGAGAGTGCACAACACTCACTCGAAACCTTCGTGCTGAAGTTGTTGCAAGCGGCTTCTCCAAAGCCTGCCTCAGTGCTGGCCTGGATACAGACCAGATACGTAGAACCCGAAGACAGGTCGGGCAAGATAAATGAGGCTGTTTCAGGGGCATTCAGAACAACGGACTTGGTCAAAAGTGCTTCAACTCGCATCTCATTGAACGTGTGGACCAGAGTTGAGTTCACCTGCGGAGAAACAGGGCGCGCTGACTTCCAGTTTTTCTTTGTCTTTATCCCAATCTGTTTGATAACAGCACTCCTGCACGCCAGTTCCCTACTTCAAATTGCCATTTCTTTTTCTGCTTGGGTCCGCAACCTGGAGCAAGATGTCACCATTATACCAAGTTAGAAAACGAAGAGCCAAAAGCAGACCCACATAAACTAGCAATAATAACGAACTTGTACACGGCCCTACATACGTTAAGCCTGGCGAGTGACATCTTGTGCTGAGGAAAGTTATATGAAATCTGCCAGAAAGCTAAAGAAAGAGGGAAAGAGAGCATGAATATTTTATGTGGATCTGACAAATGTTTTTGGCTAGATGGCAGGTAATCAGACCTCTGCTGGGAAGCGTACCATGTCCAGAATTCCCACTTCATGGCTGGATAGTTCTTACAGTGAACAGCGTTCTCTTTACCACAAATGTGTTTTAGAGTTAGCATGCTGGTAGTGATGATGCCTCGTAAGAAAATGCGAAACCAAAGCATTCTTTCTTTTTCATTATTTTGTGCAGACGTTTATAAGAGCTTAAGTTCAGAAATGATCGACATGATATTTTAAACTTGACGGTTTTATTTTTGTAGATTGAATATCGCTTCATATTATGGGTAAAGCTAAGGGTTTTCGTGTTAATCCGAAAAAATTCGAAAAATGCGCCGGTGAAATTTCGGACAATTCAGGTTTGTCCTATAAACACCGTTTTTAGAGCACATGGCAGCAAAAATATGACTATCGAAGACTTCAGGATATCTGGTAAGTTATCGGCAGTACTGGCCGTCAGCACGTTTCGGCGATATCTACGAGTGGCCACCAGTCCCCGGCCCCAAGGAGGCTAGTTGATCCTCTTTGAAGGCTAGTGACGCTTGCCTAAACATGCGTTATCTACCTTCATTTGGTTGTGCAACCTCACGCACGGGCCGTGACATGCCTGCTTTTTACTGCAACGAAGTATGTGTACACCTCCCCCCCTGTTTTAATTCTGGTGAAGCCAGTTTACTCGGCACGGCTGAGGCGCTCCTCCTCGCCACAGCCGACACTGCTTTCACAACTGTTATTCCCCTCACCACGGCCGATGCCTGTTTCACAAGTTGCGCAATTGGCTGACAGCGGTGTTGGCGCCGTGATCAGATGATTTTGGAGAACCAACAAACGCGCGAATTGGCGTAAAAATGACGGAAATCCGTCACCGCCGCGCCAAACGCGTAGCGGCCGCCGTTGCCGTCTCATATTCCACCTCGCCGACTAGCTCCGAACCTCTCCCGGTTGAAGAGCAACTTGCGGTCGGATCACCGGAAAACCGAGTCCCCTGGCGGAAACCTGGCGGGAAACCCTCTTATGCTACCTTTCGATGCAAAAAAGTAGCATAGGAGGGTTTCCCGCCAGTTACGAATCGAGCTCAATCTTGAGGTTTGCAAGCGCGATCGGACGAAAGCGGTGATACTCTCGTCACCGCTGAGTAGTGGCACAGAAGGCGAGAACTTCCACAAAGGCCACAAATTATATCAAATAACTTTACCCAGATAAGTGTGCAGTAATATTTATGTAATTCCGTATAACTACGACCGCGCAAAGTTACCAAACGCTGGCCACGAAGTACATTTCTAGCGCCATATAAAGTACATGCACGCAACTGGTACAACTTCTCGATCGGGATCTAAACGAGCCGTGTAGCAGGGGCGGTGCGTCTAGCGCACTCGAAAAGTCAATCGCGCTTCGCTTCAATCCGGATTGAAAGTGCCCGTGTGAGAGGGGTATTAGCTGCATACGCAGAAGCACTCTTTCTGTGGTCATGTTCTAGATAAAATTATGATTATACTTACTTTCTGCATGCAGTAAATTTGAGTACAGGCTTGTGGAAGTTCGGATAGTAAACCGAGTAATTTAACAATCGTTACCAAATAGAAGATGAAGGTGTGAAAGATTAGACCAAGTGTTTCTGTACAGCAACCGAAAGCAAATTCTCGAACCATGTAGCCGGTCAGTGCTCCATTCTTCTGCTTAGGAGAATCCCATTCAATCTTCAGGCTGTACTCTGTCTCCTCTAGGGGGCGTGCTCTCTCCGGAACACCTGGAACTAAAAGCGACACTTTTTTGTATGCTTCAGTGTTTTTTTGCTTCAGAGTAACGGATTCGCTGAAAGCAATGGTGGGCAACATTTGATATAGCAGCCATTAAAATTTTATTCAACATGGTGTACTTGTGTATCCAAAAGCCCAGAAGCTTTCGAAAAGTGACCTTCTTTTCTTTTATTTATTTATTTATTTATTTATTTATTTATTTATTTATTTATTTATTTATTTAGGTACCCGAAGGACCCAAGTGGGCATTGCATAGGAGGGAATGAGTTGAAAGCCGACACAACGTACAATATTGTAAAAGAAAAGAATCAACACAACAAAAGTGACATTAGAATATCATCAAGGCTCGAAAAGTCTACAATTGCAAAATACAGCGTGAAACATTATATCCAAAAAACAAAAAGTGTCAAAGTAACAGAAAATCTGGTATTTGAAAAGCAAGAACACACATTTTCAGCCTAGAAAAGATGAGCATGATGAAGCCAAGTTACAGGGTATTTTGAATCGCTAAAAACGCGAGGAGTGCGGTTTGAAAAGAAGAGCGTCTGTTTGGTCCACAAGGCTACAAGGTAAAGAATTCCATTCATAGACTGCCAGTACAAGGGGTGAGTTCTAATACTTGTTTGTTCGGGCGAAAATTGGGCTAACTATGTGAGCGTGGTCGGTGCGTGCGGACGTACAGGGTGCCGGGAGAAAAAATTTGCGAGCGAATGGTGTTGGACGATGGCACAGGTAATGAAAAAAAGTTAATATTGAAAACTGCCTGCATTGGGTGAGAGCGGGGAGATTACGTTCGTCCTTTAAGGCAGATACACTCTGGTATCTTGAGTACGATGACAGAATGAAGCGCGCGACCTTGTTCTGTACGGATTCAAGCATGTTAGACACATTTGATGTGGATGCCAGATGATTTGCGCGTATTCTAGTGAAGAGCGGATAAGACTATTATACGCGTGAAGCCGTGTCTCTGAATTAGCTAAATAAAGGCGACGCTTGAGCAGGCCGAGCTTTTTACACGCCTGTGATGCGATTTTTTCTATATGGGGGGTGCAGTTTAAATCGGAGGTGAATGTAACTCCTAGAAATTCGAAAGATGAAACTGTTTCAATTTTGGCATTATCTATTAAGTAATTATAAGTTTGTGATCTTCTCATAGAAGAAAATTGCATATGCTTAGTTTTTTCTACGTTTATTTTCATCAGCCATTTTTCGGACCATTCAGTTAGAGTTAGACCAATCATGACAGTTAGACCAATCATGCTGGAGTGTAGAAACGTCACCGGAAGTTACTATTTCTTTATAAATTACACAGTCGTCAACAAAGAGACGAATTGATGAGAAAATGTTACATGCGAGGTCGTTTATATAAATTAGAAATAGTAAAGGGCCTAGTACGGACCCTTGGGGGACTCCTGATGAGACACCCACAGGGTTAGAAACGTAGTCGTTTAATCTTACAGATTGCCAACGGTTTGTTAAAAAGCTGCGAATCCAGTGGGTTGTTTTGTCATCCAGAATAAGGTGACAAATTTTAAGCATTAGACGCTGATGTGGAACCCGATCGGAAGCCTTAGACAAATCGACAAAAATGGCATCGGTACAAAGCAACCTGTGCTGCGAAACGTGGAGATCAGTGACCAGCTCAAAAAGTTGTGTCTGACATGAGAAATGTTTATTAAATTCGTAATGATTGCTAATTAAGGAGTTATTCTGGTTAAGGTGGGTCACAACATGCGTGAAAAGAATATGTTCTAGCAACTTGCAGCTAATTGAAGTAAGTGAAATAGGTGTATAGTTAAGAGAACCAAACTAGTCGCCAGATTTGAAAAATGGTAGGGTATGGGCAAATTTCCAATCGTCCGACAAGCAACCTAAATCTAGGGATTGCTGAAATAACAACGAATGCAGCTAAGCTGAGTAAGGAGAAGTTATTTTCAAGAGCTTCGCTGTTATAGCGTCAGGCCCGGGACTAGTCTTGGAAGCTGGGTGTTCGATAGCGCATGCCACGCCATGGGCTGTGATTACAATGGGCGTAAAAGTAGAAGCTATGCTTGGTTGCGACGGCTCCAAAGAGTCATTTAAAGGCAGCTCGGTGGTGAAAACTTGGGCATAGGCTCTGTTAAATTCTTCGGCACATTATTGCAAGGATAACTTATCCCCGGTTGCATTGGTTAGGACGGGCACCGTGTTTTTGTTCTTGGGGTGAAAATTACTCCAGAATTTGCTTGGGTCGGTTTTCATAATACCGACCCAAGCCATTAGCTGTCAATTAGCAACGCTTTACGAAGTTACTTGAGAAGTTGCGTAGTTTTTTTCTTTGTAGTTCAGGGAATGTGTCAGAAATACAAATACAAGTGTATTTGTATTTACACTTGTATTAGAAATACAAGTGTAAGTGCGTGCCGTCCCTCAGTTAAGAGGGGACTCGTGTAAAATAAGAAAAGGCTACGCACAGTTCACGCTAGAGTTCTAGCTCAAGGACATGTTTTGCTAAGTCTATTTGTGGTTCTGTTGATAGAAAGCTCAAAGGCATGTCGTGCGGCACCGGAAAGGGTTGCGGGGTGAAGCATATGTCTTCTTCTGTACCATGCAAAAAGTGTGTTGTCTACCTTATACCATGTCCATGCGGTTATGTGTGTATTGGACAGACAAGTCGGTGTAATAATGTCAGGTTTTTCAGGTTGTTAGAACATAAAATGTCTTTAGGAGGGGACACCTACTCGCACGTGGCTCAACACGTTTCCAAGGGAAAATGCGAGCCTGCGTTCCAGGAAACGGTGATATCTGTGAACAGGGACAAGTTGACACGCGAGATTGTTGAGGCATATAAGAAAAAAAGGGGGTGTGGTGCTTAGTGTGTTGTCGAATCATTTACATGACAGTTATTTTGAATTTTTAAATCGCTCTGGAACGTAAATATATAACACGCGCCTTCATGCACACAGTTTGTTCATGCCTCTCACGTTTTAGAAATAACACGCCAGAGTGTGACGTACGTATGATGCGTGGTCACATGGGTTTAGGTTGAAGTATTTAAATGTGTGTGTGTTCTAATAAAAATCACTTCTGAGTCAGCGCTGTGGTTTGTCGTCTCTTTTTCTAGTGTCCGTGTCTAAGTGCGCTATCTTCAAGATGTCCCAAATGCACTACCAACTAGCCCAGTTGTCACTTCTTTTACAATGGTTCAACGCCCGTTTAAATAAGTATCCTAAATCTACATGATGATCAAAATTTTAAGCGGAAAATTATCACAAGAAATTACAAAAAATAAAGATTTAAATTTGTTTTCAGGCAGAAATTTGTTCCTTAATTCTTCAATTTGAAAGTGATGTTCTAATTCAAGAATTTCAACCCGTTGATGAACTCATTTTACCCGAATACTAAAAGCTTTTGATTCGAAACCAATGACTCCGAATGGGGCATAAAAACGTGTAGCCCGCACCTGCATTATAAGTATTTTAACTAAATATTCCATCAAAGCTGGTGGTGCAAAGAAATTTATTTAGCCTTATTTCCGGTTTTAAGTTAACATATTTAATTCAAGGTTAAGCAGAGTCGGGTGAAACGGTAACCAAACAGTGCCTATGACTGATGAAAAGCCAATTTTCGGTATTTTGTTTCAGCTAATCCTTGGGCGGCAACACCAGGGGTTCGACGGTGGAGGAACTTGGCGAGCGTATTCAATCATCTTAATCATCCACCTATTTTAGATGTATATGCCTTCCGCGTCCACTCTGAGTTTCACCTGGTAAGAATACATGGAAAATTTTCCAGGTTTTTGGAAACAAACTCACCGGAAACCGTTGTGCTAAAGTTTTCGCAAACAGCATCTCCGACGCCCGCGCTAGTGGTGGCCTGTACACAGACCGAATACGTTGAACCCGGAGTCAATTCTGTCATGTAAAACCAGGTTCTGTCAGAAGAATTCAGGACCACTGACTTCTGGGACCAGAAATCGGCCGGCAGGTCATTGAAGGTCTGGGATAAAGTTGAGTTCACCTGCGGCGAGAGCGAAGAAATTCTTTTGCGGCTTCTACTTTACGCGACTCTGCTGCTGCAGACCTCAGGGTGCTAGTTCATTAACAAGACATAATTTTTTTTTCGTACAAAGGCTCCACACCATCAAGGCTGAAGAAGTTACATTAACCAAGAGTGAGAAAAGAATGCAAAAAAATCTACGCGATCTTTTTACAGCGGCTTTTGGCGAACCACAATGCAGGCGCCGCATATGAGCTCGATGTTCACTGCAAGAAAACTATATAGATTAGCCAGAACCTTCTGATAAAAACAGACTTCAAATATTACAAACTGCTACATGCGAATGTTCAACCCCATTGATACGAATAAGCGCTAAAAAGCGGCCAAGAACAAGGCCCTAAAAGCTGCGTCTCAAGTAGGTTTTGAAGCAGGAAACCGCTCCATATAGCTTGGAATTATACAATTATGGGGACCTTCATCAAAACGTGTGGAATTTAAATACAGAACAGTGCTCATTTCTGATGCTCTAAATATCAGCAATTCTATTTGTTGCAGAAACATTACATCCACAAAATCTTCGTTCCGCAAAATATTGGCGCGCATCAAACGAGTACCAATGGTGTACCGAATGAAACTGATTTTTTTTTGCATTTTTAATGAGTGTTTTTTTTTTTCTGAAATAACGCGGAACCAACGTCCTGTTATTTCAGAGGTAGCATGAAGGTGGTGCCACCTTACCGTACAAAGGATAAATTGGATAGTTTGCCTAAAGGAACATCTTCGTTAAAAAATGCTTAGGTGATTAAAAGTGGCTGCGGGTAGTGCTGCCACACTTAGTGACCATGAATAGGACTAATGGAATTTCATAGCGTGCAGGCACTTTTTTATTCCACCACTGATTTTCTTTTATTGATTTCCTTATACTTCCCGGCTGACACTGGTTTCAGGGATCTACATTATTTGTCTCAAAGTGTTGAAATCATTCCGTCTGGGTACCCTTATCTCATCATACGTGTAACGTGTTGACGACCAAGGTATATTCAAAATAGGCAAAGGAAATCAATTTGGTATAAGGGATTTGTATTTGATTTCAATTACAAATCTCTGGGAAATTTTTATCCAACAACATTTTTTTCTATAAATACTCACGTCTGCAATGGCCCACACTATATAATATTATCAACTTACCACATAGCTAGTCAACGCTCCATTCTTTTGGGCAGGCGGATCCCATTGGATTTTCAAGCTGTCTTCAGCCTCCTCCAATGACCGCAAGTTTCCGGGGGAATCTGGAACTGATAGCACGCGTATGATTGTAGAGGCAATTTCGGCTGATCCATAGTGTTTTTTATCTAGAACTGAAGTCTTATTTTCGAATCCATTATTACTAGACTGGTAATAAGATTTCAGAATACTTGTAAATCGGAGGTTTTATGTTACATTTCTGGTTAAAACGCACAAGCAGAATAACTGTTCTCCCGCTAAGCGCAAGAAAAGTCGTACTATAATTCGTTCGTTACTAAATGAAACTCATATAGATTTAACATCTTACTGCTGCAGTGTGATGCGGCGTCAAATGAGTATAATTCTTTCGTTATTTGTCGTTTATTCGACAGAAAGATAATATTTACCATAACAAAAGCTGAGCGAAGCTATAGGTCGAAATTAAATTTACTTGCCGGGCATCCTCCGAAGGTGAATCAACGCAATTTTGTTTAGCACCCTGACGATACTTGGAAATTTTTTTTCATGATAATTCGAAGAAGCCAATTTATTAACCACACACCACATACAAATATCAAGCATCAATAATTTCTCCACTGTGCGGTTACATTTAACTTTATCTAAGCTCGAAATTTGATTCTCATACCATAGCAGTAATTTCACCACCACTCTCCCTAATTTGTTGCATTTATTTCTGATTTATTTACATTCTGCTTGTGTACGATATGAATTACGAAAAGTAGTTCAAGTGTTAGAAGGCAAACAACTCACCCGAAACCTTTGTGCTGAAGTTGCTGCAAGCCGCTCCTCCAAAGCCTGCGTTTGTGCTGGCCTGAATACATACCGAATACGTGGATCCCGGTGTTAAGTCTAGCAGGTAAAACGAAGCTGTCTGGGTGGAATTCACAAGAACCGACTGAGGTGACAGTGCTTCATCTGGGGGGTCATTGAAGGTGTGTATCAGAGTTGAGTTAACCTGCGAAGAAAAAAAAAAAGCTGTTTATTTCGATCGTTCTCCCAGTGGCCCCAATGGTAGCCCATCCGTTTAGCTAAGTACCCTAGGAAAGCAATTCGCTTTCTGTCTAGGTTCTAACCATTAAAGGGACCCAGAAAAGCCTTCTGTAAAAGTTACAAAAGGCCTGTATTGTAACGTAGCACCAATATAGCGATGCAATGCCGTTGGAATTATTGATCTACATTCAGTATTAGCTGCGCCAGAAGCAATTAAATGCACCTCTCCCCACTTGCCGATCGACTCCTCCTCCCTCTCTGCCTTCTTCAAAGCAGCTAGGTACATTCCTGCGCCTAGGCTCGCGTCAATCACTGCGGACCCGCCTTTGCTGCCTTTGCCTCGGGATCGCGCAGGAAGGAGGAAGAGCAGCCGGAAGCCAATGGCAGTGACGCCGCCGGCGGCCGACCTTGCCGGCGATTGGGCGAATCAGGGGGCGCCTTCGCCGTTGCGTCAGCAGCGATCGCCGTTGCGTCACCCGCGGTCGCCGTTGCGTCACCCGCGGTCGGCTCGCTGCGGCGTCGCGCTCATCGGCTGAGAAAGGCGATCTTCAAAAATTGTTTACAAATTATCTGTACAACGTATGGGGCTCACACTTGGCTCAAAAATCCCCCGTTATGTGTTCTACCACCTGAATGCATTTGATTGCCACCTTCACAAAGCTTTTCGGGGTCCCTTTAAATTATGATCACCACTTCAACCATGTAAGTAAACAAAGAGTACGAATGCCGACAAACAGTGACCCTGCAATGGGCCCTATCAATAGCGCTACGTTCACTTAGAGCAATGTAGCCATTTATGAACATGACGCAACCCTTGCTGCACAGTAAGACGGCTATACGGGCGCTGGCGATTGTGTGCCAATAACAAGGCAAGATATTGACATGGTCTACCTTCTGAAATGTTCCGGATTCTAGATTGCTCAAGCATCAAAATGTACGTAATAGTTTTGTTTATCAACCCTACACAAGGCGAAATGTCCGCATCTTTTTTCCGAGAAATAAAGTTCTTTTCTTGACTACACGCTCTATTGTTTTCCTATTTTACAAAGACCGTGATTTTAAATACGCTTTGGAATCCCCTTTCAACATGAAAAAGTCCAATTTCAGCTTTTGGAAGTACAGTAAATATTTCCTCCTGTCAACAACTTTCTTTTCACCAGCAAAGCAACTTCCTGTGCCTCTCCCAGCTTCTGCTAGGGATAACGCATCTTCAAGCCAGACTGCTTTTACTCTTTCCCTTCTCTTGCGAGAGAAAGTTAAGGAGGCTTGATTTTCAATTATTATTAGATGCGACGCATCTCTTGCTTTCGGGCTTGTCCCTCCTGCGTCGTCGTCGCGGCGTCCATCCGCATCCCTCCTCCGATCTTCTATCCCACTGCTGTGTGCAACACTCTCACTCCGGCTCATTAGCATACCACAGCTGGCGCGCTTCGCTGCGTAACGCTGCATTAACTGCTCCGGCGCGCGCAAGTGCGCGCATGCGCGACTCTCCTCCATTCTCTCCTCTCCTTCAAGCGCTGTGAATATAAAGCGGGTATCGCGCTGCGGCGGTTCAGTCAAGCGCTCGCTCTCACACTTGACGTGACCTTGCTTGACTACTTCGTGCTTGACTTGATTCTTCCGATGAAGACGTGATGGAAGCGACGGTCCCTTCAGTGAATGGTGTGACACAACAATTACGCCCATCGTCCCACGTATAGGAACACCCGCATGTGATGGAAATGCATCATACGCGTCCACAACACGTTTCACGCGATTTAGAGAATGATGATAATTGCAGGGTTTAACGCGCCGACGCAACGCAGGCGATGAGGCGCGCCGTAGTGGAGGGCTCCGGATTAATTTTGAGCACCTGGGGATCTTTATCGTGCGCCGAAATCTCGTACACACGGGCGTTTTTGCTTTTCGCCTCCATCAGAAAAGCGGCCGCGGCGGCCGGGAATCGAACCCGCGACTTCGTGCTCAGCAGCGCAACGCCTTAGCCACTGAGCCACCGCGGCGGGTCGATTTAGAGAATCAACCCAACGGAAACACCAATTGAACCCCCCGATGTGTCGTATCACAACAGGGTTCCCTCGTGGGAAGATGGGCGTAATTTTTTTTTATCGCGTGATCTGATTTCTTTGGGTTTCATAATCCGAGTTTCAATATATATTGGATGCCATGTCGCACTGTGGGGCGTATAGTAAATGATTACAGAACTTAAAAAAATGCTTCTTGTGCACAAAAAAACGATACGTAGCGTTTACGTAAATCATCTTTTGCGAGTATAAAGGTAGTTAAGTTACTCAATGTGCTACATTTTAATGCGCATTTTGGCGAAGATAGCTTTAAAGCACCTTATCTCGGAAGAGAGAAGTTTGCGGGGAAGATGTCGCACTTTCCCATGAAAAGCGTCATCAATACTTTAGTATGAGTGAACCCGCCTACTAAAAAAGCACTACGTGTACTTATGAGAAACGCTTATAGATTACAGGAACGGGAAATGAAGGCCATAGGTAAAGTGGCAGAGTTTCGTGCTGAAAGCATTGCTAATAATCCTTTTTTTTCTTAATTAGTTTTTTATCGTTGATGCTTTCAAGCCAATACAATAAAGGTGTACGTAGTGCACATGTACACCATACTTGCAGCAGACTTAATTCTGTTGACGGCCTTGGGGAAAATGAAGCAAAGGAAAGAGCTGAATAAAGATGGTGGAAACGTGTTTTGCATGACATGCATGCACCTAAACATTCCTGACTGTTATTATTGTGATAAAATAACTAACACATCTGGTATTTTCCATGGGACCACGCAGAAACCAAGTTAATGATTGAAAAATAGAGCGCGACTTGGGCAACGACACTAAAGAATAACGATGGGACGTTGTCCAAGTCATGCTTTAGTGTGTTTAGTGTCAAAGTCATTTCTTTAGTGTCGTTGTCCAAGTCGCGCTCTATTTTGCAATCATAATGCAGGAACTTGCCCAACAGCAGTGTTTAATGAAACCAAGGTTAATTAGAGCTAGTTGACACTGCAGTCAAGGCAGCTTAACAAATACGCCTGGGGAATGAACTGCTCTGAATCTTTCTGAAATGCTTTGAACTGCTCTGACAGCACGCTTGTGCTCATTCAGCGTCACAGTATTCTCCAACCTTGTAGCTGTTCAGTGCTCCATTCCTCTTGCTCGGAGAACCCCACTGAACCTTCAGGCTGTATTCTGTCTCCTCCAGCAGCTGCAGATTTTCTGGAGGGCCTGGAACTAAAAGCAACACTCCTATACATAAAATAGCGCTATGCAGAGTGCGTTATGCTCCATGCCTAGAAGCAGCGCCAGAAAGCATGATAACAGCCGGTAACTTTTCAGCTTCGAGCGGTGGTAAAACGACGGGAAGCAAGAAATGAGGATGCAACAGGCGCTGTTTCTTTTCTACCACCACGACCAGCACCTGCTTGGTCCCTCTGTCTTTGTCCTCGTCGTGTTAGCGCTGTTCCAAGTATCCAACCATTAACTAGCTCGATTTTCTTTACTAATAACCGTCCTATTATTCAGATTAGTGTGCAGGTGTATAGAAATGCCCGAAACATTTTCCGAAGTAAGCTTTTCCCCACACAACCTTCGCTGCTACCTGGCTACAAGTGAGATCAAAACTGGCCCATTTTGCCTGTATTCATCACCTAAAATTGGAGGCACATCAACGCATAATCATAGTAAAACAATTGTGTAGCGTTCATATGCGGCGCCCTGAATAAACAATAGGTATATAAAAGTCACGTTGGATTTTGGTAGTGTGGCTAACGATGGTGCTGGTAGCAACAAATTAGGGGTTTGTGCGTAAGGCCACGCAATAGTTTTAACAGCGAAGCTACTAAGCAAATTGTAATTTTTCCTGCCCGAATATGAAAATACCACGAAAATGCCCAGTACTCGTGTGCGAGTGCCTCGCTGCGACGCCCAGCGTCGCCGGGACAAGTTTGTCAAGCCAAGCATACCCACTTAAGGAGATTGGCTAAAATTGGCAAAAACAAAAATCTCCAGCGTTTGCAGCAATCGTGGCAGCTCTGGCTCGGAACGAGAAAGACACGCCACAGCATATGCCCTTCCGAGGAGATTTCCAATGATTTCAGTTCTAAAAAAAGAAGGGAGCTCACACTTACAACAACAATGATGGAGTAAAGGTCGTTGCGCCAGCGAAGAGGAAGCAAATCAGCTGCAATCGTGGACTTAAACCGTCGTAATGGCCGCGAAGGTTTCGTACAGCTTCGCTACGGTCAAGTCTTACGCGTCAGGGGGCGCCCCCTTCATTTTTTCAGATAGGCTAAAATACAGAGACCCAGGGCGTGTTACGACTCCGCGCACGCTAGGATAGCCCGTAGAGTTCAAATACTTCCAGACCTCTCCGCTAAATGGCACTTCACTTCTTAGTTCAATGGCCCTATAATGTTCCGCCACAACAAAGCAGCAATTATAACTGTGAGGTGCAGACACCCACGGTGAAATATCCCACATTTCCCTGCTGCCCCAAACAGCAGAATGAGAAAGTACACCAATTCATAGACAGTTTAGCTTCCCGTTTCCCGCGAATTGCGGCAGAAGTTTCAAGAAACGCACTTTTAAACCAAAGCTTTCTATGTCTCACTGATTCGACTGTGAGGCCCGAAAACGCACTGCAGGAAAGCCAACTATCACTAAAGATGATGCTGATTGCGGAAGTAGCTCAAGAGAAAGTGCTTCCGTTGACGCAATCGAACTGGGTCGCTCGCTCTTTGAAGCCGGCATCTATCTTATTGCGCTACTACGACAGGGTAAAGGCAATTGGAATATGAAATGGATGCATACGCGGGCAAAATTAGACTGATAAATTGTACAGCCCTCCATCTAACGTCTATGATGATTTAACGGGACGCTTTCTTCATGCGAAATAAAATGGCGAAGGGTCAAAGTTAAAGCCTTTGTGATCAAAAGTTCAATCTGAGAGCGAGTCAAAGTCAAATCTCAACGAATCAAAGTCCCAACTCAGACGACAACCCATTGCAGAAAAGCGAATCATACACCTTTCGTTCCAACGACGACTATGGTTGAACGGAAAACTTTCTTCGGGTGAAATAAACTGGCGAAGCGTCAGAGTCAAATCCCCTGGGATAGAAACAACAAAGTATGCGAGAGTCAAAATCAAACCTCAACGAGTAAAAGTCCAAACCATCTGCGAGCCAAAGTCGAAACTCAGACGACAAGCCACTGCCTAAAACGCAACTTTTTCTCAGGATGATGATGATCGTGGAAGCACCTCAAGAAAGAAAACGCTTCCCCTTGTCTGATTTGAACACCGGTCCTTTACGTTATGAAGCCAACGTGTATCCGATTGCGCCAGTCTGACACGGTAGAAGCAGCTTGGATTTGGAGAAGGGTGCATGGACGTGCGAAATTAGACATAAAAATCCCCCACTGCTCCCCTACGTCTAACAACGACGTTGATTGAACGCGAAGGTTTTTCCTTGCAAAATCAAACGGCGAGAAGTCACGGCCGCGGAGGCCAAATTCAGTCTGCGTGCGAGCAAAATCCAAAGATCAACAAAAAAGTCGAGGTGCGAACCGTCTGTAATTCAAAGTCCAAACTCAGACGACATCCAAGGAATCCTTCACGAGAAATCTTTGCGTTCAACCATCGTCGTCGTTAGAAGAAGATGGCAACGTTTTTTTACGTCTTTAAAATTACGCTGCTAAGTTTACACTGAATATTCACTTACGGCGTTGTGAGATCTGCCAGACATTTTGAAACTACATCGATGTTCTATACATAGATAGTGGAATAAATTTCAGAATGAACATGCTGTCCTAACGCTATCCATTTGTATATTTCAAATGAAGCCGTAAAGTCAGAAGGAATACACTTCCATTGGCACAGTAACTACAAAATCCCGCTTATATATCAAAGCCACTTTCTTAAAAGAAAGTGGTTAACACGCGAAACATTTTCCGGTGCAGCCTGAGAGAAAGTCACAGCCTAAAATTCAGACTGCTTAAACCGTGTCGGAAAGGCACAGTCAGATCGACGTCATCTTAACAATGCGAGGGACCCAGGTTTCATTCCGACCACGGGAAGCGTTTTTTTTTCTTTTCTTTTGAGGCGCTTCATGTGCCTTTGTGGAGACCATGGAATCATTATTATGTGCAATTCATTGTATAAAGTTCGCTTTCCTGCAGTGCGTTTTCGCGTACAGTCGCCATCAGTGAGGCAAAGAAGGCTTCGCTTTAAACATACAGATATAAGCATAATCATATAAACATAAGCATATGCACCATAGCAGCGACGTAAATAACTGCGAAACCAAAATTTATGAAAATAAAATAAATGTCCTAATATCGTGCGCGCAGACATAAGAAACCATTGGGCATTTAAACCACAATGGCAATGACAGCAGCAAAACCAAAATGTTGTAGCTACAAGGTTAAACGGGTCACAAGTGAGAATACATCGCAGTAAACAGCAGTTTAATGCGCTCACAATTTTTTAGAAAAACAGAAGCTGCCCACAGGTCACTCATAAGTTTAATGTGCTGACCGTGAAAGGAAGGCAAAATTTTGCGATATTAGAGTCACCAGAAGTCTTGTAAATCAAGGCTAGCTCCAAAACCACGCACAATATTTATCATCATGGTTTAGAGAAGTTAATAAATGTTCTATATAAAGGCTTTTCCCATGTGTCTGTTTTCTCAGCAAAGGGCTTTCCAAATGTGTTCTACGAGGAAACCTGCTTTTATTTTTGGCGTGAACACGACGGGGGACATGAAAAAATGCCTTAAGTTTCATTTTATTCATGAGTACCAAACTTGTAATTGAAAAATATTGAGGGCGAAAACAGCCTGCAGCTTCCTTCGTAACAACTTGACTATTGCATGCAACAGGTAAATATTGCGTCGATGCGGGTGTTATGAATGAGTGTACGGTAAGCTCTAATAGTCGTTACTATACGACAGATTTCGTTTAAATGTTAGTTGAGTGAAGCGAAAGTTTACAAATTTTGCGTATCACCTGTGCTAAAAGATTTTCCTATCTTTTTTAAACCAAATTTTGGCGCGGTGACTTAAAGATTCAGCGGGAATGAAAACTGGGACAAGACGTAAGGCGCCCATACTGGGAATCCACATTTCTTAACGCCATATGTCTTCACGTATTCCGTTTGAACTTGCCCTGGACACATTAATGTTCCAACTTACCAGTGTTTGTACATGAACACGTACCCTTACTGAACGCTTACCCGAGGCGATTGTGCTGAAGTTCTTGCAAACAGCATCTCCGACGCCCGCGCTAGTGCTGGCTTGTACACAGACCGAATACGTCGAACCAGGAGTCAATTCTGTCATGTAAAACCAGGTTCCGTCAGTGGAATTCAGGACCACTGACTTCTGGGACCAGAAATCGGCCGGCAGGTCGTTGAAGGTCTGGGATAAAGTTGAGTTGACCTGGGGAGAGAGCGAAGAAATTTTTTTGCGGCTTCTCTTTTACGCGACTCTGCTGCTCGCAGACCTCACGGTGGTAGTTCGTTAACAAGAGATAATTTTTTTTCCTACGAAGGCTCCACACTATCAAAGCTGAAGAAGTTACTTAACCAAGAGTGAGAAAAGAATACAAACAAATCTACGCGATCTTTTTGCGGCGGCTTCGTTCGAACCACAATGCAGACGCCGTATATGAGCTCAATGTTCACTTCAAGAAAACTATAAAATTAGCCAGAACCTTCTGATAGAAACAGACTTCAAATATTTCTTTGACAACAACAAACAAAAAAGTTTTGTTTGTTGTTGCTTTTATTGACTTTATTTTTTACGCGTTATTTCGAGCTAACATTACATTTATCATATTTGTGTTCGCGTATGCGTTGTCCTTTTTATGTTCTATTTCTCCCAGTGTACATATTTTTGTTCGTATGTTTGTTTCTGCTGCATTGACTACCCCCTATGTAATACCCTCCTGTGTGAGGGCCTTTAGGGGTGCTTTGAATAAATAAATAAACATATAAATAAATAAATAAATAAATAAATAAATAAATAAATAAATAAATAAATAAATAGATAAATAAGTAAATAAATAAATAAATAAATAAATAAATAAATAAATAAATAAATAAATAAATAAATAAATAAATTACAAACTGCTACGTGCGAACGTTCAACCCCATTGATACGAATAAGCGTTAAAAAGCGGCCAAGAACAAGGCTCTAACAGCTGCGTCCCAATTACGTTTTGAAGCAGGCAACCGCTTCATCTTGCTTGTTTTTATACAATTATGGGGACCTTCACCAAAATGTGTGGAATTTAAATACAGAAGAGTGCTCATTTCTGATGCTGTAAATATCAGCAATTCTATTTGTTGCAGAAACATTACTTCCACAATATCTTCGTGCCGCAAAATATTGGCGCGCCTCAAAGGCGTACCAATTTTTTTTTGCATTTAATGAGTGTTTATTTTCTGAAATAACGCGGAACAAACGTCCTGTTATTTCAGAGGTTCTATGAAAGCGGTGCAAACTCACCGTACCAAGCATAAATTCGATAGTTTGCCTAAAGGAACATTGTCGTTAAAAATGCTGAGGTGATTAAAAGTGGCTGGGGGTAGTGCTGCCACGCTTAGTGGGCACGAATTGGACGAATTGAACTTCATATCGTACAGGAACTTTTTTTATTCCGCCACTCATTTTCTTTTATTGATCGCCTTATACTTACCGGCTAAGACTGGTTTCAGGGATCTACATTATGTGTCTCAAAGTGTTGAAATCATTTCGCCTGGGTATCCTTATCTCGTCATACGTGTCACGTGTTCAACACCATGATATATTCAAAATAGGTTAAGTAAATCAATTTGGTATAAGGGACTCGTTTTTTATTTCAATTCCAAATCTCTTGGAAACTTTTATCCTACAGCATTTGTTCTATAAATACTCACGTCTGCAATGGCCCACACTATATAATATTATCAACTTACCACATAGCTAGTCAACGCTCCATTCTTTTGGGCAGGGGGATCCCATTGAATTTTGAAGCTGTCTTCAGCCTTCTCCAATGACCGCAAGTTTCCGGGGGAATCTGGAACTGATATGCACGCGTATGATTGTAGAGGCAATTTTGGGTGATACGTAATTTTTTAATCTAGAACTGAAGTCTTATTTCCGAATCTATTATTAGTAGACTGTCTTATATAACAAGATTATGGAATACTTGTAAATTCGAGGTTTTATGTTACATTTCTGGTTAAAACGCACAAGCCAGAATACCTGTTCTCTCGCTAAGTGCAAGAAAGATCATCCTATAGTTCTTTGCTAGATGAACCTCACATTGATTTAACACGTTAGTGCGGCACTATGATGTGGCGTGAAATGAATGTAATTCTTTGGTTGTTTGTCGTTTCTTCCACCGAAAGATAATATTCACCATAACAAATCCTGAACGGAGCTATAGGTTCAAAATAAATTGAGTTGCAGAGCAGCCTTAAAAGTGAATCAACACAATGTTGTTTTGCACCTTGACGACACTTCTAAATATTTTTCAGGATAAGTCGAAGAAGCCACTTTATTAACCACACAACACATACAAATATCAGGCATAAATAAAAAATCTGTTCTTTTCGGTTACATTAAAATTTATCTAAGCTCCAAATTGAATTCTTATACCATAGCAGTAAAAACGCCACCCAACGCCCTAATTTGATGGCATTCATTCCGGCTTTATTTACATTCTACTTGTGTAAGCTTGCATGAATTACGAGGACTAGTTCAAGTGTAAGAAGCCAAACAACTCACCCGAAATTTTTGTGCTGAAGTTGCGGCAAGCGGCTTCTCCAAAGCCTGCATTTGTGCTGGCCTGAATGCATACCGAATACGTGGATCCCGGGGCCAAGTTTCGCAGGAAAAGCGAAGCTGTCTCGGAGGAATTCACAACAACTGACTCAGGCGACAGTGCTTCAACTGGGAGGTCATTGAAGGTGTGGATCAAAGATGAGTTAACCTGCGAAGAAACAAAAAAACTGCATTTCTTGCTCGTTCTCCATGTGATCCTAACAGCATTCTGTCACTTTATTTAAATGCCCTAAGTAAGCATTTCTCTTTCCGTCCAGCTCCCCAGCATTACATTTCAATCCCAATTAGGACCATGTAAGTAAACAGAGATTGGATAACGACAAATAGTTAGGCTGCAGTGACACCAATCAAAAGGCCTTTGTTCACCTAAGCGTCAGGGCGGTTTGTGTCCTTGACGTAACCGTTATGTGCCGTAAAATGGTATACAGGCACTGCCAAATGTGTGCCAACAGGCAGGCACGCAATTGAAATGGTCCGCCTCGTCAATTTTTCAGGATTCTAGCTTTCATAAATGGACACTGAAGTGAATTTGCCAAGCTCTCGTTTTTGCTTGCACTGCGTAGACTGGCTCTAATTAGCACACTTTTCATCGTTGATCCGGATCACAAGTCGGTAATAAAGCTCGAAAGAAGAAAAAGTACCATGCGCGGTATGCGGCGGCCGCACCAACTAAACGCTGTGATGACGGGAGGAGGTGCACGGTGATTGGACTATGCCCACGATTAGCATTCAAACAAGTTTCGGTTTCGGCTCTGTAAAGCAACATGCTTTACATCCGACCTTACCTGATGGGCATACTCGATATCTCAGTAATCGTCATCCACGCTTCTGCCGTGTTGTCGACTGTAAAGTGCCTAAGATAAGCCTCCCAGGAGGGCTTGGAATTGTAGAAATCACTAGCCGAGGCCTATGCAATGGATGAACGCCCTCCGCCTCACCGCAGATCCCCATATTTGGAGCTTGCATCACTCATTCCTGCATCGTAAAAAGCGCGTTCGCACCAGGCGGAGGGTCTGCTGAGGCTGCTCAACAAGTTTACACTTTTATTTAGTTGCAGCATTTCAAGCCGCTTAGGTGTCTATTTGTTGTTTAGCGCTCGTGCAGTGAGCGTCCCCCAAATTTCCACAATATCTCACGTCTAGCAATCAAATTTCTTAGACGGAAAAGCGTTCGCAGGTGCGTAGTCGTGCTGCTGACCGCTGTGCTTGTTCACCCAGCGCAAAAAAGTGCTTCCTTCACCCTAGTTTTACGCTGTGCAGTAAAAGTTTCAGTTGATTTTATTTCCTTGGTACCTATATTGGCTTCGCTGACTCTTCTCCCGCCTTCAAGAGGCCTTATATTTTCCTACTGGCGTACCAGTCAGAGAAGCGTCGCATGTGCGCATGTGCAGCGCTTGTGTGGAGCGACCTGAACTTGGAGCTTGATACAGTGTAAAAACTAACAAACTAAAGAAACGCACATTCTTCCATTCACAAACGTGTCGTGGCTTAGTTTCAACTGAGCGAATGAATTGCGACGACCCGTCGGCGGCCGGCGGACTAAATGCTGGGCCGACTAACTCTGTCGGAAGGTCGGCGAGCCGAGCAGTAGCGCAGTCAAGCCAAGTCACCTCCTCCGGACGTCACACAAAAACGCCACAGAAAATGGGCGAGGATGCAGAGAGGAGTACAGCATTTTCGAATTGATTTTTCTACAAAATAAACTCTCGCAAACGCACTCAAAGTGGTCGAAACGTAGCCTGTGGACTCCGCACTACAATTTGCGCTAGTAATCCCGCAATGTTTAAAAATCACTTCAGTGTCCCTTTAAGCATCTAAAGTACGTAACGGTTTTTTATCAACCCTACACAAGGCCTTATGTCCGTATGTTTTTCCGATAAATAAAGTTCTTTTTTCTCACTACACGCTTTATTGTTTTCCTATTTCACGAAGATCTTGATTTTAGATACGCTTTGGAATCCCCTTTCAACATGAAAAAGTCCAATTTCAGCTTTTGGAAGTACAGTAACTATTTCCTGCAGTAAACACCTTTCTTTTCACCGGTAAAGAAACTTCTAGTGCATCTCCCGGCTGCTGGCGATACAGCATCTTCAAACCACACTGCTTTTACTCTTTTCCATCTCTTGCAGTGTAAAGTTTAAGAGACTCGAATAATTTTTCAGCATTATTTGTCATGGGATCTGATTTCTTCAGGTTGCATTATCCTTGGTTTCATAATATAGCGGATTTCCACGTTGCAGTGCGGGGCGTGTAACCGATGAGAACAGGACCTAAAAATTTTTTTATGTGCACATAAAAAAACGATACGCAGCGTAATGTTTTCGCGCATATAAGAACACTTACTGAATGTGCCACATCTAGAAGCGCATTTTTTCCAGCATAGTTTTAAACCTCCTCACCTCGTAAAAGAGTAGTTTTCCGGAATATGTTCCACTTTCCCAGGAAACGCGTTCCACAAAAGGCACTAAACAGTCTGTAAGCAATACTTCAGTACGAGGCAAGCCGACAACTACAAAAGCACTACGTGCACACCTTATCAGAAACGCTTTTCGATTACAGGAAGGGGAAATGAAGGCTATGGGTAAAGTGGTAGACAGTAGTATAGTACTCAAAACATTCCGAATCACTCTCTCTTTCTTAATGTGTTTTTATTGCTGATAATTTCAAGCCAATTATATACATTAAAACCCTTGTGCGTAGGGCACATGTACACCATATAGGCAGGAGAAGTAAAACTGACAACGGCTATAGGGAAATGAAGCAAAATGAAGGGCTGAATGAAGATGGTGGAAACGTGTTTTGTACGACGTGCATGCACCTAACCATTCCTGATTGCTGTATTGTGTTAAAGTAAGTAACACGTCTTACATTTTCTATCTGACCATGCAGAAACCATACTAAATTAGAGCTACTGGCCAGTGCAGCCATGGCAACTTGAAAAATATGCCTGTTTAATAAACTGCTGGGAAATAAGAAACAACGTGCTTGTGCTCATTCAGTGGCAACCAATCCTCCAACCTTGTAGCTGTTGAGTGCTCCATTCTTCGTATTCGGGGAACCCCACTGAATCTTCAGGCTGTATTCTGTCTCCTCCAACAGATGCAGATTTTTTGGAGGATCTGGAACTAAAAGCAACACTCCTCTACGTAAAATAGCGTTATGCAAAGTGCGCTATGCTATATGCTTAGAAGCCGTGCCTGAATAATTTTAACAGCTCGTAACATTTCAGATTCTAACAGCGCTATCACGACGGGTACAAAGAAATAAGGATGGAACAGGCGCTGCTTTTTTTCCCTACGACCAGGACCAGCGCCTGTTTTGTCCCTCTTTCTTTATTCTCGTCTCGTCGTGCTGGCGCTGTTAGAAGTAAGCAACAAGCTCGACTTTTTGTACTGTAACATTATTTCAACGGTAAAAACTCTGCTATTATTCAGATTAGTGTGCTGGTGTGCGAAATGCCCAAATCCTGCTGGAAGGTGAGATTTTCCCTACGGGGCCTTTGCTGCTAACTGCACAGAAGTAAGATCAAAACTGGCCCAGTTTGCCTCTATTCATCACCCAAAATGGACGGCGTGTCGAAGCACAATCATAGTAAAAGAATTTGTAATGTCGCGTTCATATGCGACACCCTGAATAAACAATATCTATTTGCAAGCCATACTAGAGTGTGATACTTTGGCTAAAGATGGCGCTTCCATCAACAAGGAAGCGGTTTGTGTTTACTGCCACGCAGGTGCTTTTCAGATGGGTGAAAATACAAAGACCCATTGTGTGTTACGTCTCCGCGCACACTGAAATACCTCGAATAATTCCAGAGGTATCCGCGAAATGGCACTTCTTAGTACAATGGCCCAATAATGTTTCACCGCAACAAAGTAGCACTTGCAATTGTGAGGTGCAGCTACCCACGGTGAAATATCCCACAATTTATGGTTGCTCCAAAAAAGAGGACAACAAAGATATAAAGTACACCAACCAATGGACAGTTTAGCTTCATGGTAACCGCGAAGTGCGGCAGAAGTTGCAAGAAACGCGCTTGTAATGCGACGCTTTCTATGTCTCACTGATTCAACTGTGAGCCCCGAAAACGCACTGCAGGAAAGCCAACTATCTCTGAAGATGATGGTGATTGCGCAAGCACCTCAAGAGACAATACTTTCGCGGAAGGAATCGAAGTAAGTCCTTCGCGTTATGAAGCCGGCGTCTATCTGATCCGCCACTACGACACGGTAAAAGCAGTTGGCGTTTGGAGACGGGGACGGACATGCACGGCCAAAATTAGACGAAAAATTATGCACCCCTCCATCTAACGGTGACGATGATTTAACGCGAAGCTTTCTTCGTGCAAAATAAAATGCCCAAGGGTCAAAGTCAAAACCTTTGCGATCGCAAGTCCAAATTGCGTGCAAGCCAAAGTCAAAGCTCAACAAGTCAAAGTCCCAACTCAGGCGACAACCCACTGCAGGAAAGCCAACTTCACAATGAATATGCTCTTCGGACACTAACCATTTGCAAATTTCAAATGAAGCCGTGAAGTCAGGACAAACACACTTGATTTTACGTATAGTCATCACAAAATCCCGCTTAAAAATCAAAACCCCTTTTTTAAGATTAAGACGGTAAACACGCGAAGTTTTCTCTGTTTCAACTTGAGCAAAAGTCACTGTCCAAGATCCAAACTGCTTCAACCGTGTCGGAATTACGCAATCGGATAGACGTCCGCTTCATAATGCAAGAGCCCCAAGTTTCATTCCGACCCAACGAAGCGGTTTTTTTCTTAGTGCGCTTCGTGTGCTTTTGTGAAAACCCATCATTATTATGTGATATCTGATTGTCTGAAGTTAGTTTTCGTGCAATGCTGTTTCGCGTACGGTCGCCATCAGTAAGCAAAAAAGGCTTCACTTTAAAATTCGGGCGTAGAATACCATAGTAGCGACGTAAATTACTATAAAACCGAAATCTATGCAGATAAAATAAATATCCTATAATCGTGCGCCCAGACATACGAAACAATTGGGCATAAAAGGAACGCGGTGCCGATGACAGCAACATAAAAACAAGAAAAAAATTGTAGCCACAAAGAGAAATTGATACCGATTGAGAAAATATCGCACTAAACTGCCGTTTAATGCACTCACGGGTGTTAGAAAAATAGAAGCTGCATACAGGTCACTCGTAACTTTAACATTAGAGTTGACCGGAACAGGAAAAGCAAAATGTTACGATGTTAGGATCACAAGAAATATTGTAAATTATGGATACCTCCAAGCCAATATGCATTAAGATATTTCTCGTCATGGTTGAAAGTTTCAATAAATGTTGTTGATGAAAATGTTTTCTAGAGCTCTTTTTCCTCAGGAAAGGGCTTTCGAAAGGTGCTCTACGAGGAAAGCTGCTTTTATTTTTGGGGCGAAAGGACAAGGACATAAAAACTGTCATAAATTACATTTCATTCAGGACTGCCAAATCCGTAATTGAAAAATATTTAGAGAAAAATACCCGGCGACTTCCTGCGTAACAAAATGACTTATCCATACAACCACTAAACATCGCGTCGAGGACATTAGGAAGGAGTGTAGGGTAAGCTCTAATAGCCATCACGATACTACAGATTTTGCCTAAATGTTACTGGAGTGGAGAAAAAAGTTTACTAATTTTGCGTACCACCCATCCTAAAAGATTTCCCTGTCTTTTTCCAACCCATTTCTTTTGCAGTTACTTGCATGTTCAGCGGGAATTAAAAGAAACTGGGACAAACTGTAAAGCGGTCATACTAGAGATGCACATTTCTTAACGCCCTATGTCTTCAGGCATTTCGTTTGAACTTGCCCTGGACACACTACTGTTCCAACTTACCAGTATTTGTAGTACATGAACACGCAACCTTACTGAATCTCGCGAAAGATGAAATGCTCACCCGAGACGATTGTGCTGAAGTTCTTGCAAACAGCATCTCCGATGCCCGCGCTAGTGCTGGCTTGCACACAGACCGAATAATAGGAACCTGGTGACAGTTCCGTCAGGCGAAAGGAGGTTGTGCCAGATGAATTCAGGACAACCGACTTTGTGGCCCATGATTCGGCAGGCAGGTCGTTGAACGTCTGAGCTAAAGTTGAGTTCACCTGCGTTGAGAGAGGGGGACTTCTTTTGTTGCTCTAATAGGGGAAACTGGGCTTGCATCAGTGCTTGGGAGTTTTATATAGCAGGCGAAAGACGAGGTGTTGTTCTATGAAAGCCCGCCCTTTTATTGTTTAAATACCAGGCTTCAATTCTTGGCACAAGCGTTAATATAGTTACGCCAACGCACAGTTCAGAACAGGTCTTGTCGTTTGCAAGCTGGCTACTTCGTGTCTTTAGTAGAAAAGGTTACAAATAGACCAGTAGAAAAGTGGGTAGAAAAGTTTACAGGTCACAAATAGACCGGAGTACGTTCTCTCTAGTCTTTTAAAGGGAACATGACTGCTTTTGTATTCCTAAAGAAGAGATCAAAGCTTTAATTCCGGAATCGCTATAAGCCAAAAGTCTGCAATGCAGAGATTATAGCTATGATTCAACTCGCGATCTTTTACGAGCTAAACGTCTACCAACCATGTCCTCAAAGTGTAAAAACTACACCTACTAACATTGTTCTTTCTGTTTGTTTTTTAAATTGTACGTCTTTGATCATTGTCAATTTCACGGCAAATATAGGTTTGCCTGTCAAAAACTGCCATATGCTAATGTGCCTTCTTTACAATGTAGGCCTAATTTTTCGCCCCACATTTTACTGTTTGTAACAGACTCTGTGTGTCCCGTTAACATGCTGCTCACAGTTAGCATGGCTACGCCATTTATTAAGGCACGAAAATTGACTTTTAGCACTTACAGTGAAAATATTTTTTCATTTGTAAACAGTTCCCATTCACTGAAACCGCGCAATGCGTATATGAATGCAAAAACCAAAGTATGTGCACTGTAGACGCTGACTTAACTCAGTGTTCGTGAAATAAAGGCAATCTCTAAATAGGCCCCAGACGTCGCCTAAAAAACTAGCTTGAAAATATTAATAAAGGGCCTCGAACAAACAAACAACCTACCAAAGAAGTTTAATTACAGCAAAAAACGGCACACAGAGAGGCGTTGCTGCTTGATCTCTTCGCGATTTCAACCCAGACAACCAAATTATTTTGTTTAGTAATTTTCTGCTCTGAAAGAAGCCTCTTCTGGAGGATCTCTGAAGATATCAAGAGTATTCACTTTTTGCAGAAACTTATAAGCCTCAACAATTTTTCGTCTTGCTGGAACCGTATATGTGCACAATATCGTCGTTGCACAAATTTTAGGCTTACATACAACAAAAGCGTCGCCACCAGATCAACCAGTTTTTGTGCTGGTAGCGATTACTTATTACCTGAATGGACATTGAACCAACATGCCGTTATCTCTTTTAAACCCCACGACTGGTCGTACAAAAGTTGCACCGAACTTACTCGTACAGAACTAAAATCGTAACGCACGCCTCATGGAACAGTGTGGGCGCTTTTAGGTGTGTTATCGCCACCTGCTATTACGAGCAAACCGGTTTCGTAGGCGAGGAAATCACTACCTCCATTACATATCGTACAACTTTATTTATTTTATCTCTTTTTTATTGCTCACCTCTGATCGTAACGTGACTCTGGTGTCACGGAATAGCTTACCGTACTTACCCGATTCTAACGCGCACTTTTTTTCCGGAAAAATAGGTAGAAAAATCGCATGCGCGTTAGAATCGGATACGAAACCGAAACCGAAACAGCGGAAATTTCGTCCCACCCATCGCCATCGCCATGTCAAGATGGCGCTGAACTTTTAGCAACGATTTTTCGGACGCAGAAAGCATAGGCGCCTAGGCTTTTCTATCGGCGTTCACACAAATCGTCAAATAGTTCCACTTGCGCGCTTGATAACAGCAATGGCAGCAGCGGCTCTCACGCGTTCAAAACGAGCGGTCGGCTGAAGCGTGCGCTTCTGGAGAAGCTCGCGGGATGGGCGTGTGAGTCGTGGGCCACGATCTCATCGACCATGGTTGAACGTTAGTTCAGAAGTGTGGCATCGCGAACGTGTTTGACGGCACCGAGGACGAGAGTGTTGTGGTCAGCGGAGAGCGACGAGGAGTGAAATGAGTGAGATGACTTCGGGAAATAAATCACCCGTTTCTCTCACATTCGTTTTTCTTGCTCACACAGTTCCGTGCGCGTTAGAACCAGATGTGCAAGTTTTTTCGGTTTTTTGTCAGGAAAATCGGGTGCGCGTTAGAATCGGGTAATTACGGTATTTGTCAAAAGAAGGTTAAATCCAGCTCTATGAACATCTCTTTCTCCTCAAATGTGCCAATGATTTGGCATTTGGGCGTCTTTGAGAGGCGCATACCTCGGCAAAGTTGGACAGGCTCGCTCAAACTCACTCACAACTTAATTTTTCGAATCACCTCTGACTCAAACACACACTCATTGCTGAGCAAATCATCTACGCTCACTCAAACTGAAAACTCACTCGGGCTCAGAACTGAATTCGGCACAGAACTCTAATGGACTCAGAAGTCACTTCGGCTCAGAACTCAAAATGAACTCAGAACTTACTTGGGCTTAAAACTCAAAATGGACTCAGAACCCACTCGGGCTCAGAACTTAAAATTGACTGAGAACTCACTAGAGTTAGGCGTACTTCAGCTAAGTCGTGATCACTTCGGCGCAAACTCACTCGGGCTGAGGCGCACTCAATCTAAGTCAGACTCAAGCTCACTCACGATCACTTCAGCTCAAACTCACTCGGGCTTACTCGGCCTGAAACTCCACAGGCCACGCTAGCCTGCAGCTCCCTCAAACTGGAAGTCATGCGTCAGTTTGAGATCAAAATTAGTCGGAGTGAGTGGACTCATGGATGAGTCCGCTGGCCTCTGCACCTATGTCAGGCCAGAGCTGAGTGTAGAGGCGTGAAGCGTTGCCACGGGCAATTCACTACTAAGTTGAACAGCACGGAGGCCGACCGCAAAAGGCAAAGAAGAAGCGCTGAGCACAGGCTGGGAGAAAATAAGCAAGTCTTCGTGAGTCATCGGTCGCAATTCTTTACAACTTTAACCTCTGGGAGCCTTTTCACTTTGTATTCCGAAGTTTGTTTCCACTTTTTTAAAACACATTTAGTCTTAAACTTTAATGTTTTGTCGAAATACTGAGTACAAATATATGCTCATACCACATAGCTGGTCAATACTCCGTTTTTCTGGGCTGGCGCGTCCCACTCCATTTTCATGCTGACTTCAGTTCGCTCCGATGACCACAAGTTTTCCGGAGAACCTGGAACTGAAGGTGCATAGATTTTTGTAAAGGCCAAGCTCGTCAACCCTTCTTTTAGAACCGGAGCCTGCAAATACAATACAGTCGAAAATGCGAAATCTTAGTCAAACATTTTCCGCCACGCGAATAGAACTGATTGTATGTATTAGGTAAGCTTCCTCTCAAGACCAACGCGGTACTTTGCTATGGCGATATCCGTGTACGGTCTTGGTTCGTTCTATTACTAGCCCCTTATAAATAAACAATTATGACAGCTGCCAGGCCAAAGACCACAAAGGCCAACATCTGTCAATAATCTATAGCTAGTGTGCTTCCATGCGAAAACATCTAAAAGGCCTGTTGCTCCAACTTGAAACTGAGTAACGAATACACCACCATGTATTCGGGTTGTCCTCAGTAATACGTACGTCGCAAGCATTGAATTTGCGTTTGGATTGTCTTAACATTACGTGTAAATTACAATAAGACAGGTATATGGTACGCGTTAAGCTTCAAGTAGATGTGGAGCTATTGTTTAGCTTGTATTACACAGGCGTAAATTTAGTTGGTTTTGGTGCTAAACAAATCTGCACATTTTGCGCCCCATTTTAAAATTCACATTTGAAACAAAGTGAACAATCACATGTTTGGTCAAGAACGTATATTTCTTGTTTTCACAATGGAGATGGGATATCACCTGTAACAAGTTTTGTCATGTCTGTGTGCCTCCCATCCGGTGCATTAATGCTCAAGTATAGGCGAGCCATAAATGTTATAAAAGAAACTTTCCAAGATAATCCTCCAAAGTACATTAGCTTCTAGCCCCTGTTGAGTATTCCTTAACTGAACAGCCCGTGCTACCGCTGTTGCTCTACTATTGTGCACGTGAGTGCTCCGACCATAAGCAGCAATACAAGAAAAATATTAGATTTCTTTATTACCAAGGAGGCAGGTGGCTTAAAGAAGAATGCTAAAAAGGCCTCAGCAGTGGACACAAATACGAGTATTTCCGGTACCTACCATCTAAAAATGTTGATGCATTTTGCAAATCGTAAAACGCTAATCTAGAGGAATAAACGTAAAATTGTAATTTAATTTGACGAAACTACTACTTCAAAGCTTTGAAGGATAGTGTATAATATTTATTTTACAACAGACACATGCTACACCTCCATGATCTTCTTTCGCCTGGACAAAAGTGGCACCAGATTTCCAAAGCAGTTTTGACGCTACCTAGGGTAGGATGCTTGCTGTGGTAGCATTTTATAAAGAAGATACACCGCTTTATGAATCCAACATGTTGTATGTCTATTTCTTCTAGGTTTCAGTCCGCTCGGCCTCTAGAAGTGCTTATTCATACCGCTTCGAACAGTGCCATTTGAGCTAACGTAAATTCGGTTGGACGTTGCAGGACGTTGACACGCCCAATGACTCTTACCTCTTTCATGTATTTTCCTTCGAACAGACTTCTGTGAGGCTGTCTAAACTTGACAAAATATTGCTGACAGGTCAGCACTCACCTGAAACATTTGTGCTGAAGTTAGCACACAGGGCTTCTCCAAAGCCTGCCCTGGTGCTAGCTTGCACACATGCCACATACGTAGAACCCGGAGACAAATCTGTCATGTAAAGCGATGGATCTTCGGAGACATTTAGGATGGTCATCTTCGTAAGCCATAATTCAGGTCTGAGGTCGTTGAAGGCTTGAGTTAGCGTAGTATTCACCTGTGCAGTAAACAAAAGCAAGAACGTCCTCCTCTTTCTTCTGTAACGACTACAGAAGCACCAAAGTTTTACTTTCTCAGCATGAAGTGCGGTTTAAAAACAATTTTACTGCTTGAACCAAGCACTGAAATCTGCTATCAAACCAGCAAAACAAATAATGTGCGGTGGTAGCTATTAGCGCGATCTTTATACTCGTCCATAGATAAGTTTCGTGTTTTGACCTCTTCACAAGATGCGTGTTTTACGACGTGTACAGCAATTATGTTTGATGGACTTATCATACGTCAAAACTGTTTTGGTATAGGGGGCAGTTTAGGCCAAATTTAGATAAAATAAACTAGACTCCTCGCTTTGAACAACTTCCAGACGGTGAAATATCTGTAACCTTGGCATCACATTATGTTTTCTTTATTTTTTCTGCATTGGTAAAGTGCACGTGATAACAAGAATTCCTGCAAATCCAGCCAAACTTAGCTGCCATACTTCCAATATTTTTATGTCCCTCGTATGTTATACAGAAACCAGTAAGCTGAGAGGTATGTTTATTTCTTCAACAAAGTAGAAATTTGAACTGGTTGGTACATTTTCAAGAACAGCATAAACGGCGCAACGGACAAGTAAGGACAAAGGCCGATGCACTGACTAATAACCAAGTGATTTATTTCCGCCAACGGTTAATAAAGACATGGGGTGACACAGACAAACAGTAAAGTTTTTAAGCTTTTTGTTTGCTTGTGTCACCCCTTCTTCATGCGTTTATAAGCCATTCATGGAATCAAAGCATTTGGTTGTTAGTCAGCGCATCGTCCTGGTGTGCTTCCTTGTCCCGTTCATTGCGCTGTTTCTGCTGTCTTTGAAAATGTTTATTACCCCTACCAGGCATATGAGCTACCATCATATGGCTGCCACCATGGCAGCTACAATCATGTAGCCAGAACTTTCCATTTTAATGTGGAAGCATTCTTAGGTGACTTCCCACAAAATCAGCCTCGCTGGCCATGTATGGCTCATACCACTATGCACTGCATAGCTATATATCAGCCATATGAAGTACTTAACAAAAGCCATGAGCGTTTAAGTATAAAGACACCTATCAATAATAAAAGGTTCTTCAATAAAAGTCCGTACCCTTATGACTCCGGGCGTCCCATGCAAACACACGCACGTGTACGCGCGGATAAGAGTCCCTTGAACGAATGCTTAGGTACTGTCGGAAATTTCCACATAGCAGTTTCCACATTTATTTTCCATGACACAATTTGTCAAAGGTCTGATTCTCGAATAACAAGCGCCCATCCACAACAAATATTTCCGTCACATCTGCTAGTCATCGTGTAACCCAACCAGCCCCTTCCTAAATTTAGGTATATTTCAAGGGAACTTTTTTAGCCTTATTTTCGGGATGCCCTCCCACCTTCGCGGCTGTCCCACTGGCAACTGCAATAATTCAAAAGACGTATGGGCATGCCTATCAAGGCCTCCCCGATTGCCTGAGGCGACTTCTTTTGGTGTATTTAATTTCGCATTAACCCTGGTTTCTGCAAGGATGTCAATGCTTGCAATGCTGGATGTCAAACTGTCCTGCATGGGGCGTTTTTAGAAAACGTGCCTGTTTATGGTCATTTTGCATACACAACGACATATCATATTAGCATTGCCACATACGAGGGATATAACATGCAACGTCTAAGTTTTATACGGTTTAATTGGAATAAATGCTATTATAATTTCCTCTAGTAGTGAAAAAAATCGTCATTGTAGCCTGGGCGTGGTTGGAAGTAACATGACGAGTGTAATACATGCGCAAGGTTTCGAGCACCTTTTGAGTAGTAAAGTGCTTTTACGATATAGACCGACCCGTCTTTTGTAAGTTAAAATGTTGATTATCCTACCTGGTACCCAGTCAGAGCTCCATTATTTTGTGTCGGCGCTTCCCAATGAATTTTCACGCTGTCTGCAGTCTCGTCCGATGACCACAAGTTCTTCGGAGCATCTGGAGCTGAAGTGTTTAAGTAAGTTATTAATGTGAAGCTTGTTCCGTAATATCTTTACCGGTTATTTAAAACAGCGTACTGCCCAAACTCCAATGAACCAACGGTGAAAAACTGCAAACACTTTCAATTCCTCACTTCAATGAATATTTTAGAACTGTATAACACCTATTTAACAGTTCTTGTCCATTATACACAAGTGCTTGCGTAAGAAGGACCCGTCCAAAACTTCTGATCCCTTTCGGTATTCGGCTTGTCTACCAATGCGATATAAGAATTTACGGATGACCGGCAAGACCATGATAGTGCTTAACAACTAGCAGTTAGACTTTCTATTCACCGTTGTAGACTGTGTGCAATGGCTAATTTTCTATTATTTCTGGTTTAAGTTTAGGTCAATCACACCAACACTAACCTGCTGAACTTTATAGTGGCTGCTGAACTTCATGGCAGCTACTAAAACTTGTATAAACCACGCACTTGTTCTAGCATAGCAGCGAATATGTCATTGCTGAAGGATTAGTATTTACACGTTGGAACTGGTAGGATGTCGGTTCAGTGCATGGTATGTTTCATTTTGCAATTCTGTGAAACATCTCTTTATATCCTTGTACGTACACATGAACAAATTTTTTAAATGTGAATAAGGTATATGAAGGCTTTCCATGCCTACTAATTGTTTCTTCTTGTAGTTTACCAATCCACGAAAAAAACTAATCCGCCTGCTAATCACCAGAAGAATTGAAATTATGCGTTCTTGGAAGCGTCAATATATCACGGCAGAGCTGTTAATGACACGTTATGCGAGATGACAAGGTTGTGACTGCCCAGTGTTCTGCCCCACCATGCTTTGCGGATCCTCACCGATGTGTCCTTGCACGCTAAGTGAAAAATCAAAGCTCCGATCATAAGTTGAAGACTTGCTGGGTTTACCAAAGCACTGAAGACCAGACTGTGCAGTGTTAGAACTGGGAGCCGGTGCTCGCCGCCGATTTAGACAAGCGGAACTTTCTCAATATTTCAGTGCAACAAGCAGGATTTTCCAAGAGTAGTTTCGGGAAAATCCCTTCGCGCCTCGTATGTGACTCTGCGGGGTTCAGTAAATAACAAAATTATTGACAGATGCACCTGCGCATGTTCCCGTGACACCGTTTCCAGAATAAAATGTTAGCGCACTTCGCATATGTGCAACGAGTTTGCATCACCTGGCGACCTGTAAGGAGTGATTCTCATGGTGGCGAATTGATACAAGCATCTACCGGAACCACGTGAATTACCACCGCTGGATCAGGTTAGATGATGGTTCCTATTTCCAAGACTCTTATGTTGCGGGTGAAATTTTCCACTCTACCTACGTGAACGCCTCTCATTGTGCGTCTAAAGAGTTTCTCCAGTTACTGAACGGAGGAAGAAGCCTCAAGATTCACCCATGAATCAAAGGGAAAACGCTAGAAATAAGAATTCAAGAAGTCGTTTTTCTAGCTCTGGCATTGCTTGTGAATTCTGGCACACGATTGCAGTGTAAATAAACACACTTTAGTCTTGTACCTTGAGCTCATCGCTGCGATATTACTGTGAGTTCATTTATCAGACCATTTACGTCCACTACAGAACGAATTCATGTCATCCCGATTATTTAGAGGCGCCGTCCAAATAATACAGTAGGGCAACCAGATCCTGGTCTGATGAGAGAGCGGTTTATGTCCCAGTAAGCCCTCCTAGTATGGTTCCAATATCTAGTTTAGCTCCACAGGTGTCCGATGAAACTTCTTGCCACACAAGGGGCAGTGCTCCAAACCTTGGTAACCTCCTCAATTCAAATCAGGTCTGAAATTAATCGGTGATATACGGTACGTGCACTATTGGCTGGGCAGATTTCTCCACCTGATGTACGGCGGTGAAGGCTGCCAGGTACATTACAGGTAGTTAGCGTTATTATGATGTTGACTTCCCTCCGTCGAGACATACCTAATAGCCCATTAAGCAGATGCCAAAATGCAGTAAGGGCAAGCTGGACAGCGTACCAAGTACTGCGGAGACTGGTAGCCTCCTCCCATTTTATCATGTTCTTCTTAACAGCATAGCGCTATAGAAAACAGTGTTCGAGTGAGCTGTGCATGTGCGACGACAATGATAGTGGAAAAAAAGACATCGGTCCGTTTCCAATGTCCGACGATTTGCCATCTGCTTTTGGTGGTTTCTGCTTGAAGATTTGTGATGCTCACTGTGGTAGCACCATCGCAATGACACAGTATTTTAGCGTATTTCATAATAGTTCACACTCAGCACAACGGTGCTGCATTTTTGCATTATTGGGTCGAGTAATCATCTGACAATGACTTACTTTCTCAGACCTCGCGGTCATTTTTGTAGCTATGCTTTCCTTAGCTTGCGCTCAGTCAAATGAAATCTGCAAGTATTTCGGTCCCTTTCGGCCCTGGCGGTGTCAACTGACACCATCACAAAAAAGTTCCTCTAGCACGTGGAAAACGAATCCAAAAATAATATTGTTTTGGGAATTGTTCTTTATTTATGCTTGTTGCGATAGATATCACTGTTGTTTCATTTTAGTGGAGCTGCACCCTACGGAGAAGAAGAAGCAGCGGTGAAGACAAAATTACGACATTGAGGCTGAAAAAAATGGCGGGCCGGGTTTGTGTCCCAAGCTTGTATACGCGGATTACCAAGTTCATATATTGTTTGTAGGTTCATGCAGTCAAACTTTAGGAAAATATGGAAAAGTGATATCTCTGCTCGACATAAAATATTTAATTGCCAGATGTCATAATTAGTTGCCTAATTAATAAATCTGTTAAAACTTGTATTTCCAGCTCTATTTTTTCTTTTGGGTCTTAAGTGACCCTAAAATTCAATAAATCACACAAAAACGTTGTTTTGTTTGAAATAATAAATTAGGGCTGAAAGGGTTAAGAAAATTTGACCGGGCGCCTAATCTACATTGTGGCAGGGAAGCACTTTCCAAGCGGTGAGTTAATGACTGCCAATCCAACCTTTTGGCTAACCACGCCTTTACTTCTTCTATACGATTTATTTGTCTTTGAGACAAAATAGTTTTTCGTTGTTTATTCCGCAAGTTTAAAACACCAATGTTCAATGAGCTTCAATTTCGCTCATTCTTAACGAGCATTTTTTTCTGTTGGTGGGGTGGGGTGGGCAGGGGGAAGCTGCTTAGGTTAAAATTAGCCGTACGGAATATTCACAAGGGAAAGATGCTCTGAACCAATTTATTTTCTCTGCTTCCTACCGGGACGAGGTGTCCTACATAAATGACTTGAATCCCACGAAAAGAAAACACTCACCTGACTCTTTCGTGCTAAAGTTACCACACAGGGCTTCTCCAAAACCTGCACTTGTACTGGCCTGTACGCAGACAGCGTACGTGGAACCCGGAAACAGATCTCCGAGGTACAAGAAAGTCCCTTCAGGGACGTCCAGGGTGAACGATTTTGTGGCCCACGATTCTGGTTTCACGTCATTAAAGGTGTGGGTGAGCGTTGCATTCACCTTTAGTGATAAGAAGGGAAATATCTTAGTCAATAATCAGTTTCCGTCACCAGTAAACCAAAGAAAAAGTTCAAAACTGCTTTGGCAATCATTGCCAAACATATTGTTTAAGAAGTGTTTTACAACTTAGAGATAGTATACTAATCTAGGCGAAGATGGCAGGTAATGGTAGCAGTTTTGAGCCAGAGCGTATTAGGTTTTTTTTACAGCCGCACTCAAAGTGTTCTTTCTAATTTTCAAGTTAGTTGGCACCTTACCTTAACCGGGATGATTAGTTTGTAAAGAGTACATAGAAAGTGATTCGCACGCTCTGCCCAAAATGCGATATGTTAGCTCATTTTACATCTTGCTGCCAAACATCCGAATTTTTTCCGGTCGATTCATCATTTAGAGTCATGACTGCAGCCTTTCTTCTAAACAATAGGCTCCAATCCACGCTGTGAAAATGGTTGGAAAGGAAAGCTTTAAACGACACCCACGGCAATTAGTACATAAACGAGTACATAAACAAGAACTAGTGAGTTTTATTTCCGGCAGATGGCACCTATATTTCAATCATTCAAAAATGTCAAGTCTCCAACCTGGTAGCTTGTGAGCGCTCCATTTTTTTGCATCGGCGCATCCCAGTGAATTTTCAAGCTGTCTGTAGTTTCTTCGGATAACCGCAAGGCAACCGGGGCACCTGGAACTGAAGCAGAGATGTCATACTGATATTTTAGCTGAAAAAAACGCTACCTTTCGCAGAAAACTCTGAAGCGGCTCTGGAGATATGTCAATGAAATAAATATTTCAGCGCATGGTGAAGGGACTTCACGGCAACTTTTCGCGGGTTTTTGCATCAAAAAATCCTTGAAAGTCCTGCTTGTTCACCAGTGTCCTCACCATCCATCCCATAGTTTGCAATTGCGACAGCGCAAAAACGGTTTTTGCTAGATGGCCGGCGCGCTGAGTTTAGATGGATTTTGCCACAGAAAGAGATAATCTTATCGATAACCGAGAACTTTGCGTGTGCGTAGATGTCTAACATAGCGCGCGTTACCCAGACACCACTTCGACTTGCGGTTGTTTCCGAGGCCTCTATGAAAACAAAAAGCACGGCAGTTTTTCCGGCCGCTCCCGAAGTTGCAATTTTTTGGGGCTTTGAAAATGAGACAGGAAAGAACAATGTGCTACGCTCTAAAAAAAATTGTAACTTCCAGTGAGCATTGCATCTGAAATTTTCGTTAAGCAATTTCTTTCCGCCCGATATTAGCGTGTTCAATCGGTGCTCTCCTTTTTGTTGCCGTGAACTGGGCCATTAACTCCAGATTCCGGGAACTGGCCCATTCATTCGATCAACTGGGACATTGGAAACTACCAGCATTTGTTCATTTTATCTTGCCTTTCCTCCCCATCTCTTTCGTCCATCGTGACCAGTGGTACTCCTTTTCTAGTAAAGGTTCTTCACTACTACTAAAGTTAATTATAGTTCTGGAATTTTATGTATCACGGTGAAAAATATTACTTGTGCACAACAAAGATATTTGGTGTCTTAAAGTGTCTGTTCTCACAAAATCATTGAATTAATATAACCGCGCCTTTTTAGAAGACCTGCTTCACGGCGTGAGTACCTTGCAGAACTATAAATGCGTCCCGGGACCATGCTGGCGCATTGGACAAATGACCATTTCACATTGTTCCAGGAGTGCGAAGCCTGACGTCAGCGCGAAATATATTCCGGGAAATTACGGGACCTTGGGCTGTTGGCAGAAAACAAAGCGTCGTTGCAGTCCTCAAACAGGGTGTCAAACTTTCGGCGCCGTCAGTTTCTCGTATCGTCATACATAGAAACAAAAATGGCGGGCAGAACTTCCTTTTGGGAATTTTCTTATACTGCGTAGCATTCTTCGTAGGTAATATTAGTGTACCCTGTGTAGCCTGTGCCTAATGTAAATTGTCCTTGTCTGGTTCGTCTTCTGTCTAAATTTTTTTTGCGCTTTAAATTTGCACTGTTAATTAATCGTTTACAATTTGGTGTACTGCCCCACAGTCTTGTCTTCTCTGCGCTGCATGGTTTCAACTTAACACGCGTCAAGAAAATGCGCTGTTTTCTACACAAGCGCAGCAGCGGAAGTGACTTCCACCCCGTGCGCAAATCTGACGCCGTTACTGACTTGGTGGCGCACGCAAGCCGTGTCGGGTGTTGCTTCAGCCACGTGACTGCATCCCGCGCGTCTTTTAACGTTGCTGCTTTGATCACTCCTTTTCACAAGAAGCATGTATAGAATTCGAAATTGTAGGCGGCCGCGCGAGCGCTATAAACACCAATCTTGGTAAGTCAGCCCACAGAATCCATGCATATACATCCATAAGATGTCCAAGGCTTTTATATTATAGCTAAGCTTCATATAGCTATAGGTGAAAGGACAATCCGGTGGCCCCGTGTACGCAAAAAACTCCTCCTCCGCTACCCCATGCGGATGCTAGAAAAAACCATGTTGCAGGGTATTTATAAGGGGGGAGGGGGGAAGAAGAGTCTATCTTGCAGCACGGCGGGAAAGTGAAGCTCAGAAAAGCGGTGACGGTGGACAAGGTAGTAAGCGGTGAGGTTGGAGCAGCGTCAACGTGTAAGTGGCGAACATTGGCCGCACGTATTGAAATTTTGGGCTTTAACGCGCCGAAGCTGCACCTGGGCTGGGAGGCGCGCCGTAGAGGAGTGCTCGGGAATAATTTTGACTACCTGGGGTCGTTAACGTACAACGCAAGCTCGACACACACGGGCATTTCCGCTATTCGCCTCCATCTGAAAAGCAGTCACCGCAGTCGGGATTGAACCCGCGTCCACATCGCCTCAGCCACTGAGCCACCGTGCCGGGAACCGGCCGCACGTTACTTCGAAATGGCTAGGCCGAGTGTAGGACGTCCTGCCGAAGAGCAGGCAGCTTGCGATCACCGACGCCGCGAGCAGGAATGGGAACGAAATAAAATACCAAAAACACGCAACCTATGATGAGAAAGACTACATACATGTAATGAAACATAACGAGTAACCCAGGGTAAACAACGGCCGCAAATTCGAGCTTCGTCGGTTACACATTTGTACGGAGTGCATGGGCTATTTGTTTTTTTTTTTTCAGACAAGACAGCTTATGTTGCCCGTGGAAAGAATGTTTTTCTAGTAACGCATTCGTGTCACACTGACCCAAACAGTGAAACTAAATGCAAGGCGATTGCAGCATGCTTGGCAAGCTAACCGATGCCAATCTTGCGCCGATAAGGTCCTAGTTTCTTCATACTTTCCTGAAACGGAAGATATGGCGAGTTGCATTTTAAAAGTTTAAACAGCGCGAAAACAAGAAAAAAAAACAGATAGTACTAACACAGTGTTGTGTCTTTTCGTGCTCCCGTGTATTTCGCCGTTCTTGAACTTCTTATTCTCTCCGTATTTTGATATAGCATAGGTTACACTGCCTCAAGAAAGATCTTCTCCAGGCAATGGGCACCTGTTTTGTAGTGAAGCTATCTTTATGGAGGTCGGTGTGATTGGTTTTTCAGCTGACTTTCCCACATTGGGTTTTCGCACAGTGATGCATAGTTATAAAGAAACTTCGATGTGAACGGAGCCCGATAACACCGACGGGAGATACGCCGCGCCGATGCGGCGTCCGACGAGCGTGCCTGCGACACGGAACGTAAGCGACAAGCGAAAATCGGCGATGCATTTTGTGAGTCAGAGGAGGCCAAAAGCATCTGCTGTGACAGGGTTCCAAATTGGAATATTTCAAGGGCACGTGCGCCAGATTCCAGACTTTCGTGATCATCGTTTTGGTTCGTGCTGCAACGTGGGCGACAGGCTGTTGTTCGATAACGATTGATTGATTGATTGATTGATTGATTGATTGATTGATTGAGTAAGGAGTGAGTGAGTGAGTGATTGATTGATTGATTGATTGATTGATTGATTGATTGATTGATTGATTGATTGAGTGAGTGAGTGAGTGAGTGATTGATTGGTTGATTGATTGATTGATTGATTGATTGATTGATTGATTGATTGATTGATTGATTGATTGATTGATTGATTGATTGATTGATTGATTGATTGATTGATTGATTGATTGATTGATTGTAGGGTTTAACGCGCCGACGCAACGCAGGCGATGAGGCGCGCCGTAGTGGAGGACTCCGGATTAATTTTGACCATCTGGGGATCTTTAACGTGCGCCGAAATCTCGTACACACGGGCGTTTTTGCTTTTCGCTTCCATAAGGAAAGCGGCCGCCGCGGCCGGGAATCGAACCCGTGACCTCGTGCTCAGCCGCGCAACGCCTTAGCCACTGAGCCACTGCGGCGGGTTTGTTCGATAAC
This sequence comes from Haemaphysalis longicornis, assembly GCF_048455015.1. Classification (NCBI taxonomy): domain Eukaryota; kingdom Metazoa; phylum Arthropoda; class Arachnida; order Ixodida; family Ixodidae; genus Haemaphysalis; species Haemaphysalis longicornis. The sequence goes on along the minus strand of NW_027526225.1, from coordinate 78,482,564 downwards.
GGCCTGACATACCTGACCGCACATCTGAAAGAGCTCTACCAACCACCACACCAGCTTTGCGCCTCAACCACTGCCACGTAGTGAAACTGATGATGATTTATTTATTTTCCTCGTCTCTGTCTCGCGCCGCTCTTATGGCCTCCTTTGAGGCATAAATTCAATGCGTACTTTTAAATAAACTTTGACAAAATCGGTTATTTACTTGTGTATTGATTTGAATGTGCCCAATCCAGCCCATGCGCTAAGCAATGCTAACATGCCAGGATTATTCCACGAGTGATATGGAATGATACGTGCTTCGTAGTTATGCTTGCTGGTAGGTAAGGCACATAGATGGCGGCAGCAGCTTTTCGCAGTACGAATAAACTATTCCCAAAATATGACCCGAACCTCCGTAAACCCCGCGTCACGAAGGAATAAGTGCTGTGCATTAAAAATAAGCTAATGTGTGTTAAAAGATGCGCATACTTTTGTCTTTACTCAAGTATGGTGTCAAGCTTTGCGACAAGATCCAGCAAAACTGCAGAATCGTACATCTACTAGTTTTTTCGTACTGTTTCTGCAGTCACGTCTATACCAAAATGCTGACAAAATTAGTATTTCTGTTCCCACCAGCACGGACATTGGACTGTCTTTGGGTAATTTGTATATTATAAACCATTTTACCTGAAGAAAAGTGTGAAGTAAATCTAAGAAATTCCTTCATACTACAGGGTCACACTGCCCATTAGAATTTAATTTTTTTGAGCTTTATATAAGCTATTCTTCCCACAAAGGAATTTGAGTGACAGGAGATCATGGACTCACCAGTGGGGCTGGAGCTGAAATTTGCACACATGGCTTCCCCAAATCCAGCGCTATTGCCGGCCTGTACGCAGACGTTGTACGTAGAACCCGGAGACAGATCTGTAAGGTACCATGAGGTGCCTTCGGAGGCATTCACCGAAGCCGTCTTCGCTTCCCACATTTTGGGTTGTTGGTCATTGAAGGTATGTACTAGAGTTGAAACCACCTGGAAAGTGAACAGAGGGGAACTTGGGATAGTTACTTCTCACGACTTGTCGTTCTTAGCTTTTTAACTAAGTCAGAAGCACCGGAAAAATATTCCGATACACTGTATTGATTTAGTAAATAAACATCTCGCTACTTACACCTGGAAATTATGTGTGTGATCGCAGCACACAAAACCCGGATAGTAACGTCAACTTATTAGGGTTTTAAAACCACGTGTCTGGCTAACGCGTTGGTGAGTTTTTTAGGCTGACTTTTTGCTAGTATTAAGCTAGGACTTTTTTAAAGGAATGAGATCATAAAATAAACTTACGTACAACCCGCACCCTCCCCCCAAAGTAATATCGTCGTCTACCTTGCCGGACCCTTCTAGTCACACCAACTAAATCTCATATCGAGGTTATGCCAACGGTTTAAGACAACCTGGTGCTGAATACTTTGATCGATGCTGTAAGCACTATCTCCTGACAGGGACATGTCTCGTCGCTTTTGCTTCTTTTGTGGTAAGGCATATTCAATAACGAGATATTTCTTAATATATTTCGCTGTTCTAATTTATACCTTTGCAGAAGTTAACAAATATGTAATTTTATATACGAGTCTGCATCCAGGAAATACATTCAACCCTTGCCTTAACGTGCGAAGATATTTCTCAGACCCTTTTAAATAAATTATCAGCTCAAACAAGAGTTTTTTAGAAGATTTTCTGCCTCCCTCCCCCTGCAAAAAAAGTTTAACAGATGTTTCTACTTTGAAAAATAGTTTTTCAGCATATCAAGTCGAACAGTTCATGCCTCCTGTTCCAAAGGCCAGCCAACTGAAAGCCCCTTCGTATCCCTTCAGCTTTTCTTGACAATTCAGGAGTCTTTTTGTGTTGCGCCTGTTTTAAATAACTTAGCCTCGTGTTGAAATTTGTCATTTCGGGTCATGGCCCTGCTGTGAGGAGTCCTGTAACCTTCCGAGCTTCTCACTTAACAGTCTGAAAAAAAAGTGTGTGAGTGTGCGTGTCCAGTTTCATTACATTTAGTAAACCTGCCTCCGACCTTGAGCGCGGATTATTATCTCCGTTAAAACATGCATCATTGTTATCCTACAGCAGGATGAAACACGCCCAATTTCCAGGCACAGTCCACCGCATAAGTGAAGGTAGCATCTACGTCCTCTCCAATGTGACACGCATGAATGATGATTTCACGGCGTGGGCCAACACTACTGAGATCAGGAATAATGCCTCGACCTTCCCTCAGCGTCCCTTTAATCAAACTGAATAAATTGAGGAACGTTAAGGCGACTAAGATGACCCGATACCATATGTATTTTTGTAGTCATGCCAAATTTTTTCATTCATTTCATTTATTGATACTGTCAACCCTCGCTTGAGGGTCATAACAGACAAGGAATACGATAGCTAGTACAAACAGAAAAAAGAAAAACAAGAAAAGGCAATGACAAAGCAATGCACACAGGAACAGAATTGGCAGTAGTTCAACCATGACTAAAATAAGCATCAATTTCGCTATCGAAATTTTGCACATCTGTGCTATTAACAATGTGGTGCGGTAAACAGTTCTATTGTTCTATAGCATGTGGAAAAAATGACCACCGAAAAATGTCAGTGCGAGCCTTGAAAGGTTTAATGGGAGCTTCGTGATTCAATCTCGCGCTGCGTTTTCCTGAAAGGCGTATGTACTCGTCTTTAGGTACTTTTAATAGCCCTTGGATTATGCGAAATAACGTTTTATGGTTTTGTTTTCGTCTTCTAATTTCCAGTGATTCTAAACTGCACGAATTGAGCATATCAGTAACTGAATCCAGCCTACTATATCTAGAGCATACAAATCGTGCTGCAAGCCTCTGAATTCGTTCTAACTTGGTGACCAAGTGTTTCTGGTGGGGGCTCCAAACCACGGAGGCATACTCCAGTCGAATAAATGTTTTGTACGCAAGCAGATTAACGTCTATTGGTGTTTTAGGCAACTTCGTTCTTAGAAAACAAAGTTTTTTAAATGACTCAGAACAAATCAATTCGATATGACGATGTCACGCCAAGTTGTTCGTAATTGTCACCTATAAGTATTTAAAATAAAAATTTTAGAGAGATTGTTGCTCCCGATGTTGTACTGAAAATTGAGAACATTTTCCTTGTTAGTGATGTGTACATATGTTGTTTTCTTGAAGTTAATTTGCATATCCCATTCGCAACACCACAATTGCAAATCTTGAAAGCAGTTGTTCAACTCGAGTTGATTATCAGTGCAGGTTACAGGCATATAAATGAAACAATCATCAGCATAAAGTTTCATATGTACAGGTGGCTTTGAAATAGTAGTTATACAGAATACAGTTACCTGGTAACTCGCCAGAGGTCCATTTTTTTCTACTGGTGCGTCCCAGTGGATTGTAAGCCTGTCCGTAGTTTCTTCCTCCGACCACAAGTTACGCGGAGCGGCTGGAACTGAAATCGAGTCGTTATTACACGGCAAGTGTTCTGTGCTCCGCCTCATATACTATTTCGAAAAATATAATTCTACCATAAAAACCAAAGCCGCCCAGCAGAGTGCAAAATATTTAAAAATACTGCATCAAGTGAAACTTAAGGGTATGAAAAGCATCGGCTTGGGACGAAGTTGCTTGATTTTAGCGGGAAAACAAATTTCAATTGGAGAGGTGATTTAATATATACACGCTGGCTTTCAGTGTGCAGACTAGGGAAGCACAAATGGCAACCGTTAATTGCGATGTCAAGTTCAGGTTCCTCACTCATTTTATGAAAACCACCCGACAGCACTGATATCGTTGTGTTTAGCTTGCTTCGATTTGCGTGCGTGCGCGTGTGCGTGCGTGCGTGCGTGTGTGCGTGTGCGTGTGCGTGTGCGTGTGCGTGTGTGTGTGTGTGTGTGTGCGTGTGCGTGTGCGTGTGTGTGTGTGTGTGTGTGTGTGTGTGTGTGTGTGTGTGTGTGTGTGTGTGTGTGCGTGTGTGTGTGTGTGTGTGTGTGTGTGTGTGTGTGTGTGTGTGTGTGTGTGTGTGTGTCGCAGTCGCAGTCGCAGAAGCGTTTTTGAGAAGCTCGCAGAAGTTCGTATTCGTGTATTTGGTGGTGAACATGCTCGAAGACGACCAATCCAAACACATCGGTCGCCACAATCGGTCGCCACAATGGTCACAAGCGATCCTCGTAGTCCTTCCTAATGCCGACTACGGGTGGAAATTCGCGTGTAGCTGATGGAGATACTCGCGGCCCTCAGTCATAGAGTTCCATACTAATATATAAGAGGAAAATCTGGCACTGCAATCGCGGGCCGTCGTGGGCGGCGCCATTGCAGCTTGGCGTAGTTAGCCATATGGCGTTTCTTTTGTCTCGAAGCCAAAATCAACAAAAAGTGTAACATTTTTTCTTGTTGATATTGCATGAAGCTTCTAAATAAACACTGACAAATTTTAAGGAGCTTCAATTTTATAGGAACAGAACAAATTTGAATAAACTTTTACAGTAACATTGTTGCTTTTTGCAGCCAGAGCCAACTTTTCAGTCTGTTCTTGATCCACGCCTAGGAAAACTTGAACATCCCTGCCTCGTACATGACAGAACGCTCGCTAAAGCGCCACTCCCACAGAAAATTTCCCGAGATGGCTCTGTAGTACTATATATTAATATGAAAATATATGCCCTAATTAGACAAACGGGAATGGTGATGTCAGTCTACAGGTCACAAGTTCGAAGGGAGCACGCAATGTTCTGTCTGCCTCAGGTCCACTGCTTATGGTTTCAAGGCGAAGTTCAATTCGTTCCATATCTACGTCTGTCGCCTGTGAGGCGAGATGCGTCAATGGGCAGACGGTCTTGTTTTGTGCTGTTCCGGGCGTTTCTTAGAAAACGCGGTAGCGCTAACAAGGGGTGATTAACCGGCCTGTATCGTACGGAGTCGTGCAGACATTGCGGAATCAGGGTGAAGACGATCATTACGTAAGAACACTGGAGGATATCTACAATGGGTCCACAGCTACCATCATCCTCCATAAGAAGAGCAGTGAAATACCTACAAGGAAGGGCGTCAGACAACGAGACACAATCTCTCCGAAGTTATTCCCAACATGTTTACAAGAGGTATTCAGAACATTCGATGGGAACAGGTGGGCGTAAGGGTTAATGGAGTATACCTCAGTAACCTGAAATTTGCTGATGACGTTACTTTGCTAAGTAACTCTGGGGACGAATTGCGAAGCATGATTGCCGCACTGGACGAGCAAAGTAGAATCGTGGCCGGAAATGAATGTGCAGAAAACTAAAGTAATACTCAATAGCCTCGAGAGAGTCCAGAGGTTTGAGATAGGTGGTGAGACAGTGGAAGTGGTAAGCGAATATATCTACTTAGGCCAAGTAGTGACCCCGGATCACAACCATTATGCAGAGATAATTAAAAAAAAAAGAAATGAAGTAGAGTGCATTCGGCAGGCATTCGCAAATAATTAATGGCAGCCTACCATTGTGCCTGAAGAAGAAAGTGTATGATAGCTGCATCTTACCGGTACTCACTTACGGAAAAGAAACTTCGAGGCTCACTAAAAGGGTTGAACTTAAATTGAGGACGACTCCGGGGCAATGGAACGAAAGATGATGGGTGTAACGTTAAGAGACAAGAAGAGAGCGGAGTGGGTCAGGGAACAAACACGTCTTAAGAACATATTAGGAAAAATTAGGAAGGGCATGTAATGCGAAGGCAAGGTAAGCGTTGGTCATTAACCGTAACAGAATGGATCCCCAGATAAGGCAAGCGTGGCAGGGGCGGCGGAAAGTTAGGTGGGCATTAAGAGATAAAGTGGTCGCAGTTAGCACAGGACCGAGATAATTGCAGATCTATGGAGAGGCCTTTCGCGTGCAGTGGGCGTAGTCAGGATGATGATTATGATGATGTATGGACAATTCTTTAGAACGAGCCATCCGAGCTTTGTTGTGGGCTTCGACATGTTTCCTTCTTGATTCTGGGCTCGTGTGTTTTGACGACCCCCTTGGAGTTTCCGCAGGAGGGTGAAGCTGGTTCACATGATAACTCGTGTACACATCTAAGACTGATTGTTAACGCGGCCAATCAGCGGCCTAGTTTCGGGTAATTAATAAGCTCTCTTCACTCTCTGCTTTACGCGCCCTTGGAGGCGGGGTTGTTGTGGTAAAAACGAGGTGCTTGGTGTTTTGCGGGGAGATAGAGAGCCCCGCTAAATGTCTTCTCAGCTAAGTGTCTTCCCTGACCTCTGTTTTCTGGTCTAGGCTGAGTTGTAAAGAGTTCGTATGAATAACTTGTACATTTGTAAATTTTGTTTGGAGTAGACCGTCGTCTTTTACGTGCCGTCGACCACAAGACCACCAGCCATCTTTTTATCTTCGGTCACCGACAGAGCAATCCGAATCTTCACATCTCCGAACTTGAACTTACGGCTTTAACCAATAGCTGACATAAAAAAAAAACATACTGATTGCCCTGGCCAAAAAGATGCTAACGTTTAGGCCTACATGAATACAATTCCATTATAGCGCACCATCCCACTGGAAGCTGATGTATTTAACGCGACAGTAAATGGCACAAGTAGAGCAGGAACCACAAGGCACATTTACAAGTCAACCGAAGTTTCACCTTCTCTACAATTGAAAATATTAATGGTGAAAATTTTGCCCCGCTGTAATAGAATTGATTGATTGATTGTAGGGTTTAACGCGCCGACGCAACGCAGGCGATGAGGCGCGCCGTAGTGGAGGGCTCCGGATTAATTTTGACCACCTGGGGATCTTTAACGTGCGCCGAAATCTCGTACACACGGGGATTTTCGCTTTTCGCCCCCATCAGAAAAGCGGCCGCCGCGGCCGGGAATCGAACCCGCGACGTCGTACTCAGCAGCGCAACGCCTTAGCCACTGAGCCACCGCGGCGGGTCGCTGCAAAAAGAAGATTTAACATGCATTCAACTATATATTTCCCTAAATTCATTATGATGCGAACTTGTACCATAGCCTTTAAAAACTACGGAATGCGCAAATGATCCAGTTTAACTACCAAGAAAAGTCGAGAAAGCCATCCAGGACACATGAACTGTCCTAATTTGTCTGCCTGTTCTTCTTATTCCGAATTTTGGAGGTTCCTTGTCAAGCTTGCGCATTCTCACAGAAGCATAAGAGCAAGTAAGCACTCACCAGACGCTTTTGTGCCGAAGTTGTCGCACGCGGCATCTCCAAATCCGGCGCTCGTGCTGGCTTGTACACACACGCGGTAAGTGGATCCCGGGACCAAACCTCTCAGGTCAAATGAAGTCCCCGCGGAGGCATTCAGTGCAGACGATTTCGAAGCCCTCACACCAGGCTGTGGTGCATTGAAGGTGTGTTCTATACTTGAATTCACCTGCAGCGAACAAACGTCGAAAACCTATTTGTCATTTTTTTAAGGGCTACAATCATTATTATAGCGTTTTAACAGCAGATCTTTTTAAGCTTTTAGTTGCGCTCTCCAACGTTACCGCAAAAAAATACCAAGAAAAATACCAGGCGCCGGTGAGCGGGAGCCTCGATAGGAGCTCACGGCGTCGTTTACGCTTGCATGTGGGCTTGTGCCACGTAACAAGCTCGCAAAAATACTACAAAAAAAAATACCGAGCGCGAGTGAGCATGTGCCATGTGAGGAGCGCCAGGAGTCGGCCAGCTAGACCTTCGAAAACACTCTTCCCAGAGTTTGTGGCGCGATCTCTCGCGTGCAATTATCGCCAGTTCTTATGTGTTCGCCTCTGAAGGGGGAACATGGACACAGAGTTTGCGCTAGAGACGCCTATAGTTCACGAAGCCGTTTGTTGCGGCTTCTATCACGTGCTAACGCGGTCTGCTTTGGGAGACACACGAAAGACTGCGGACAAAATGATCCGGGCCTGCCGGTCAGGGAGACGTTTCAGCAGCAACTTTCGAAATCCATGTGAGGCGCAACTGCCCGGTCTCCGACCAAGGGAGAGGGGCCGCCAGTTCTGCTCTTTCTCCAGCCTTGCACCTGTAGTGCAAGCTGCGCCATTTTTTTTACGGTATGCAACTGTAGTGTGTAAACATTTTTCCAGCTTGTGGCTGAACTGACGCTGCGAACATAAAAAGGCAGATATTGTCTTTAGTTATGGACCCAGAAGTTTAGGTCTTGAATTTAAAAGTCTCTGATGCCAGCTGGTCTAAAATTATCTGGAGACTTTATTCGCTAAGGAGGCAAAAAACATGTAATTATCACTACAAGAGCCTGTTTTCCTCAAGTATACGCCTGTTTATTGTGCAATTGAGGAAAATTGATTTATTTATTTCGCGGAGAATACTTGGCAATGCTCTTTTTCTGCTCTAAGCACGTACTTTTTCTGACTCCCTCGCCTTTTGCGTTGCCGAAGTTTATCCACCAGTCCCGCAGTTTTGATTTTTTTTTAACGCATGTTAGCTTAAGTACTACAGAGCCTTTGCCGGCATCCTTTATACAAACGGGAAAAAATTACGGGGTGCTTACAAATTCCGAAGAATGTGAAGAATACTTGGTAATGCTCTTTTTCTGCTCTAAGCACGTAATTTTTCTGACTCCCTCGCCTTTTGCGTTGCCGAAGTTGATTCACCAGTCCCGCAGTTTTGATTTTTTTTAAGCGCATGTTAGCTTAAGTACTACAGAGCCTTTGCCGGCATCCTTTATACAAACGGAAAAAAATTACGGGGTGCTTACAAATTCCGAAGAATGTGAAGGCGAAGTATTATTGGACCTTTTGTCGACGTGCTATTGAACTTTCTATTGAACTTTGCGGTCTTGCTCGTCACTACCATTGCAGCCCCCTTGACAGCCCCCTTTAAAGCTCCTTCTTCCCGCTGTTCTCGGGCACAAGTTAAAAACAGCAATAGCTAATGTATTGTATCACTCCGCCGAAGCAACGGACTCGGATGTCAACGCGCGCGCGTTTTGAAACAAGATTGCGCTTAATGCGCAATATCGTCTTTTTCTTTGCACCTAGTCTTTTTGCAGTCGCTGCAGGAATTCAAAAGCAGATTAAGTGCGGGAACCCACGGAAACGGCTCGTGTCACGTTGAAAATACTAGCAGCAAGGCACTTTTTGCGCCGCGCGGAGTATTAGCCGGCTGCGGCGATGAGGTGCAGAGGCAACTTTTGTTGCCAATCTTAATTTTCTCCCGGGTATAGCAATCGTCACCAGATTCCTGTTCGCCCCCGTCAGTGCCTTCATCTTTCAAGGCGACTGGAATTGAACGGGTGGTAGCGGAAATCCTCAACCGGCACTGCCGTTTCTCTTTCTATACTCGGGAACAAGTTAAGAACGGCAATAGCTCATGTACGGTATCACTCCGCCTAAGCGACAAACCCAGGTGTCAACGGGCGGGCGCGTTTTGAAAGTATAGGGCTATGATATCGTTTGCCTTTTCCCGCGTAGTTTGTCTGTTGTCGCTGCTGAAGTTTATAGCATATTAAGTAAAAAAGAAGTCACCGAAAACGGCTCGTGCCATGTTCAAAATATTCTCAGTAACGCACTACTTGCGCCGCGCGGAGTAACATCCGGCTGCGGTGGTGAGGCACATCGGCAACTTCCGCTCGGCAACATCGGCAACTAAGGGGATAACTACTTAAGAACTCACGAGGAGCAACTTAAGTGTAAGGGAAAGTGAAACGCGGCTATAATGAAGCATAGAGCTCTGTGGAAGTATAACAAATATGAAGTAGTGAGAGGAATGTGGAAAAGAATAATGGTTCAGGGTCTCACATTTGCGAATGCTGCACTCGGCTTAAAATCAGACGTTCTATCAGGCCTTGAAGTGAACGAGAGAAAGGTAGGCCGTTTGGCTTTAGGCGCGCATGGAAAAACAACTAACGAAGCAGTGCAGGGCTGGGCGTCGTTTGAAGTTCGAGAAGCGCAGAGTAAAATATGTTTTGAGAGGCGGTTAAGAGCAATAGATCAACGTAAGTGGGCAGCTAAAGTTGTTAGGTACATGTACTTGAAAGCGTGGACACGCTGTGGTTAAGGAAGACTAGAAGGCTAACGATGAAATACGGAAAGAGCAGTGGAGAATCCAAAATAGCCAAGGTAACCAAAAAAGAGGCAAGGCAGATAGAAACGTATAAATGGAGAGAAAAAAATGGAAACTAAAGCTTCGTTAGAGATGTACAGGGCTGAGAAATTGGACATCAGAAAAGAAAATTTCCACAATAATTCCAAGGGCATTGTTTTGCTTTTTGAGGCTAGAGCAGGTTGCTTGCGAATTAATAGCCGTGTGGGGAAGTACTCACAAAATGATAGGGTATGCGTGGTCTGCGGAAAAGAAACAGAAACTATGCGGCACATAGTGTTAGGATGTGAGGGTATCCATCCAAATCTACATGAAGGGAATATTGGGCTTTCAGAAACCCTAGGATTTAAGGGTATCAGAGAGGAAGTTAACTTCAAGGCTGTCGAGGGGACGAAAAGAAGATTAGAATGCTGGTGGACGAAAAGCAGAGAGGGGAATATTGCCTAGGACAATTACCACCTGTAACAGGAAAAAAAAGTATTTTGTGCCTACTAAGTTTTTGTGCCTGCCCTAAGCAGAGCTAGTATTAAACCAAGAGTGTAAAACATGGTTATATTAGTCCTTTTGGCGAGATGACACGTCATCACCCCGCTGCAAAGGGGAAACCAATAGCAGTCATCGTCAATCATCATCATCATCGTTGCCGTTCATAAGTTGTACCCGAGTATAGGAGCGCGATCCCCACCTCGCACTACAATTTACTGTACCTCAGGATTTCCTCTACCTCACACCACGTTTTCTGCAAACGGCGATTTAAAGATTTCGGCTAAAAAAAGTAAATCACCTTACCCAATAGCTCGTCAGAGCTCCATTCTTTAGGGTCGGTGCATCCCATTGAATTTTCAGGCTATGAGCAGTCTCGTCTGTTGACCGCAGGTTATTCGGAGCGCCTGGAACTGAAGCCGAAACGTTACTGTAGGGCAAGGCCTCCTGGGCATCTTGACGTACTGCTGGAAAATCCGCTCAGGTTAAAAAGTGTTGGTGTGAAACATGAAAATCGGTCAAGAGATGTAGAATGAATAAGGCGGGGTGTGCGGTTCAAATCCTTCACCAGTGTAGCCACGAAGATGTGGGACACTGCTGAATTATGTCATCAAGTAGCATCAGCAACTACCCATCATACTTCACAACCTATGTTGTTACAGGAAGAAGGCGCCGCCAATTTTAGCAACTACACAGTACTATCCATCATCAGACATTAACAACACACGACGAAGTGCATCCCCGCCGGCTGACCCTCAACGCATTGCCGTTCCATTGATGCACGGGTCACCATTCCATCCCATCCATTACTACTAAGTAAACCAGTTCACCAGTAACAAAATGAAAGCAGCAGCGTTTCATATAGTGGGGCCATCACTAATAATTTATAAATCATTTGGAGAAATTAATTTTAATTTGGCTCTAAACATTTGGCTCTAGGAAAGTTTGCATTGCCAGATTTTTCTAGCTGGGGACAAGTTTTTAAATACCTGTTTCCATCTCACTTAAACTTAAAAGTATGTTGCTCCGTAGGTCACTTTTATGGTTACCAGCTTTCTTCTTGGCACCATTCTTAAGGCTGGTAGATTGAAAAATTCGGCTTTAAAACGTCCCCGAACCCTTCCAAGAAAACCGTTTCAGTTGAAGGTGTTTTAAGGTATGCCCTTTTACTTGGGATACGTAACATATATTTTACAGATATTGGTGGGCTGTCCCTTTCAAGGAAACCTGAAATCAACTAAACAAGCAGAAAGCTGTGCAAGGTAGGCACGCTACACCCGAAAGTCATTGTTAATTTTGAATCGTTTACTTTTTCTTAATTCATATTTCTTGCGTACAGCCTGTAAAAGGCTTGTCTATAACACAGCTTTCGTACTCTCAGCCTTATCCTGCCCCGCCGGTGCGGGATTTGAATAAAACTACTGCGGAATTCTGAAGTCTTAGCCCTTCGCTTTTGCCTCCGACATGTTTGGAACGAATATGTTTCGGCAGTTTTCGGATGTGGCTGGTTGAAGTTGAAATCGCTGTTATAGACAAGCGTTTTACCGACTGTACACTACTAGGTGATGCTCCAAATGCTGTTGACCCTAAACGTCGTCATCACTCGTTTCAATAATTGTGACGGAAAATGACCAGTTGTCAGGGTGTGTTACACAAACTGCGGTGATGTACACGCTTTGCAGAATGTGGCAGAGCATAAATTGACCAAAACCTATAACCCGACACTGTCTATGTATGACTAGAGCTGCTCGCAAAAAGCAACCAAATTGAAAAAAAAAAACCCGGCCACATCCGCAACTGAAGCGCGAAGACTGGGGAAACAGGTTAGCTTGCACTAGCTTTAACTTTGCTTTTTTTAGGTCTGCCCATCTTATCAGTAGGTCGGACAATGATGCCACCAAGCGCAGGCCACCCTTCTTAACTAGGAGAACACCTGCACGTCAGAGCTTACGTCACCAGTAGAAGCAGCCAATTCCCAACGCGCGCCTACCAGCCCGAACATCTCCCCGCCGCGACGCGCACTCCCCACACCTGCTCGTCGGCTCCTTGCCTCCTCGCCACTTTCTCTCACACTTCTTGACCTAGCATTTTCTCCTCTCCACTTTTTTTGCGCCAAGTTTTGAGCGGCGCAAGGAATGGGTGGAACTCAAGCATCAGACAGTGCCGCTGTTAAAAGCTCACTACATTCGCAGGGCCCCATGTAGTACATGCCTGCCGGTTAAATAAATAAGGAGCTTGCCGAAGTTAACCTGGTGTTGTCTGGCCTATTGTTCTTATGCAGTGAAAGAGCACGCATTCATTTCTGTACACAGTAAAATGACGGAGAACACGCTTTGAGCTTTATGAAACGCCGCTAAAATTTAATTCTCCGTCGATCACGTCCACTCTCACTAATAATCTGAGCATTTTTTTTGTTACAATGTTCGTATCGTACGCGCCTAACGCTTACCCAATTTTGTCACGGGGAGAAAAAAATCGAACTTCAAAGTAAACTGGTATTGCAACAATGCTACAAATGCGAATTCAGGACGACAGAGGTGCGTTACATGAAATCAACATTCTAAACAAATAAAGATGTATGAGGCCTCCATGCTGACTGATTTTACACCTCAGACTAGTTTGCGCGTCTTAGAGATGCCCACAACAAAGTTATAGTTCAACCACAGTCCATTTTTGCATACATGACCCCTTCTCCTCAATAGAAGAGGGGTGTTCGTCATTGTCCTGACGTCCTGTTTTGTATGTATATTAAGAACAAATGACCAAACGTTAATACGCTCAAGAAGTCCTGCACGACCTGCAATTAATAGCTTTCGGCCTAAATTAAGTTGTGCATAGAAAAACCAATCACTGTTTCCGACTGCCCTTACGGTCGTTTCCTAAAGTCTTGCTTATTTTCGAACAATGCCTACCAGCGGCGTCCACAAACTCTGTTCAATGCAGCGCAAAACGGTTTTTAATTAAAATCATACGAAAAGGGAGGTTCACAGTTCACATCAGCTGCCCTCCTTCGTACGTGTTTTTTAAACCCCGGATTTCAGTGAAGTTGCCTACACGCAATGCGTTGTCTGGCGGACTTGAGAAGAAATTTAACACTCACTTGAAGTTTTAGTGAAGACGTTGCCGCAAACCGCTTCCCCAAAACCAGCACTGGTGCTGGCCCGTACACAAACCCTATAAGTCGAACCTGGCGACAAGTCTCTCAATTGAAACGAAGTTGCTTCGGATGCATTCACTGTGGTCGACTTCATAGCGCGCATTTCCTGCGGTAGGTCATCGAATGTGTGCTCGAGAGTCCAATTCACCTGTAGTGTGGAAAAAAAAATAAGCAGTACTCATCATTGCTCACAATCTCTAACCACGCTATAGCATTCCACTTTAGCGCACACCTTTCCAAAAGATGTTGCGACCACAGTCTATCTGCAAGACCGTGATTTGTCTCAAGATGCCGATACATCGCATGTTAAATAAAACGCAGAAGGTTTCTCTCTCCCTCATTATGCTGCTACAAGACAAGCGTCGAAGTTAAATACGCATAAGTTATAAGGCTTCGCTTTACGTAGCAGCCACTTAGTGTCCTGAAACTTTCAAAGATTTTTCTGATGACGTGGCTAAAAAGGCCCTGTAATTCCTGAAATCTCGAAACCGGAGCGGGAGTCCCATTAGTCAAAGTTGTGCCCCTTCTTCAAAGCGTGTGGTATCATACTGCTTTCTCTGATGATGCAACATGCCTTATGTACATGTTAGGCCCGCAGCAGCAAAGAAGGTGCCATGCGGCATCCACGTCGTCTACGATGGGAGCAACATGAATAACATTACGCGAGTAGATACTGTTGGGATACAAAGTATTGCTACCCGCTTCACTTGGGGCCGCTTAAACTGTACTGAAGAAATTTGGGACGGGTTGGTGGTGACCCCGAAGGGGTCTCATGAGTCAAATACATTTCCAGAAACGACACACTTGTTTGTTCCACGTTAAAAAAAACAATCCAGTTACCTGGTAGGTCATCAGTGCTCCGTTCTTTTCTACCGGTGCATCCCAGTGAATTTTCAGGCTGTCTGTGGTTTCTTTCTCTGTAGTCAAGTTACCAGGAGCGTCTGGAACTGAAATTGAGGCGTTATTGCACAGCAAGTGCTATGTGGCGCCCCAGCCCCATTTTTCGAAAAATGGACTTCTTCCGGAAGGGAACGGAAGAGGCAAAGATAGTAGCGGGCATTGAGCGATAACTGCCTCAAGCAAAATTTCAGAGGACTTAATTCGTGGCATTGAGACTTTGGAAAACTACGCTTCTTTTTCCTAGAAAGATTTTTTTAATATATACTCCACTGGTTTATAAAGTTACTTGTCCCACTTTGAAAGTTTGATAGTGACAGCGCACATGACAAACCTTCCTGACGACTTTTTGACCATATAGCAGCCACTATAACTACTATAGATTGCCCCTGAACAAAAAAAAAAACTAACTTCCATGATGGCCAGAAACTGTCTTTGCATGAACACAAGTCCAGGATTGGGTATACGTTTTGTTGTGAAAATAAAACGGCGTGAGAAGAGGAGGAAACATCGGGCACCCTCCCTAGTCAAGCTAAGTTTTACATACATTCCAAGTTTACAAATCAAAGTTGGCGAAATATTTTTCTCCGCAATAAAGCAATATTCAACACGCGTTCCACTAAAAATTTCTGCCCAACGAATTAGCCAAGAAAATTTTATCAAACACTTTCAAACCTCCCGAATGTGAGTAAGAAAGTTTAACTACGAAGAAACGCTAACAAATGTTCACAGGTCGTATGAAGTGTCCCCCTTTGCATGTTTCCTGATTCCATCCGACTATCGCGAGGCTCCTTACCCAAATCGCGCAGCTAGCTGACAGAAGCATAAAAAACGAAAAAAAAAAGCACTCACGTGACGCTTTTGTGCTAAAGTTGCCGCACACGGCTTTTCCAAAGCCTGCGCTCGTGCTGGCCTGTACACACACGTGGTAAGTAGATCCTGGAGGCAAATCTCTGAGGTGAAATAAAGTAGCTTCGGAGGCGTTCACAACCGCCGATTTTGAAGCCCAGAAATCGGGCTTCAAGTCATTGAAGGTATGTTCTAAAGTTGAATTCACCTGCAGGGAACATAGATCGAAAATGTATTCGTTATTTGTTCAAGGGCTAGGACCATTAGGCGAGCGATAACTAATTTGCATGGGACCGAAGGGCTCTTCATGGTATTTAACTGTGTTGAGTAAAACTTTCCGCACTTATGGAAAAAACTCTTCTCCGCGAGCAAAGAAGACATATTTTTCTCGGGTGGGAACATTGCGTTTCAAGTTTACCATTTAGGCGTCTTCTATTCAGCCATTGTCTCAGTTGTATTTGGTATCGGTTGTTCCACAATTTTAGCTAGGGGCATTCTTCGCATAGAATGTAGAAAATGTAAGTTATCCAATCTACCAGGTTCTTGTCCCCATTGAAGGCTACGTAGGTTTGGTAAATAATTGAGTAAAACATCATAGAAATCTTTTTTGCGAAAATATTTCAAAATTCTCGTAGTGTGCCTGCTGAAGCAAGCAATTTTAGTTACCCTGAATATTGGCGTTGCCAAGGTATATGTCATGAATTTCTGATATTGAAGCACACTTTAGTTCCTGCACTACACGGAATTTTGCCGAATAAAAAAATCAATTCATTACCCTGTAGATCGTCAGTCCTCCATTCTTTACCGTCGGTGCATCCCACTCAATTTTCAGGCTGTCTGTAGCTTCCTGTGTTGACCGCAGGTTATTCGGAGGTCCTGGAACTGTAGCCGGAATGTTACGTGCGGCAATGCTTTGTGGCATCGTTGCCTGCTACGGGCAATTTCGCTCACGTTTAAGAAGTGTTGAAGTGAACCAAAAGAAATAGCAATCATGAGATGTGGAAGGGAATATGCGTGATGTTTCGTTCAAATTATCAGACCAGTGTAACCATAGAGGGTGGTGCGGCATTATCGATTCCTGAAATGTAGATATCGGGCGGGACAATGTGATTGAATGTGCCTGTCATAACAAATCATCCGCAGCCACCTACCTATAACACTTTACAACCTATATCATTCATTTCGGCAACTGGTCATTGATACATGCCATCAGACACTATTCATGATTATTTTTTTGCATCTTGAGGGCATCGAGACTAAGCATGTCCGCACTATGTCCGCACTTTCCACAATGATCAACCATTATGCAATGCGCTTAAAAAAATTAAAGCCGTTTCACTCAATGTGAAAGCTGTCGGTAGCACGGAGCAGGGATTCGCCATAATAGGGTGTAGCGCCGTTATCCGCTCACTGCTACCACCAAATGCAATTCAAATTTCCCGCCTTCGCAGCACTCGCGCGCCCCCCTGCCTGAAACTGCGCCAGCGGGAGTTCCGTTCTTTTTGTGATTGCTTTTCCCCTAGCACGTGCCGGCGTTGAACCGCCAGTCGGGATCGAACCCGCATCCACATCGCCTCAGCCACTGAGCCACCGTGGCGGGAACCGGCCGCACGTTACTTCGAAATGGCTAGGCCGAGCGTAGGACGTCCTGCCGAAGAGCAGGCAGCTTGCGATCACCGACGCCGCGAGCAGGAGTGGGAACGAAAGAAAATACCAAAAACACGCAACCTATGATGAGAAAGACTACATACATGTAATGAAACATAACGAGTAACCCAGGGTAAACAACGGCCGCAAATTCGAGCTTCGTCGGTTACACATTTGTACGAAGTGCATGGGCGTTTTTTTTTTTTTTTTCAAACCAGATGGCTTATGTTGCCCCTGGTAAGAATGTTTTTCTAGCAACGCATTCATGTCACACTGACCCAAACAGTGAAACTAAATGGAAGGAAATTGCAGTATGCTTGGCAAGCTAACAAACACCAATCTTGCACCGATAAGGTCCTAGTTTCTTCATACTTTCCTGAAACGGAAGATATGGCGAGTTACGTTTTAAAAGATTAAACGGCGCGAAAACAAGAAAACAAAACAGATGGCACGAACACAGTGTTTTGTCTTTTCGTGCTCCCGAGTTGATTGATTGATTGATTGTGGGGTTTAACGCGCCGACGCAACGCAGGCGATGAGGCGCGCCGTAGTGGAGGGCTCCGGATTAATTTTGACCACCTGGGGATCTTTATCGTGCGCCGAAATCTCGTACACACGGGCGTTTTTGCTTTTCGCCTCCATCAGAAAAGCGGCCGCCACGGCCCTGAATTGAACCCGCGACCTTGTGGTGCTCCCGAGTATTTCGCCATTCTTGAACTGCTTATTCTCTTGGTATTTTGATATAGCATAGATTATATTACCTCTAGAAAGATATTCTCTAAGCAATTTCCACGTGTTTTGGAGTGAAGCTAACTTTATGGAGGTCGGTGTGATTGGTTTTTCAGCTGACTTACTCACATCGGGTTTTCGCGGAGTGGAGCATAGTTATATAAAAAAAATTTGATGCGAACGGAGCCCGATAACACTGACGGGAGTCAATTGTTTACGCCGCGCCTATGCGGCGCCCACAGGGCGCGCCTGCGGCACGGAATGTAAGCTACAAGCGAAAAATGGCGATGCATTTTGCGAGTCAGAGAAGGCCACAAAGTATCTGCTGTGACAGGGTTCCAAATTGGAATATTTCAAGGGCACGTGCGCCAGATTACAAAGACTTTCTTGATCATCATTTTGGTTATAGCTGCAACGTGGGCGACAAGCTGTTGTTCAATAACGACCTGACATACTTTGGTTTGACCTGACCGCACAACCGAAAGAGCTCTGCCAACCACCACACAGGCTTAGTGGCTCAACCACTCCCACGTAGTGAAAAAGCCGATGAATTATTTATTTTCCTTGTCTCTGTCTCGCGCCGCTTTTATAGCCCCGTTTTACGCATGAATTCAATGCGTACTTTTAAATAAGCTTTGACAAAATCGGTTATTTACTTGTGCTTTGCTTTGAATCTGCCCAATCCAGCCCATGCGCTAAGCAATGCTAACATGCCAGAATTATTCGACGAGTGATCTGGAATGGCATTGCTTACACGTGGTTCGTAGTTATTTTTGCTCACGGGTAAGGCACATAGATGGTGCTAGTAACATTTTGCAGTACGAATAAACTTGCAACAAAAATTGATCCGAACCATGCAAACCCCACGACACTAAAGGGCGAGTGCTACGCATTAAAAATAAGCTAATGCGTGTTAAGATATGCAGAATCATTTGTCTTGACTCCCGTGTGGTGTCATGCTTCGCGAAAAGCTCCACTAAAACTGCACAATCGAACATCTACCGTGTTTACTCGCGTAACGATCGCACTTTATTTTTCAAAAAAAAATTGCTGCCAATTTAAGGGGTCCGTTCATTACGCGGGATAAATTTTTGCGAAAACCTTTTGAGCACAAAAAACGCAAGCAAGTTACGGGTCAAAATTTTGCAGTAATGCTCATGAACATCATAAAAATAATAAATAAACACATCACAAAAACTTCGCACACCGCTGCCAGCCGCTTTGCAAAGCGACGCAAAACGCAGTGTTTTCATGAATTACAAAATGCGCCGGCACGAGTTTGCTGCGAGGTGACAACAGGTCGACCAGTAACTGCCTGCCGCTGTCACAGTGCGGGATATCAAAAGAGACATGGCTGCCGACGCAGAAAGCTGAGCGCGTTTTTTTTCTTTGTCTTGTGAGTACATCATGTGCATTTAGTGAGAGTTTCTTCCTCATAAATTTTGAACGCATGCTTGACGAAATCGCGAATATCGTAAAGTCTGCGGCGGTACCGTAACCATGTCCGTATTGAAAGGGAATGAAATAGAGGTAAGCCCGATCATCATCACCTAAACTTGGCACCGATACGACATAATTCTGCGCCAAGTTCAAGGCCGTTCATTGCGCGGGAAATTAGAAAAATCGAATTTTGAAGACAAACTTTAGGAGTGCGCGATCATTACGCGATTGCGATCATTATGCGGGTAAATACGGTATTCATTTTTTCGTACTTTTTCTGCAGTCACTCTATACGAAACTGTTTACTAAATTGGTATTTCTATTCACAGCGGCACGGGCGTTGGACTCCTTTAAGTAATTTGCATATTATAAACCCTTTTACCTGAAGACAAGTATAAAATAAAAAAAACTTCGCAATTCCTTCATACTGCAAAACCCCACACCCGTTAGCATTTAATTTTTTCCTGCTTGATATTAGGATATTCTCCACACAAAGGAATTTGAGTGACAGGAGATCATGGACTCACCAGAGACGATTGAGCTTAGGTTTGCACACAAGGCTTTTCCAAAGCCAGCGCTATTGCTGGCCTGTACGCAGACGTTGTACGTAGAACCCGGAGACAGATCTGTAAGGTACCACGAAGTGCCTCCAGAGGCATTCACTGCAACCGTCTTCGCACTCCACATTTCGGGTGGTAGGTCATTAAAGGTATGTACCAGAGTTGAAACCACCTGGAGAGTGAACAGAGGGGGAATCGGGATAGTCACTTGTCGCGATTTGTCGTCCTTAGCTTTTTAATTAACTTCTGAAGCACCGAAAAAAATTTCCGGTACACTACATCGATTCCGTAAATAAATATCGCTATGTAAACCTTAGAGTTATGCGGTTGATCAAAGCACACAAAACCTAGTTAATAACGTCGTCTTATAAGTGTTTTCAGACCACATGAGTGGCTCACGACTGAATGAGTTTTTTAACATGATTCGTTGCTAATAATTTAACTAGTATGTTTTTTTACGAAATGAGATTATAAAATACGCTTTCGTTCCCACTGCAAACCAATTAAAACCATCTAATTTTCCTCGCCCTTCCAGTCGCACCAACGAAATCTCATATTCAGGTTGTGCTCACAGTTTAAGACAAGTAGAATACAAATGTGTGCTAGTTAGTACATTACGGCAATGTTTTCTGCGCAGTTTTTCCTTGTCGTCGTTCAAGACAAACTGGTGCTGTGTAATTTTATCGGTGCTGTAAGCACTAACTCCTGACAGGGACATGTTGCTTTCTTTTCTTCCCTACTAAAGCCCGTTCTACATGGTGCGATTTTCCCTACGCATTCGCAGATGCGGAGTGCTGGTGCGAAAAACGACCCTTTTTCGTTGCTGCGGCAAAGTGCCGAATGTTTGGAATGGTCGAGCATCCCCAGCGAAGGCCGCTCGTGCGACGTAGGGAGGCCGGACCTGCGGCCAATAGGAGCACAGCTAGGTGAACGTCCCGACATCACCATCTGGACGCTTAGCAACCAGATTTTGTTGCTTGTATACGCGCGGCGTAAGCACGGGTTCACCGAAACCACGGTGTGACCGAAACAAACGCACGCGCGTTCACAACAGGCTGTCGCGCGCCGTTTTCATCGAATGCTTATTAATCGGTATCCCCGCAAGTGGAGCGTTGCCCGCGCGGAAGTGATTGCTCGCCGGCGGCGGCGTCGGCGGTACGGCTTTGTCATCTGCTTTAGCGACCGTTGTTTTGGGCCTGTTGTGGTGCAGCTTCGCGTCCACTGCACGGTGCCTTCGCACGGCTTGATGAGCTTGTTCGACAGCATCTCTAGAATAACCAGCACCGGACAGAGTTAGGTTGTCTTACGGCAAACACACGTTAAGGACTGGCTTGCAGGGCGGGAAAACAAAATGTACACACCACATACAGACGTCTGGCCGCTAGAGAAACGCTACCTTTTGCGCACTGCTTGCCACGAATGCGACTTCGTTTCCTATATTGGTAAAAACCAATTCGGTTGTGTTTTAAGAGGTATTATAAAAGGAGAAAGTAGCAACTGGCTGGTTCTGATAAATAGCAATTATAAAAGTTCTCTCAGCTTTCTCGCAATTCTAAAACTTACTAAACTAACTAGTTTAAATCGGTATAATGGGAATCACTAAGCTCACATGCCGAATTGTTTCGGTGTCTGCGCTTCTGTCGCGCGGTGGTGCAGCCCCGAGCTAGCACATCACGATGGCTAGGCTCCGCTGTCTCACCCTTCGAAATACGCGCTCCTCTCTTTTCTTTCTACGACTCGCGGACAGGCTACAGCGGCGGCGTCTGCTGCTGCGTTCGGGATGCCACCCCCGCAAATTCCAGGTAACGGCTGGGAGAATCCCTGGTTTCACTCTTTGTAGAGCCACGTGTGTGAATTCAAGTGACGTCGCATGGGCAACTGTTGTGGTTGTCGTTTAAAGCTTTCCTTTCTAACCACCTTCGCAGCGTGGATTGGAGCTTTTTTTTTCAAATCACAACAAGCTTTGCTCACGGCATACATGATTCGGCCTGCAAACAATGTGCCTATGAAATGCGAAGATCGTGGCATTCGCAGGCCATGTAGACGACATTTCTAGGCATTGCGAACTTCGAAGTGCGAATGTTCGTTCTGCCGAATTCGCAGACGAAAAACGCACCATGTAGAACGGGCTTAAGACATATTTAATAACGAGAAATTTCTTAAAATGCGTCGCAGTTTTTCTTTGCACAAATTAACTGCTATGTACCTTTATTTACGACCCTGCATTTGGGAAATATATTCAGCCCTTGCCATGACGTAAATAATTCTTGACTCAAACAAGAGTTTTTTTTTTTTTTTTGGTTTTTGAGTACTTTTTACTTTCATGCGTTACAAAACGTTTAACAGAAGTTGGTTCTCTGAAAAACAGTTTACGGCATATCTAGTCGAAACAGTTCATGCTCCCTGTTCAAAAGGCCTGCCAACAGAAAGCCCCTTCCTATCCCTACAGCTTTTTTTTTGACAATCCACGAGTGTTTTTAGTTTAAAAACTTAGCCTCATGTTAACGCTTGCCATTTGGGGTTGTGACCCGCTGTGAGGAGTTGCTCCCTTGCCAATTTGAAAAAAAAAATGTGCGTGTGTGTGTCTGTGTGTCCGGTTTCGTTACATTGGGTAAATGTGCCTCAAACCTTGAACGCGGATAAAAGGGCTTTCCCTGAAAACACTATTCTTATCAATATTATCCTACTTCAGGATGAAACATGACCGATTTACGTTCATGGTCCACAGCATCAGTGAAGGTAGCTCATACAGCATCCACGTCCATCCCACCGTGACTCGCAAGAATGATATCACGGTGTGGGCGAACACTGCTTAGGTAAGAAATAATGCCTCGAACTTCCTTCAGAGTCCCTTCAATCAAACTGAACGAATTGACAAATATTTAAGGCGACTAAGATCAGCCGATAACAGAAGGATTTTTGTAGGCATGACGAATTTTTTCCAGCTTCAAACAATCGTTACCCGGTAGGCCTCCAGCGGTCCATTCTTTTCTTCCGGTGCGTCCCAGTGAATTGTCAGCCTGTCCGTAGTTTCGTCCTCAGACCACAAGTTACTAGGAGCGGCTGGAACTGAAGTGAAGTCGTTAATACACGGCGAGTGCTACGTTGTGCACACAGTGGGATCTAATATTTGGAAAAATAATATTCTTCCATAAAAAAACCACAGCCATTCAGAGGAGAGCAAAAACATTTAAAAATACTGCATCAAGTAAAACCTAAAGATACGTAACGCGATTTCTTGGGAAAAAAAATTATAATTTTAACGTGAAAACAAATTTCAAGTGGAGCGGTGAATTTCATTTATACATGTTGACTTTGAGAGTGTAGAATAGAGCAGCACTAATGACAACCGCTATGTAAGACGTCAAGTTGCGGCACCGCATTTAATTTATAAAAACCGCCCAGCAGCATTGATATCGTTTTAGCTTGCTTCGATATGTGTGTGCTTGTGCTCGTGTGCATTTGCGTGTGCGTGTGCGGGTGGATGAGTGTGCTTGGGACAGTACGCATGTCCGTGTGCGCGTGCGCGTGTGAACCGGCGTGCGTGTGGGTGTGCCGGTGTGTGTTTGTGTGTGTCTGTGTGCGGGTGTGTGTGTGTATGCGGGTGTGTGTGTGTTTGTGTGTGTATGTGTGTGTGTGTGCGTGCGTGCGGGTGTGCGTGCGTGTGCGTGAGAGAGAGAGAGAGAGAGAGAGAGAGAGAGAGAGAGAGAGAGAGAGAGAGAGATTGCAGGCCAGCTGGGCTGACGTATTGTGGGAGTGGAACACGGACAGTTGGAGAAGCTTTCTTCGCTCGTGTTGGTGTTTTCCCGGCAAAACGCTGTTCTGGAGTAGGCCGTCGTCTTTTACGTGCCGTCGACCACGAGACCACCGGCCACCTACTCATCTTCGATCATCGGCTGAGCAATCCGAATCGTCACATCATCGAATTTCAACTTTAACCAATGGCCGACACAAAAAAATAGTGATTGCCCCTGAGCGAAAATAATATAACGGTTAGAGCTACAAGAATTCAAGTCCAAGATAGCGCGTCATCCCCCTGGAAGCTGTTAACTTTAATGCGACAGTAAATGAAACAAGTAGAGCAGGAACCACAAGACACATTTACAAGTAAACCGAAGAGTTACCTTCTATACAATTGAAAATAATGGTGGCGAATATTTTGCCCCGCTCTAAAACACGATTTAACATGCATTCAACTACATATTGTTACGTGTGTAATCAGCGACAGAGAGCAGACGGCGCCGACGCAGCGTTCTTTGTTGGCCACGCCAATCGTCCAGAGCGGGTGTGCGCCGTTCTGGCGTGTCTCCATCATCATCATCATCGTGATAGAGATCACAAGATCAATCATCACCACCTAAACCGTGAAGAAGATGAGGACGGGCCCTTCGTGAGCGCGTGTTCTTGGTGTGACCAGGCATCAGGCACAAGTTTCTCTATAAATACATCCTCTTATCCGCTGTCCTACTGGCCTTGTTCAATTGTTGCGCCGTGACACTGGTGGGTGCTGGGTATTGATCGCAGCACCTCTCGCACCTCAACCAAAATGTTACGTGGCGGAATAATGATGAGGCGAACCATGATTGATGAAGCGATGATTTAATGGTTGTCAGCCATCTTGGCGCGAGCACAGCTACGTCGCACGATGTGCGTCATCTTCTTCAAAGGTGGGCAAACATGGCGGCATGTGTAATTGTCCACTTCGACTCTTCCTCGTGACATTATGTACACCAAATTCATTATGAGGCAAACCTGTACGATAACCTTTAAAAATTACCGAATGCAAGTGATCCAGTGATCCAAAAGTCCAGAAAGCCTTGCAGGGCACATGAACTGTCGTCCTTTCTACGCGTGTTCTTTCCATCCAAATTTCTGGATGTTCCTCGTCAAGCTTGCGCATTCTAAAAGAAGCATAAGGGCAAGTAAGCACTCACCAGACGCTTTTGTGCCGAAGTTGCCGCACGCTGCATCTCCAAATCCGGCACTCGTACTGGCCTGAACACACACGCGGTAAGTAGATCCCGGAACCAAACCTCTCAGGTAAAATGAAGTCCCCTCGGTGGCATTCAGTGCAGCCGATTTCGAGGCCCTCACATCAGACTGCACTGCATTGAAGGTATGATTTAAAATTGAGGTCACCTGCAGTAAAGAGACGTAAAAACCTGTTTGTCATTCGAGGCGTTTCTTTTTCGAAATTAGCCAGATACAGGTCGCATAAAGCTGCAGTTACAAGAAAAACTCGGCAGCTTTCCCCTAAAAAAGGAATGGCTAAAAAACAGTTAAGATAACGCCCTGAAAACGTGTACGCAGATTGTAGTTCGTATCAAAAATGAGCTAGATCGTGCTGTTTCACTGATCAAAATTAGTCAAAATTAGTCCAATGGGCGTTTGTTTTGACTTGAGTGTTCAGACAGTTTCATGTGTGTTTTCGGAAGTTTCTTTTTTTAGCGTTTCGGAGCTGGCTTATTCAGAATTCAGACTGTAATCAGAACATCGGCGAAAGATCTGTCCCCTGATGTCAACGACGAATTGAATGGAGGAAGAGAACGAAATAAAACAAAGATAGGAAAGATTGATTTCCTTTCGTCTCCCAAGTTCCAACGAAGTAATTCTGGTTATATTTATTTGTTTTTTGATTCAATATTTACCATTTCAGCACTTAACTAAATAGCGGCAGCTTACAAGCCCTGGCAAATCTCCCCACAGCCATGTGGGGAAGTACTCACAAAAAGATTGGGTATGCGTGGTCTGCGGAAAAGAAACAGAAACTATGCGGCACATAGTGTTAGAATGCGAGGGTATTCATCCAAATTTACATGAGGGAAATATTCGGCTTCGAGAAGCCGTAGGATTTAAGGGTAGCACAGAGGAAGTTAACTTCACGGCTGTCGAGGCGACGAAAAGAAGATTAGAATGCTGGTGCGCAAAAAACATAGAGGGGAATATTGCCTAGGACAGTTACCACCTGTAACAGGAAAAAAAAAGTATTTTGTGCCTATTAAGTTTTTGTGCTTGCCCTAAGCAGCGCTAGTATTAATCCAAGAGTGTAAAACATGGTTATATTAGTCCCTTTTGGTGAGATGACACGTCATCACCCCGCTGCAAAGGGGAAGCCAATAGCAGTCATCGTCAATCATCATCATCATCGTTGCCATTCTTAAGTTGTGCCCGAGTGTAGGGGCGCGATACCCACCTCGCACTACAATTTACTGTACCTCAGGATTTTCTCTTACCTCACACCTCGTTTTCTGCAAACGACGATTTAAAGATTTCGGCTAAAAAAAAGTCAATCACCTTACCCAATAGCTCGTCAGAGCTCCATTTTTTAGGGTCGGTGCATCCCATTGAATTTTCAGGCTATGAGCAGCCTCGTCTGTTGACCGCAGGTTATTCGGAGCGCCTGGAACTGAAGCCGAAACGTTACTGTAGGGCAAGGCCTCCTGGGCATCTTG
The DNA here is from genome assembly GCF_048455015.1 of Haemaphysalis longicornis. Lineage (NCBI taxonomy): Eukaryota > Metazoa > Arthropoda > Arachnida > Ixodida > Ixodidae > Haemaphysalis > Haemaphysalis longicornis. The sequence goes on along the minus strand of NW_027526225.1, from coordinate 78,456,281 downwards.
ACGTACTACTGGAAAATCCGCTCAGGTTAAAAAGGGTTGGTGTGAAACATGAAAATCGGTCAAGAGGTGTAGAATGAATAAGGCGGGGTGTGCGGTTCAAATCCTTCACCAGTGTAACCACGAAGAAGTTGGACACTGCTGAATTATGTCGTCAAGTAGCATCAGCAATTACCCATCATACTTCACCACCTATGTTTTTAAAGGAAGAAGGCGCCGCCCATTTTAGCAACTACACAGTACTACCCATCATCAGACATTAACAAGACACGACGAAGTGCATCCCCGCCGGCTGACCCTCAACGCGCTGCCGTTCCCATGAAGGAAGAATTCTTGCTCCGTGGCCGTTCCATTGATGCACGGGTTACCGTTCCATCCCACCCATTACTACTAAGTAAACCAGTTCATCACGTAACAAAATGAAAGCTGCAGCGTTTCATATTGTGGGAAATCACAAATCATTTGTGAATAATTTGGAGAAAATAATTTTAATTTGGCTCTAAGCATTTTGAAATTTGAAATCTGGCTCCATGTATGCTTTAAACGAGACACTATACTGTTCGCACGCAAAAGCTGCATTTCTTTTTCTACGTGTGATTATAAAACCGCGTAAAGGGATAGGAAAGTTTGCATTGCCAGATTTTTCTAGCTGGGGACAAGTTTTTAAATACCTGTTTCCATCTCACTTAAACTTAAAAGTATGTTGCTCCGTAGGTCACTTTTATGGTTACCAGCTTTCTTCTTGGCACCATGCTTAAGGCTCGTAGATTGAAAAATTCGTCTTTAAAACGTGCCCGAACCCTTCCAAGAAAACCGTTTCGGTTGAAGGTGTTTTAAGGTATGCCCTTTTACTTGGGATACATAACATATACTTTACAAATATTGGTGGGCTGTCCCTTACAAGGAAACTTGAAATCAACTAAACAAGCAGAAAGTTGTGTAATGTAGGCACGCTACACCCGAAAGTCATTGTTAATTTTGAATCGTTTACTTTTTTTTAATTCATATTTCTTGCGTACACTACTAGGCGATGCTCCAAATGCTGTTAACCCTAAACGTCGTCATCACTCGTTTCAATAATTGAGGGTGTGTTACACAAACTGCGGTGATGTACACGCTTTGCAAAATGTGGCAGAGCATAAATTGACCAAAACCTATAACCCGACACTATCTATGTATGACTAGAGCTGCTCGCAAAACAGCAATCAAATTGAAAGAAAGCCGGCCACATCCGCCACTGAAGCGCGAAGACTGGGGAAACAGCTTAGCTTGCACTAGCTTTAACTTCGCTTTTTTTAGGTCAGCCCGTCTTATCAGTAGGTCGGACAATGATGCCACCAAGCCCAGGCCACCCTTCTTAACTTGGAGAACACCTGCACGTCAGAGCTTACGTCACCAGTAGAAGCAGCCAATTCCCAACGCGTGCCTACCCGCCCGAACATCTCCCCGCCGCGACGCGCACTCCCCACACCTGCTCGTCGGCTCCTTGCCTCCTCGCCACTTTCTCTCACACTTCTTGGCCTAGCATTTTCTCCTCTCCACTTTTTTGCGCACCAAGTTTTGAGTGGTGCAAGGAATGGGTGGAACTCAAGCATCAGACAGTGCCGCTGTTAAAAGCTCACTACATTCGCAGGGCCCCATGTAGTACATGCCTGCCGGTTTTAAAGAAATAAGGAGCTTCCCGAAGTTAACCTGGTGTTGTCTCGCCTATTGTGCTTATGCAGTGAAAGAGCGCGCATTCATTTCTGTACAGAGTAAAATGACGGAGAACACGCTTTGAGCTTTATGAAACGCCGCTAAAATTTAATTCTCCGTCGATCACGTCCACTCTCACTAATAATCTGAGCGTTTTTTTGTTACAATGTTCGTATCGTGCGCGCCTAACGCTTACCCAATTTTGTCACAGGGAGGAAAAATCGAACTTCAAAGTAAACTGGTATTGCAACAATGCTACAAATGCGAATTCAGGACGACAGAGGTACGTTACACGAAGTCAACATTCTAAACAAATAAAGAGATATGAGGCACCCATGCTGACTGATTTTACACCTCAGACTGGTTTGCGCGTCTTAGAGAGGCCCACAACAAAGTTAGAGTTCAATCACAGTCCATCTTTGCACACATGATCACTTCTCCTCAATAAAAGAGGGGAGTTTGTCATTGTCCTGCCATCCTGTTTGTATATATATTAAAAACATATGACGAAACGTTAATACGCTCAATAAGTCCTGCACGACCTGTAATTAATAGCTTTCGGCCTAAAGTAAGTTGTGCATAGAAAAACCAATCACTGTTTCCGACTGCCCTTACGGTCGTTTCCTATAAAAGTCTTGCTTATTTTCGAACAATGCCTATACGAGCGGCGTCCACAAACTCTTCAATGCAGCGCAAAACGATTTTTAATTACAATCATACGAAAGGGAGGTTCACAGTTCACACCAGCTTCCCTCCTTCGTACGTGTTTTTTTAAACCCCGGATCTCAGTGAAGTTGCCTACACGAAATGCGTTGTCTAGAGGACTTGAGAAGAAATTTAACACTCACTTGAAGTTTTCGTGAAGACGTTGCCGCAAACCGCTTCCCCAAAACCAGCACTGGTGCTGGCCCGTACACAAACCCTATAAGTCGAACCTGGAGACAAGTCTCTCAATTGAAACGAAGTTGCTTCGGATGCATTCACTGTGGTCGACTTCATAGCGCGCATTTCCTGCGGTAGGTCATCGAATGTGTGCTCGAGAGTCCAATTCACCTGTAGTGTGGAAAAAGAAAAAAGCAGTACTCATCATTGCTCACAATCTCTAACCACGCTCTAGCATTCCACTTTAGCGCACACCTTTCCAAAAGATGTTGCGACCACAGTCTATCTGCAAGACCGTGATTTGTCTCAAGATGGCGATACATCGCATGTTAAATAAAACGCAGAAGGTTTCTCCCTCCCTCATTATGCTGCTACAAGACAAGCGTCGAAGCTTCATACGCATAAGTTATAAGGCTTCGCTTTACGAAGCGGCCACTTAGTGTCCTGAAACTTTCAAATATTTTTCCGACGTGGCTAAAAAAGGCCCTGCAATTCCTGAAATCTCGAAACCGGAGCGGGAGTCCCATTAGTCAAAGTTGTGCCCTTTCTTCAAAGCGTATGGTATCATACTGCTTTCTCTGATGATGCAACATGCCTTATGTACATGTTAGGCCCACAGCAGCAAAGAAGGTGCCATGCGGCATCCACGTCGTCTACGGTGGGAGCAACATGAATGATAATATTACGCGAGCAGATACTGTTGGGATACAAAGTATTGCTACCCGCTTCACTTGGGGCCGCTTAAACTGTACTGGAGAAATTTGGGATGGGTTGGAGGTGAACCCGAAGGGGACTCATGAGTCAAATACATTTCCAGAAACGTCACACTTGTTTGTTCCACGTTAAAAAACAATCCAGTTACCTGGTAGGTCATCAGTGCTCCGTTCTTTTCTACCGGTGCATCCCAGTGAATTTTCAGGCTGTCTGTGGTTTCTTTCTCTGAAGTGAAGTTACCAGGAGCGTCTGGAACTGAAATTGAGGCGTTATTGCACAGCAAGTGCTATGTGGCGCCCCAGCCCCATTTTTCGAAAAATGGACTTCTTCCGGAAGGGAACGGAAGAGGCAAAGATAGTAGCGGGCATTGAGCGATAACTGCCTCAAGCAAAATTTCAGAGGACTTAATTCGTGGCATTGAGACTTTGGAAAACTACGCTTCTTTTTCCTAGAAAGATTTTTTAATATATACTCCACTGGTTTATAAAGTTACTTGTCCCACTTTGAAAGTTTGATAGTGACAGCGCACATGACAAACCTTCCTGACGACTTTTTGACCATATAGCAGCCACTTTAACTACTATAGATTGCCCCTGAACAAAAAAAAACTAACTTCCATGATGGCCAGAAACTGTCTTTGCATGAACACAAGTCCAGGATTGGGTATACGTTTTGTTGTGAAAATAAAACGGCGTGAGAAGAGGAGGAAACACCGGGCACCCTCCCTTGTCAAGCGAAGTTTTACACACATTCCAAGTTTACAAATCAAAGTTGGCGAAATATTTTGCTCCGCAATAAAGCAATAGTTAACACGCGTTCCACTAAAAATTTCTGCCCAATGAATTAGCCAAGAAAATTTTATCAAACACTTTCAAACCTCCCGAATGTGAGTAAGAAAGTTTAACTACGAAGAAACGCTAACAAATGTTCACAGGTCGTATGAAGTGTCCCCCTTGCTTCTTGATTGATTCCATCCGACTATCGCGAGGCTCCTTACCCAAATCGCGCAGCTAGCTGACAGAAGCATAAAAAACGAAAGAAAAAAGCACTCACGTGACGCTTTTGTGCTAAAGTTGCCGCACACGGCTTTTCCAAAGCCTGCGCTCGTGCTGGCCTGTACACACACGTGGTAAGTAGATCCTGGAGGCAAATCTCTGAGGTGAAATAAAGTAGCTTCGGAGGCGTTCACAACCGCCGATTTTGAAGCCCAGAAATCGGGCTTCAAGTCATTGAAGGTATGTTCTAAAGTTGAATTCACCTGCAGGGAACATAGATCGAAAATGTATTCGTTATTTGTTCAAGGGCTAGGACCCTTAGGCGAGCGATAACTAATTTGCATGGGATCGAAGGGCTCTTCATGGTATTTAACTGTGTTGAGTAAAACTTTCCGCACTTATGGAAAAAACTCTTCTCCGCGAGCAAAGAAGACATATTTTTCTCGGGTGGGAACATTGCGTTTCAAGTTTACCATTTAGGCGTCTTCTATTCAGCCATTGTCTCAGTTGTATTTGATATCGGTTGTTCCACAATTTTAGCTAGGGGCATTCTTCGCATAGAATGTAGAAAATGTAAGTTATCCAATCTACCAGGTTCTTGTCCCCATTGAAGGCTACGTAGGTTTGGTAAATAATTGAGTAAAACATCATAGAAATCTTTTTTGCGAAAATATTTCAAAATTCTCGTAGTGTGCCTGCTGAAGCAAGCAATTTTAGTTACCCTGAATATTGGCGTTGCCAAGGTATATGTCATGAATTTCTGATATTGAAGCACACTTTAGTTCCTGCACTACACGGAATTTTGCCGAATAAAAAAATCAATTCATTACCCTGTAGATCGTCAGTCCTCCATTCTTTACCGTCGGTGCATCCCACTCAATTTTCAGGCTGTCTGTAGCTTCCTGTGTTGACCGCAGGTTATTCGGAGGTCCTGGAACTGTAGCCGGAATGTTACGTGCGGCAATGCTTTGTGGCATCGTTGCCTGCTACGGGCAATTTCGCTCACGTTTAAGAAGTGTTGAAGTGAACCAAAAGAAATAGCAATCATGAGATGTGGAAGGGAATATGCGTGATGTTTCGTTCAAATTATCAGACCAGTGTAACCATAGAGGGTGGTGCGGCTTTATCGAATCCTGAAATGTAGATATCGGGCGGAACAAGGTGATTGAATGTGCCTGTCATAACAAATCATCCGCAGCCACCTACCTATAACACTTTACAACCTATATCATTCATTTCGGCAACTGGTCATTAATACATGCCATCAGACACTATTCATGATTATTTTTTTTGCATCTTGAGGGCATCGAGACTAAGCATGTCCGCACTATGTCCGCACTTTCCACAATGATCAACCATTATGCAATGCGCTTAAAAAAATTAAAGCCGTTTCACTCAATGTGAAAGCTGTCGGTAGCACGGAGCAGGGATTCGCCATAATAGGGTGTAGCGCCGTTATCCGCTCACTGCTACCACCAAATGCAATTCAAATTTCCCGCCTTCGCAGCACTCGCGCGCCCCCCTGCCTGAAACTGCGCCAGCGGGAGTTCCGTTCTTTTTGTGATTGCTTTTCCCCTAGCACGTGCCGGCGTTGAACCGCCATTTTTTTTCGCTTACTATCGTAAAAACTAACCCAACGAGTCTTCCTAACTAAATGAACGCGGGCGCTGCAGGTTTGTTACGTATTTTGCCTCAAATGTACCTGCAGTTTTTTTTTTTTTTTGCGCTAAACAACGGGGAGATGAATGACAAGCGCCAGCGGTTCACGAGTTTCGAACGCTTATACCCATGTAAACCGCACGGCTTTCGAAGCCTGTGTGGGACGCCGCGACAACAGCTGCTACGAGGGAACGCCGTGTGGCTCTACTTGGCATAGAGTTTCTTACAGTATACACTAGAGAGGAATCTGGCGCTAGCGTCTATGCGGCTCACATCAAGGTCGTCTGTGTCGTCATGGACCGCCATTATACATCGCGCTCGCCTTAGTTTCATCATTGGCTTGGACTGAAACGTTTTAGTGCCCGCACATTTAAACAAAGTGCCACAAAAACGCGAAGAATAGTGTTCAATTATGGAAGTGGAAAATAAAAACAGGCTGTTTTAAAACTAAGAAAAAAAGAATTAAAGCGTATTTTTGCCGGAGCCGTTGTGCCTGCTATTCCGTAGGCCAACTAGTTACGAACAATGTTATTATTAGGGGGGTAACTCTTTAGAGACTAATTTTATTAGTGTTACCATTATTTCGAAAAATAAGTTGTTTGAAGAGTTTCGAAAGTTTTTTGAGCGTGCCTATGAAAACGTTGCCCTCGTGGTGAACCGGTGCACCGCGACCGCCAGCTAGTTTAGCAAGAAAAATGAAAACGTGGCGTTAAACAGTCGTGGACGATGACAAGATAGGACGCATACAAGCGCCCGTATCTGCCGTATCTTGTCTTCGTCGAAGTACGTTTTGTTTCTTCTTTTCGTCGGCTACTAATTTCGCGGCGGCATATATTACCCGGTCAGTCATACGTCCTTCGACTGCGGCATGAGCAACGTCAGGTGCGATCACGCATTGCCTGCTGTTTCACTGAACACGGCTACCACAGAAACGGGAGGATTTCGGTATTTCGGCTTCCTTGTAGCTCGTAAACGTGTGAATGCATAGTGAAGAAAGCAAATCCCAAAAACCGCTTAAGAATCCAGTTGTCATGCCAAGCCCAAGTCAAAAAGGATGTATTCCCATGAACCCCCATGACGACATGGCTTACGAGGCGCAGTTTCCTCTCTAGTATACTTACTAAGAAACTCTATGCTACTTGGGTCCATCGAGCGAGCTACGACGCCAAGACGAGCCCCTAAAGTCCACTGCACTTAAAAATGACAGGTTTAACACTTCCAGACCTAGATATCACGAGCGAAATCATAGGCTATGCGCACGGTGTTTCGTGAAAGTTTGTTTTAGCTTGAGATTTGAAAGCCTGCCGTCTAGCTGATGGATTGGCTTCATCATTCGGCTGCACTGAAGATCATGCACAGGCAGCCGAGCCGCCGCGCCATCGATGGGGAGGCTGAGGGACCAAGCCTGTAGTAAAGGAGCCGTAAACCCTTTCCTAGACGCGTGGTTCGCTTGCGTTGGAATGCTCGCACAGACAGCCGAGCCGGTGCAGACCGATTATCAGAGCGAAGCGATAAGAAAGAAAGGCGCAGCTCAAGCCCTCCAGCGGCGCAAGACCACTGGCGACGCGATGAATGATCTCGAATTATGTAGCGTAAAAAAGCTTTCTTTTTAAAACAGAAATCAACCAAAGAAGCCGAAAGCTGTGTAAATTTCGTCCCCTACAGCCTAAATTTTATTAGCAGCGAAGCTGTTGAGCAATTCGTTGATTCCGCCATTTTTTATACAACTCAGTATACGGAAAAGAAATCACTGGCACCTGAAAGATTCGAACTAGTGTCTGGTAGATCAACAGAGTTAGAGTCAGTCGTCTACCCACTAGGCTACGACCGTTTTTTTTCCGAATTGTATTTATTGCACTACATGTCAATGTAGGAAACGATATTTACAACACATATTTACAACTATGTACACATACAAATGAGTTGATTACTTGCACATACAAATGAGTCGATTACAAGCTGAAAAACAAAACTAAACACAATGAACAATTATGTACACCCAATAGCAGAAGTTTATGGACCACGAAAGCAGCAATTTTCAGTTATTCTGCCGCATGGCAGCCCGGAGTACTATGTGTGGTAGTTTTCATTAGTTCAGTACTTGTACGACATCTCGCGTGCATTCCACAGTTCATCGGGCTGCTATAGGAAGATAAATAACCTAAAATGGCCATTTCCCTGGTTCGTAAACTTTTGATAGTGGCTGTACACTTAGGTAAAACGGGGGCAACATCTAACAACTAATATGGAGGACATACCAATAGGGCGAGAATCATTTTGGTCATAGTCGTCTTCAAGATTAATGGTCATGGGGCAGAAGTTTGCTCGGGAAGAAACCATAGGCTCAGCGTGGCTATTCAGCATTCGCCTTTTCCATAAACACGCAGAGCGATCAAGAAAACAATCATATGGCACATCACCGTCTGTAGGTGATGCGAGGTACCGTATACCATGCGGAGTCAATTCAAAGTCCTTCTCAAGAGTTCTTTGAGGACATCCCAAAATAGTATGGCATCCTTACAATTTATGAAGCTGTGCTCAATAGTTTCCGGTACATCGGAGTTAATATCCGAGAGTCAAACGGATTACTCACTCGGCTGGGTGGCTCGCATATTTTTGACTCGAAGCCATTTTTCAAAATGTAATCCTGCTGTGACGGTACTGTGAGCATCGCATATGCAACCCGTGGCAGGCGTGCGGCCAGTATTTGCGCTGCGTAGCCGGCCTCACAGTCACATATCAGCAGCAGGACATGATCCCCAGCCTATAATGGCTGCCGCTTCCCTTCTACATGGTCTTCCAGTGCAACCGGATGCCTCCGCTCCTACGAGCCGAATTTCCGAAACATGTGGGCCACCATTACCTCCTTATCAATTAAGCTCAGTTATGGCCTCTGTATCTTCGAATCACACGTCACCTGATGCAAAGCCACAGCTACAAGAAGAAGCATGCACCGTGTTCCCACCAGTAGAGGGTGAAACCATCTCGGACTCTGGGGAATCAGACAAATTTTGCCCCCTCCCGCAAAAGCGCCCCCGTAATTCTTCACAATGTCAGCACGTCGCCGACAGAAAGTTTGCTCCATATCCTCCAAAATGTGGTCTCGTTGCTATTATAAAACCAACAGACCCTTTAAAACACATCACCCGTTTCAATCCCCTTGCCGTGAAAAACGCATTGGAGTCCGTGGCTCCCAGCACGACCAAATTACAGATTGAACCTACTAGCCGTTCATACGCGAAATAAGGGGTTTCACGGAGCGCCTGCTAAAAATTACTAGCATTGCAAAGATCCAAGTGCACGCATATGAGCCCCACCTCAGAAATTGCGGGATGGATCTAATTAGAGGTGTGGTCACGAACCTGTCAGACTCGGAAATCGCTGATGCTTTGCGTGAGAGGGTGGCTATACGTTCGATCCGAAGATCAGGACAAAAATCACAAAGCGTGCTGATTGTGTTCACTACTGAAACTACGCCGGAACACGTCATTATAGGCTACACATGGCACCGTGTTTTCGAATACAATGAAACTCCAAGACAGTGCACGAAATGTCAACGTTTCGGCCACGTGGCTGCGGCATGTACATTTTCCTTGCGCTGCGCCAGATATGCAGGTAACCATGATCGTTCTGCTTGCGGTGTTAAGGATCCTCGCTGTGCCAACTGCACTAAGCAGCACGAGTCGACATCCCTTAACTGCCCAGTATGCCGTAAGGAGAATGACACGCGTCAAGTCGCGTCAAGTTGACTAAGAAAACTGATTATAAGTCAGCCAAGGCGATTGTGCAACAGCACTGCGGCACGACTACAAAGGATACGCCGAAGAGGAATATCAAAACTCCTGATGGGTACACCCCAGTCGATGTCGACAAGGGTTTCCCACCTTTACCTCTACGCGAGTGCGGGCAGCCGGTGAAACTCCCCATGGAACCAACACCACCCCAGCCAGCCTCCTCTCAAAGCCGCTAGTATAGCTGCCCCGCCAGATATAACTGTGCATACATCACCAGTTGTGCCCTCGGTTGCATCCCCACCTGCAGCTCTAACCTCGCCTACAGCAAAACAAACTGCTGTTCCCACTCCCAGAGAGACTCCAAATTCTGGTCTTGCAAAATCTCCACATCGTGCATGCGTTAGAGGAGGTCAGTCAGAAACCTCCAATCAACAAGGCTTGGACAAACTTAGCTCCTTAATTCTCTTTATGACAAAGGCAATGCGTACATTCCTGGCCTCGTTTTCCTCGCCAGAAGCTGGAGCCCTCGTCACCCTCATAGACTCTGCGGCTGGCTTCCTCACTGAGTGGCTGTGGGGGTTCAGCCACCCGGCTTGCACGGGAAATCGCCCCTATGGAAAGGGGCGGCTGCAAAAACGCAGGAACTTTTTTTTTTTTCATTTGTGTCATTATTCACCTGACGTAACATGTTAGGCTATCTGCTGGGCAGACCTCGTCAGCATCATTAAACTGCATTCTCTCTCTCTCTTCTCACCCGGCTGTGACTGTGGGGGAAAGAATAACGCCACCAGCTCGACACAGAACACGTGATAGAGTACACGTTGCTCATGCGGACGCCTAGTTTAAATGTGCGCGTTTCGTTCGTTCGTTCTGCTTCTTTGATTTGCTTTTTCTTCGTCGTTATAGCTACAAAAATACAGCAAAGGTCGCTGCGGCAGTGAAGAACAGGCAAATCGGCTGCAATCGTGGACTGAAACCGTCGTGATGGTCGTGAAGGTCGCGAAAAGCTTGGGTACATCCAAGTCCGATGCGTTGGTGTGAGCTTTTTTTATTTTTTGTGTTAGTTTTGAAAAATTTACGTTTTATTCCGCCAGTCATATTTTCCGTCCATTTTTGTGGCTCGGCTACATCTGAAACAAAACCTCGGGTACACCACTGGCAAATGCTCCAAGTTCTTTTGACTCTCAACACTGTCTTCGCCCATTTGGGTTATGTGCATTGTGACGCAGACTGGTCAGGCATCAGGATGGTGTTTCACAAACAGAGAAGATGTCTACCCGTTGCCGAACGTTGCAGGGCATCAATTTACCTTAACCTATATGAAAACGCTTTCTGTGACTGACTATAGCTGATTCGAAAAAATATCCAAAGGGAAAACGCGCGTTACATTCTTGTGGGCGCAGCTCGGGCTAAATGATTATGGAACTTTACTTCGTCAACCTTATGTTTTTTTCTTATTTCGTTCTTCAGAAGTGAAAGATGTCTATTTAATGTTGTACATAATGCAATGAACAAGAACATACTTTGAACAAGCAGCATGCTTTGAAACACTGAAGCTAAAAATGAATGCCCGACCTCTTCATTTCAGTACCACTAACAATCTACGCGTTTGAGTGGAATCTTTGCATTTTGTGCGCCTAAAGCTTATCCAATTTCGCCATTGAAAGATTAAGCGAAATTCTTTAAAGTCAATTTGAAACAATAGCACATAATCAAACTTCTAACACGACCGGTGATTTCCCGTTGTCAATATCATAAATAAATGTAAATGTATGCAGGCTTTTCACAGATTGCTAACAAATAAGACTGGTTATAACATCCTTGAAAACTTCACTTCGAGGTGCCAGTTATTGCACAGTTTACCTATGCATAGATTATAAACTCCCTTCAACTGAAGAGTAGTTTTTGTCATATGAATTGGTGTTTGCTTATACATTAAGAATAAATGACGAAAACTTTGGTTAAGAAGTATTGAAAGACTTTTGTTGAATAGCATGTGGCCTCGCCGTAAAAGCCACACACAGATAAAAACCACTTTACTGTCCACAGAAGCCCTTACTAGCCAAAAACGCTTCCTAAACGAGTCTTGCTTGTTTGGGCACAAATATGGCTAGGAGCGAACTGAATAATATTGAAAAAAAATCAGGGCATAGGTCTGCTGATTCAAAAATAGACGACAAGGAAAGTTCACCAGTCCTATCAGCTTCAACCCTGCGCATGTCTTTTTTGAACCGGAGATCTTGGTGGCATTGCCTACACGAAAAGCGTTGCCTGTCCGAAGCTTAAGATAAAGGAAACACTCACCTGCTCTTTTCTTAACGAAGTTCACGCAAACTGAGTCTCCGAAACCAGCGCTAGTGCTAGCCTGTACACAGACCGTATAAGTTGAACCCGGATACAAGTCTCTCAAGTAAAATGAAGTTGTTCCCGATGCATTCACTGTGTCCGACTTCACAGCCAGAATTTCGGGCGGTAGGTCATCGAAGGAATGCGTTAGAGTCCAATTCACCTGAAGTGTGGAAAGGGGAAACATCGGTTTAATTTTTGGTCACTATTTACCATTACACTTTAACATCCCAGTTCATAGCACACACTTCAAAAACGGGATGCTACCGTTACACTTCTTGTGCAAGGCAGCGTTTTCATAAATAACGCAACGCACCGCCTAGCTACTTACACAAACTTCGAACATTTTTGCACCTTACTTTACGCCGCTACCACACACGGTCGAACCTTAAATACGTACAAGTTAAAATGCCTTGAATTTTGATAGCTTCCAGTTACTATTGTGAAAATCTAGTACATTTTTCTGCCGGGCATAGTAGAAAGGCACCCGAAGATTCTTATCAGGCTGGTATCTTCAACAATACGAACACCTGGGATTTTCGGGAAATCACCCTTGGGAGATCTCTAACGGTCACAATGGAGTTGTCGCGGAATTCGTTAATGCCAATTGCTGAGCTTTTCTTTTATATTTCTTCACGTGCAGACCAATACACCGCCATTTGGCTTTTTGTACCAGCCACACGTGGTAGAAGAGGGGGTTCGGCTTTGAATGTTGCAATCCTTTTACCAAACGTGCTAACATGCAAACACAAATTTTACATTACTTGACTATTGTGTCGTATACAGTTACTTGTATACAAATACAATATACAATTACAATTACATTACTTGAATATGAGGTGTATACATTTTAAGAAGTCGCATAGGGTAATATCTAGATGCTGTCATTCAATTTATGGCATCTGGTGGAATTTAGTAAAAACTGTAAGGTAATACCATAAACTGCAAACGAAGTTCAACCTTTTATATGCTTTTAAATTTTCAAAACTGCTTACCTTGTAGAGGAGAAGTACTCCGTTCTTTCTCGGCGGAGAATCCCACAGCAATTTGACACTACGTTCTCCAATGTATACCACCCTTAACTTGACCGGAGGTCCTGGAACTTCATGCGCAGATTTATAAAGCAGCATGTCTGCGGTTATTTCCTTGCACTGCAGCAATCAATAAGGCAACTATTTCCGCTTAATTGTTAAATTACCACTACGTAAAAAAAACAATGTTTTATCGAAGTTTCATTAGGCGGCAAACACACTTCGGCTATGATTTCGAAAAATCGGAGGTTTACAAGGTTTTCAGTGACCTAAACGTTTCTGCCCACTGCGACTCAAAAACATAATTTGGGGGTTTAACGCTATGAGGCATGCCGTAGTGGATGGCTCTGGAACAATTTTCAGCACGTTGGGATCTTTAACACGCGCCAAAATCTTGACACACGGCTGATTTTTGCTATTCGCCTTTATCTGAACAGCGGCCACCGTGGCCGAGATCGAACCCGCGTCCATGGGCTAAGCTGCACAGAGCCTATAGCCACTGCGCCACCGCGCTAGTTGCCCACTCCAACGCAATTCATGTACAAGTTTAAACGTTTTACCCGCTTTTCCGGAAAAACCTTTTTTGCTAACATGATTGTTGCATCGACTTGACCTACTAATATGTCTTTTTTAAGTGCAGAATACATCACAATATCTGCTTGCCTCAACTATCTTTCCAGCTTTAAGTGCAATTCGTGTTATAATAATGTGCTACACAGGCGCATATGAAGTACTGCTGCGATTCAGTTTAGCTTGTGTCGAAATAAACGTTATTTCTGTATGACAAGTTTTTGCCATTGCCCGTTGAAACTGTGACAGGTGATAATTCCTGGCCAAGTGATTGATGGAAAGGCGCCGATTTGTATTTATAGCTCAGCACGCGGGAGTAGAAACAGCTGCACTGATCGTGTTGTCTAGGAGCCTTTCCGCATGGAAAAAGTAGTACGGCGACAGTGCATGGTTTCTGTGCCCCATTATTTTTGCGCACTGCAAAGTGTGTGCTGTTTTAAGATGGTTTGTATTGAGCACAACGCGAAACCTAACTTTTGCGGCGCTATAAAATGGCGTATAAAACTTACCCGCTTCTTTAGTTTTGACTTCAAGCTCAATGGAGGAAGGAGAGTAAGCCGTTCCTCTGTTCTTGGCCCGAAGCTGTATTTGCAAATAGGACAAAACATGTGTTAAATTCGTAGGAGGCACGAAAGTACCCCAATTTATTCATTCAACGCAGTAGGTTCCCTGAACTTTGTTTCTGAAACAGACTTAACTTTATTTTTATTTTCTTTTGACCAAGCAGTTACATGTTAGGTTAATTCCACTAGAACTTGCAAGGGGACGTTTGAAAAGGACGTCACGACCGCAATGAAGGAGGGTACGGCGCACGCAAATGCTAATAATTGTGTTATCAGCCTCCATCTGCCTGACCGTTGGTAACTGACACAACCCTGATCATCAAGTTGCTCCATGATGTTCCGATCATAAATAAATCACCTCAAGGTCCTAACGATATATTTGCAAGGTCACTGGATCAAAGAGGTAATTATGCAATCTTCTAATGACAAACGCGCGTCACCACCACCAGTGACATTCTAAGTGAACTCGGGACAAATTCGCAGAATCATGAAATTCACTCCAGTTCACGTCATGACGGTGCAGCATAGTAACGCAGAGATAAGTGGGGATCTAGTGTATCCTACCGCTGAAGAGAGGCTTAAATTAATTCAACATGTTTTATGAAAACTTTTTATTCGACAAACTAATTCTACCTAATTAAACACCGAACTGCTCCCTTATCCACTTATGGCTTTGTCACAATGACGTCTGCAAAGAAATTCCTTGTATATTCTGTCCCCAGAGGAAACTATAAACGTTAAAAAAATGTCTGATTAGTCAAGAAAAGCAATGGCGGGTAACAGCGCAAACTACACGAGAACCCGAAAAATGGCAGCATCTCCACTCCGTGGATGATGGAGAGAATGCGGAGTACGGGGACTTGAAATGACATCGAAGTTGTGCCCCGAGTAATATCCGATTTGCGCCCCGACAGCCATTCGATTTGAGCCGTGAGTTGCACCTTGATTATTACCTAAATGAACCTGCAACTCACGACTCAAGTCGAATTTCGCTTGATTTTCGCTTGATGATGGTGTACGCACAGATGGACGCGGACGGACATTGGGAAGTCCTAAGGTACTCCGCATCGTTACAGGCGAGGGAGTAAGCCGTTTGACTCAAGGCCGTAGCCCAATGGGTAAGACGACTGACACTAACTCTGTCTGGTCCACCAGACACAGGCTCGAATCCTGCCGGTGCCTGTGTGATTTTTTTTTTGCGATTGTAAATGCTATGCGCACGGACGCGGACGGACATTGTGTGGTCCTAAGGTACTCCGCACCTAAAAGGGAGAGACACAAACAAGCGCTGTTTGTGTTTCTCCAGTGCTTGTTTTATTCTCTCCCTTTTCGTGCTCTCGTCCAGTTTGCGCTGTTACCCTCCATGGAACATTACCAACCAGCCCAGCTTACACCACTCCTGCAAGAAAAGCAATGTCTTTTTATCGCGTGACTCATTTTAAATAAACTTGCAATTTTTAATAACATATCTTACCGAAAAGTAGTATATCTCGTTCGGTTCCAGGCCATTCACTTTGTAGCAATGCTGTTCTATCAGGCCTTTCTTGCTGGCACAAACCGTGTGGGCGATAACATGCTCAGTAATATTGTGCCACCGGTTCGCTGCAAAAAACTTCAACTGGTAGTGGTCCAACAAGCCATAAGGAGGGTAGGGGGCGCTCCAAATCAATGAGACGCTGTCTTGAAGTTTCATCGTAGTGTTTAGTAGTGTTGGAGGGAGAGGATCTGAAAACATAAGAAGATCGCTTGTACGTTCAGTCCTTTGCGCAAGTTTCATGGCAACGCAGGGAGTCAGTCGGCCACAACGAACGTAAAATAAAATCTCATGCTCGAGTGAGGCTAAAAAGGAGAAAGCACGAGAGAGCACATTTATTTCATACTGCTACTAAGAGTTCAGGCACCCTGAAGCGTTAGGCTTTTCCTTGAACTTTTTATGGCCCTGAAAATTTTGGCGTGGCTTAAAATATTTTAACAAAGGAGTTCCGTTCGTAAGGCTGCACGTTGGCATGTTTGCTGGTCACGAAGTGTGTCCGTGACAACTTTCTTCCACTGGACGTGGGCTCCCTAAAAGACAAGAACTCGCAGCAGAGAACTCGAAAAGTTAGTTGATAGATAAGACTCTTATGAATCCACTTTTCCTCTCTAGCATATATTTGCTTCATGTTGGCAAAGTAACAAAAAATGTAACCCCCCCCCCCCCGGTCTAACAACGGCGGTGGTTGAACGCAAAGCTTTCTCGTAAGGGATTCCTTGGTCGTCGTCTGACTCTGGTCTTTAATTCGCAGACGGATCGAATTTGGCTAATTGAGATTTCCCTTTGACTCACACGCAGTTCGGACTCTTGATGGCAGCGGCTTTGACTTTGACCCTTCGTCATTTGATTTCGCACGAAGAAACCTTCGCGTTCAATCATCGTCGTCCTTAGGCGGAGGGGGGGAGAGGGGAGTGCATGATTTTTCTCATTTTTCAGGTCCATGCAACCCTCTCCAAATCCAAACTGCTTCGACCGTGTCGGAATGGCGCATTTGGATAGACATCGGTTTCATAACGCGAGAGGCCAAGGTTCGATTCCGACCTCCGAAGCGTTTGTATCTTAAGGCACATCCAAGATCATCATCATCTTCTCCATCATCATCATCATCATCATCATCAGAGAAACTTGGATTTTCTGTAGAGCGTTCTCGGCGCTCACAGACGGATCAGTGAGGCATAAAAGCTTCGCTTTGAAATGTGCAATCATGCCTCAATGTGTGGCAAGTTGTTAGAACTCCGCAGTTCGAACTTTCCTCTGCCATAGCAAGAAACAGCGTTTCTGTTGCTCTTTTTCTTTTGTTTTATTGGCTTGATCCTTGCTATGGCCGGGGCATTTCGTTTTATAACTGTATATTGATTATCGCTACAGAAGAGGCCATCTACGCCCGCACCCCATTTTTTCGCCGCCACGCTGCATTGCATGCTACACACTGTTTTTAAGGAGGAGCATTTCGTCATATCAGATTTGGTGCCCTAAAAATTTTTAAAATTCACCACAATTTTTTCACGGTCTTCGTACCACTCGAAATAATTCTCCGGTTCATTACATCTGCTTTGCTTTTGTCCACGTGATTTTTTTTCTCCCACATTCATCGAACGAACACGTTCACAAACATCTTTTGTAATTACACCATGACGAAAGATCCTTTCTGCTTGACTGCACCGGCAAATGTTTTTAATGTAGTCTAATAAGCACTTGTTAGAATCAGAAGTGTTTTGTTGGGCGAGCTGGTTCATGACTTGCAAAAATAAAAATAATAAAATTAAAAATTAAAATACAAAAAATGAGAAGTGGCCATTGACTGAAAATTTTTTAGTAGAGGCTTTGCCTGTTGCAGAAATTCTTCGTTCCTCACTTTTATACAAAACTGAACATTTGCAATTAAATAGTTGCGCATAACGTTTTGAAGAGTAGGTCTCACCCGTGGCTGCAGTTGTGAAGGTCAGAGAGGAGAAGTTCGGTGAGCGACCGGCCACGTTCTGGGCGAACACCTTTGCCCGGTACCGTGTGAAAGGCACCAGATTGTCGTACGTAAAGGAGACTTCCTTCGTAGTAGCATTCCGAATATTTTGGTCCCACTCGTCATTGCTTTCAAGTTCTGAGTAGTAGGTAAGATTAGGCCCGTTCGCGATTTCACAGGGTACTCCGGACCACGTCAGACTTGACGAGGTATCGGTTGTTCGCACGAGCTTCAAATCGGCCGGGGCTCCTTCAGGAACTGCGAGACATCGCGGCAAGTCAGAAGACGTCGTCATGCAAGAGGGACAAGAACACTCTGCCCGAAGTCAAAAGCAAATTTGCATTTTCTGCAAGGGAAATTGAGCAGAGTAGCTGCAACCATATATTCTCAGTGCCGATATTATTAACTCTCCAAGCAAAAACAATAACAATACCACGCACTCCTCTGTTTAACGATGGCGTTAGTTGAACGCAAAGCTTTCTAGTTACAAATTATTTGGTTGTCTTAACAAAAACTTGTTGAGCTAGTTGGTTCATGCTTATTGCAAATAATAAAAAGGTGGGCGCTAAGCAGGAAAAGATGAAGTAAGTAACATACACCACACACACACGCCTAAGTTCTAAGTTCTAAGGCGTCTAAGTTCTCCAAACAGCTTCGGCCATATCGAAATCGAGCAATCGGATAGACGTCGGATTTATAACGCGAGGGACAGAGGTTCGATTCCGGCCACCGGAAACGTTTCTTTTTCTTTCATTTCGGCGTTTTCGCATTACAGACGCCATCAGAATACTAAAGCTTCGCTTTAATAAATTTACGTACAGTTATTACCCCTGCTATTAGAACGAAATTTGAAATTTTGATTTCGCGTGTATTGCTTCAGTGAAGTTGCAGTCATAATTTTTACCCCCAATTTACTCCTGCGCTATTCGGATCCTGTTAATCGGGCATACACCCGTGTAGCGAAATTCGGCCTCTTCTGGACCGGCATTTTTGCTGAAAAATATGCGAAGAAAAAAACGCTTTCTCGAATGGCAAAAAAAAAAAAAATGCCTGGCGTTTTTGTATGCACCGTTTCTGAATAAAGGATGGGCAGCTCAACCCCGCCAATAATACCAGGGGTGCGCATGGTTATAGGCCAGCGGCTGACATCTGAAACATCACTGGGCACGCTAAGAAATACTATGAAGCAAAAACAAAAAAAAACTCGACTTATAAACCTTCACTTGTTTTCTCTGGCCCCGTTCATCTTGTCGGGCTCCTTACAAAAAAACCTTAAAAATCACAGCATATTTTCTGCAGCTGTCAGCTTGCTCAATGACCGTGTCGACCGACCGAAACAAAACGTAATAATGTTCTAGTTCTTTAACAACTGCCCCTCATACATGTGTTTAATAGACGTTCCACAATGCCTGTATTGATAACGCGCCTATAGCCGCCTATATCACGTGTGGCTTCTAAAAGAATTGATAAATAAAATACAGCAGTCCTTAGTAATCACACGAGACCTAGCTTTGAATGTGATACTAGAATCACGAATGGCATAAACAAGACGAAAGTAGATCGTTGGCCCAAATCATTCAACTTCATTACTCTCGGCACCAGACCGGAAAAGGAGTGCACTTCTTGGTACAAAAATGGCCGCGTATCTTTGGTTGCAACTGTCGACGAAACACAATAGTAGAATGGCACCCCTGCCAAGTAAATGCCTCCCTTTTCTTTCCCGCTCTCCTCTCATGCTGTTCCTTTCCCGTCCCGCTCCTCCAAAGATAAACACGATAGATGTTTGCTCAAGTCAATTTAAATTTACCGCGTTCCCCTGGTCCAAGTCGGGTGCCTCGATGCCAGCGCTGCTGTACGGCGAATACGCGCATGAATTGAGGCACCCTACTGCAACGTTTATGGAACCCCGTTGCCCTACCCCTCGTGCGTTCCAAGCGGAATGTTGAAGCTATCTAGTATAACCCTTCGTTACCGTTGCCGTTTAATTTCTTTAAATGCTGCCTGGAGCTTTAATGGTGCTCGCGTCAGCAGGCGACGGTTTTCTGTAGTTGATGTAGTATTTCATTCGCTATCAGAAAAACAAAGCATCCATAAATTTCAATAAAAAACACTGCAAATATTATTTATGTATTGAGTTTTCTGCCTTATATTTGCGTAATGTCTTGCTCTTGTTCAACAATGCTGACAAGAATGAACATTGCCACCGGACTTCGACGTTTAGATTTGGCTGTGGGTATACAAGACTATTGCGCAGCTTCTGTTTCTCTTTGGCCGGGGGCCTGAATCGAGTTACAGACAGACAGACCAAAATTTCTGCGTTTAAACAGCCCAAGATTTAAAAAAGCGCTAACCATCAGCCGATGTGTGGAACGTCATGCTGTACTCCGGCCCGGGCCCAATTGTCACGGCAGACACGGAGACCTGGTACTTGACGTAAGGTTGCAGGGCTTTCAGGTTCACAGCCGTGTGCACCGCGGGCACGATGACTTCTGTGAAGTTCTGTTTCACTTGGCCGCAACTGGGGATTCGGGACGCTAGAGGTGTGTATACGATACTGTAGTGACGTATGATGCCATTGGCGTGCTCCGGTGGGTCCCAAGTACACAGAAACTGGCGGGATCCTGCTTTCCCCACCTGAACATTCCGGACAACGCTGGGAGCTGCGAACAACAGGAAAATCATCATGGAACATTGTTTGCTGGAAGAAATCGTTCAGAACTGGAATGGCGATGACGTGCGGCCGGTGCATTGCTACGCGGTGAAAATTCCGCACAAACTTCACCTCTTCCAAACCTCACTCACCAGGGTAGCGGGTGAAGCGTCACTAAATCAGCTACGCTGAAGAGTACCGCCACTTCGTGCGCCCGGAAGCGTCTGGTGGCCATTTTGTTTCTGGCTTGCAGTGTTGCCATCTCTCCCAACGAAACCGCCGCCGGTTGTGACGGGCAGAGTGTGACCGGCCGCTCAAGCCTCCGCGTAGCAGAGAGAGAGAGAGAGAGAGAGGAGGCTCCCACAAACAAAATGGCTGCGCCCATATGTAAACAAATATCACGTAGTGCCGACCGACCAATGAAACTCCTGGCGGCACATAACAATGAGAGAGAAGAGTGCCGATACTCTAAAAGCCTTTATTTAGTGACGCTAGGTTAAACTTCATCGCCCCTAGAGAGAATAGGGATTGTGATTCTCATTTGAGTCCCACCGGAACACACAGCCCTGCTCTTCATAAGAGATGTCAAGGGGCTATTTCTCAAGAGGTACCATTCCATATTATTCTACTGCACTGTCTAATTATCTGCCACAGTTGGGATTATGCGACTCATTAAACTTTTCCTGCTACATAAGGAGCGGAAAGGAAACGTAATGTTTTAGATGAGCTTCCAACTCTTCTAACGCATTTGTCTACTCTACTGCATATAAAAATTCTGAAGAAAGTTTGTTGATCCAATACTTTCTAGTGCCTTTCGCCGCCTATAACTACTGCCCTGTTGCTGGCACCCTGTAAGACCTGGTATAGGAGTGCTGACGAAGCCCTACTTTTAACCCTACCTATGAGCAGCGGCAGAGCAGCTAACCAGCTCCTAGCTCCCGGACCGGCAACGACTGGAGGAGCAGTCCCGGACGGTCAGACAGCACCGAGGCATCTTGGACTAAGGATGCCTCTCACAGAGTGGAGGCCTCAACAACATCCTCTTGCTCACGAGTTTATAAAATGCATCTCTCTCTCTTTCTCGTTATCACCCTCGCATGCCGAGACAACTTATAACATACCTACAAACGGGCAAGCATTTATCGAAGCCTCTCGTGACACAATTCGGAGGAATGGCCCGCCCAGGCAACACTGGGTTTGCCCCATGTCATAGCCCAATGCTTGAATCTTTCCCCGCAAACTTCAGTTTTTTAACGGCAACGGTAAAGCCTAGCGCATGGGTGTTTGTTATTTCCAATAGAAACCAGTGACCTGGCTTGGTTAGGTGTCAACGGCATTTTGTGCGGCAGAATATAACCTCACTGAGTCCCAGGGACAGGTATATCGACATATCATTGATGTAAATTTAGCAGAAAAATGATATTAGTACGTGACGTACAAAATAGCAATGTGGTTGAAGTTATGAATGGGAGGCCACCTGTTAACCTCGTTAATTACACCTCGTTTGTTTTGTACTGCTGTGACGTTTCTAATCGTGCCTTGAAGCGTTTGGACGCCTTAGGCAACCTTTGGAAATAATTATCAATTTCCTTTCAGAGCAATTGATGCATTAAAACAAAAATATCGGTCAGAAAAGATTTACAAGTGGATCTTCTGTGTTTCCATTTGTTTTTGTAGCTTTGTATTTCTGGTGATCCTCTTCAGACGGATACAGAAGTTTTACCCCTTTGACGCAGGTAAATACTTAAAGGGACACTGAAGTCCAAATGCAAGTTGCTCTGGATCCGTAGATTAGCTCACCGAGAACATGAATATACCAGTCGTACGCGTAGCTTTTTTAAGGTAGAAAATAGCGAAAACATGAAGGCAGGTGCCGCGTTAACTGGCTATAGGTGGTATTCACTGAAAAGTTCAGCAGTCAGTTTCTCCGCTTGGCAACACTGGAAATTGCCCCAGACATGGCCGAAGCACCACGGACATGGCGCGGCTTCTGCCAACTGCGCCCACACCTCGTAGAAAAAAAAAAACACCGGTTTGCGTTGTCTCCACCATTTCAACCCGATTATTAACGGTGGTGTCAACACAGATGTTATTAATCGCACTCTCATTGGAGTCGAGGATTACTTAGCGTTCGGTGGGGTAAAGTTTGGAACGTCCAACACACATTGTGTGCTTAGCATGGACAAGTACCGCCACCCCGCGGAGCCCAACGTAACCAGTGACGGCGCACTCACATGGTTGCCTGCATGCGCGCCTCGCCAGTGAATACAACTTATACCGCGTAACTTACACTGGACGTGGTTAAAACGTTTGGCATGGCCAACGTATTTTGTGGCTGTTGCTGGATGGCGCTACTCGTCCATACTTGGGGCAGTGGTACAGTTTTCCGAGGATCCGTGCGAGATACGTACGAGCGGTTAGTTTGACGCCAACATTCGCAGGGCCTCAAAGGAACATTGTTTCATTTTTTTACAACAACGCGTCAGTACTGACCACTGATCTCATGAAGAAACGCTTCGCTCAGCGGTCCGGAGCTGCAAAGAACGTGGGGGTTCAGGAAAGCACGACTGATTTGACCGAAACTGACCAAACCTCTCGGTACGTGGTAGCGTTGTATTCGGCTGTTTCTATACCACTATACATCGCCGCTGCCTCGCTTGTTGCCGGTTTATCGTGACGCAATCAGCGGCTGCAGTCGCTGTTTGCGTCACGTTTTATCAGCGTTTGATTACCGGTTTCTCAGCAATTAAGGTGTCTTTCGGCACCCAATCAACAATAAAATGGCTATGGGAAGGTCAGGTTCCCGGTTGAAACCAATGTGCTGGTTACCTGCAGTGTCTCTTTAACGCCAACCACTTCCCACCCAAGCACACAATTACTTATACACTTAAGGCTAAACGTGTTTGCTTACAAACTACTTCCCCCAATACAGTTTTCGTGCAAGCATAGCTGGTTACCTGAAGACGAATAGTTTTGTTCTCGGGCAAGTCAGCAGTATGTTAACTTTCCCGTCAATACGACCGTGCAGCGTCAGCACGACGAAGGGCATCCCTTGGTCTCCTGATAGTCGTAGACTGAGGTTAGTTTAAGGAGAAAGATGACGCGGCCATGGGAATGCGTAAATAGACGGGGACATATCCTGCTGCCTAGTTTATCTGGAGACTGTGAGCATTAGCACAGTGGTTTTGAAGCTGAGGCAGGGTTAAAAAGTAGTTGTATAGCGAGAATAACAGCGAACAAAATGTGATAACAAGTTGGAAAGAGGAGACTTATTGCTATTGTTCCAGTCAACCGCATTGTCGGCGTACGACAGCCAAGGTATCAGTGGTACGTCGTTCGAAATTTTGCGGCGCAAAAAACGTAACAACGCACAGATAAGAAGGCAAAAATTGGCTGACAATTGCAGATATGTTCGCTCAAAAAACGGTCAACTCTGCGTAATTTTTGTATTACCTGATGAAGGGGACATCGGCATACGGGGGGTAAGACAAAACTGCAGCAACATACAGTAGGGATGCAAGATATGCAAGGCCTTTTCTGAATTTTAATGGTGAAATTTTCAGCGATTGATGTACAAAATTGCGTTATTAGTCGTATCGGGTGGCAAATTTTTAATACACAGTATTCCGTTTCTTCTCATATGAAAGGCTTCTTCGTTGATAGTCATGCTCGCGACAAGAGCTTCACCTCGGTTTAAACAAGTTCGATGAGGTTATTGTTCTGTTAAAACACAGATTCGACTACCCACGCATGAGTAACCGCATGGCAAGCAAACATTAAAGAACATTAGACCTCAATACCGTACAAATACCACTAACATTAATGAATGAGCTTCTATGTGCTGACGGTCACTAAAAGTTCGATTCAATTTGTTTTGGCCACTTTTGCGAGCACACAGTTGTCATAAAGAGCACCACATGATCGTTATAGCATTGTATGCTCATGCAATGTAAAGGTGTGAACATATGAGGAGACTTTTTGAATGCCAAATAAAAATCTTACCGTCCTCAGCGGAGGTTGCGATGTGCTTTGCTGTCCACTTGCTGTACTTGTTGTTAGGCGTTTTCAAACGGAGCTGAATTTCCATTCGTGTGTATGGAGTGACTGGAACACGGTACACATTCGTGCCTGGTGTCGTCGTTAGTTCCATAGATTTTCCATTCGTCTCAAGAACGACGCTAACACTCCCGCAGAGCCAGTGTTCGGGAGCGGGGTTCTACAAAAGTTCGAATGAAACGCACCAGAAAGGGAGAAAAGGGACATGTAGCAACGTATAATAAAAAAGAAGTGCTGTGTTTTATTGATGTAAAAAGTATGGCAAGAAATCATACGCTTCAAATACATTGTCTATCCGTCCAAGTTTCGGCTGAAAGCCGGCCCTCACAAGAAACGTTGTGGTGCTTTAGACGCATCATTTTTATGTGAATCGAAAAGATTGTATTCCTCACGAGACAATAAACTCGGCGTTGTGAGCAGTGGATGGGGCCCAATTCCAAAGCGCCTTCAACTAAAAAAAAATAGCAGTGCCTTAGCTCGGCTATGCCAGGATATACGTAGCGTGAGCTAAGGTTCAACTGGTTATTCGTAGCTTTATTATCATAGGATTAGCTTGATTATCATGCTTACTGCTCCTTCAATGACACACACACGGTATACGCATTATGTGACACATGTATATATGTATTTAGTTTTGCTCAACTACTGATTGCCACAAACACGGCTCGGTCGTTCGGCGCAGCGTCAGACTTGGCTACTGCGCAACGGAGGCGCACAGCTGTGCACGCGCCGGCGCCAGTGCGTCTGCCCCGGCTATGACGTCACTCTGGAATGCGCAGACCGGCGAGGCGCGCGCAGCGGCGGCGGCGGCTCCGGCGCGCCAGCTGTGCGACGTCACTGCTACTCGCGCATGCGCAGCACGGCTCTCCAGGAGCCACGCGGAATTGCTCAACCTAGGCCAGTGTAGCTCACGCTCAAAAGCCATGGCTTGAACGGGAATCGAACCCAGGTAAGCGTGATGAACGGCGAATGTCTTAAACAATACTCTACCCGAACGCCACATGGATCACGGCTTTCGATGTACTGCACTCAAATCTGCTTGCATGCTTGCTGTGTGAAAGCATTATGGCTTCACCTGGCGATACTTTCCTGCTACAATACGCGAGTGCCATGCTGGTTCAACGAAGCTACCATTATGCACATTATTAGTTCTCAGTGGAAGACGAACGCACGATGTAAATGTAATTACGCGGCGGTCCGATGTCTTCATTGGGTATGCGACCGCCAGACAATGGTTCTACAACTGTGCACTCTCAGGGCTACCGTCGTCAACCGCTACCTGAAGCTTGATGTACAATTAATTTGATGTTTCTTGGCTCGTTATGAAGCTCAACTTTAAGGTTATCCTACTTCAGGGCTTACTGTAGGCCTAACAGCATTCTCATGTGGCCACTCACGGCGAATGGCCAACGAAGCGCTGAGTCGCTTCACCTAATTCCCATTTGGGTGAGACGGTAGCACCCGCCCACCATTGTTACAGGACCACTCAGGATATTGTCCACTGAAGATGACAGCTACCGTTGGATGCAGGCGGCCGATCCACAAATACTCATTTCTATGACGCTTTCGTATTCCAAACAGTCTAGCTCACTTAAAGAGGCCCTGACACAAAAATATTCTATGGTTTTTTGTCGTTGTTGTTGCGATAAGTAGCTAATGAACTGTTTATAACGTGTGAAATCCTCGTTTGCTTCAGCGCGCGGCGGTTGTTTAATTAGAGACCTTTTTAATGCTTCCAGTCGCAGTTTCAGTTTCAGCGGGTGCCGCGAAAGGTTGGACTTTGTATAAACAAAGCTGTTCACGTGATCACACAAAACTGACGTGCGCTGTGCCCGTCAACCCGCGCACATGAAGCAGAGCTGCCGTAGTACTATCCCTCCCGCGTCGGCGGGCGTTTCTGCTAATACCCTTACGTACTAATTTCGTCAGCCTCTTAATTAAACAGCGACCGTGGGCGCTATACAGGCACTGCGAGGGCAAATTGCTGCCGCTGCTAGAGAACGACGCGCGACGCTCGCGGCAGTGGGTGGAGAGACGTGAACTAGGAGCAACCGGCCGGTCTGCCAACAGGTCTGTCTACAGATATTAGGCTTTACACTGCCGCGGATATTCGATTTTCGCTCTCGTAAGCGGTGAGGTGACGATTTTTAATGCAATTCGCCATCACATCGTTACCTCCTTTCTCGTATGTGCAACTCTGTTTGGGACTCGAGTTCCATTTAGTGCAGCGGTAACAAGCTACCACTCGAGCTACCTGCGCCTGCCTGCGCCACTTTCCGGCCGCGGCTGCCGCCCGCACAGAGACCATGTTGGTTATATATCGGCTCCAACAGTGCGCCTGTCATGTGCCCGGCGCGTTTTTGCGTCCAGTATAATAAAAAGGAATAAAAATAGAGTGCCGGAAATCACTGTAGTACTTAGGTCGCGGCCAGCTGCCCGACGAGCCAACGAAATCCCGGCGCCTCCGCCGCCAACGATCCGATCGTTTGTAAGCTCGCGAGCAGAAGCTCCGACCTCCGTACAGAGCGGAGAGCTGGCGAGAAACGCCGGCAGTGCGGAAGCGGCCCACACAAACTCGTGAAGTGTTTGGATGTTGTTTATTTACTCCACATCCAAGTAGATTTCGATCTCGCGAGGACCTACGCTGGCCGCTCGGCCGCGGTACGCACACTTTAAAGTTGATTTTAAATAAGTTCTAGGCTGTATTTGCTGCTGATATTTTGCAGATGATGTATGTGTCTTTCACGAACCTTTTCAATCATACTTTATCAAAATAGGTTCTACTTTAGGCCAAAAATTCGGTATATTGGCTACTTACCTTCCACGTTACGACAATTTCGTTGGTGCTGCTGCTGTCAATGCTAACGTCTTGAGGTGGTAGCGTCGGGGCTGGAAAAGAATACTTCTGTTATTTCAAATACTTCATTCAGCTTCATTGAGCCGGCATACCTCCACATTCAGTTCGGAAGGGTGTAGTTTTGGCACCGTCCTCACGGAAGTTTCCATCTTTATCTACCACCAGAACCCGAACCTCATACGCTGTATTGGCATGTAGTCCGAGTAGCGGAGCCTTGTATTCGAGGACGGCGAGGAGGGCACCAATTGTCCGGCTTTCCCACAATCCGTTCGCCTCCTAAATAGACAGAAGCGTTATGTCCATCCTAAGAGTAAGACGTGCAATTATGACTTCATGGCACTCGTACGCTTCGAAGAGACTAGTATAGACGCCGTCATAACTTCAATAGGTGCAAACTGAATTTTCCAAAAGTGTACAGTCGAGAATAACGAGCAAGCCATTGTCTGTGCTTTCCTTGTTTCGAGTAAATACCTGGCCCATCGCGCTCCCTAGTGTTCAATATGGTCTTACCTGCCATGAGCCCCAATGATATAGCAAATACCGTACAGAAAGACATTTGAATGGCGTTTTTTAGCGGAGCACTAGCGGAGGCTGCTTTTACTGACTTCGGCCGCTGCTTCCCCTTACATCTCTACAAAAAGATATACAGAATTTTTGTATATCTTGAGTGAAACTTGTTGTCAAGCTATTTTCTGTAATATACCCGCCGCGGTGCCATGGCTCGTGGCTAAGGCGTTGTGCTGCTCAGCACGAGGTCGCGGGTTCGATTCCCGGCCGCGGCGGCCGCTTTTCTGATGGAGGCGAAAAGCGAAAACGCCCGAGTGTACGAGATTTCGGCGCACGTTAAAGATCCTCAGGTGGTCAAAATTAATCCGGAGCCCTCCGCTACTGCGCGCCTCATCGCCTGCGTTGCGCCGGCGCGTTAAGCCCTACAAACAATCAATTTCCTGTAACATTAGTGAAGAAGTTGGGTTAGGACTTATCAGGGATGCAGACAGAAAAAATGTACACTTTGACGTGAAGGCGGTGCCGTCTTAACGTCGAAGTGTGCGTTTTTGTGTCTGTTTTGTCCCAGCGCAACCACAATGATGTTCCTATATATCCTGAAATGAAAGTCATTGCTTAGATAAGCTGCTAGTGTTTTTTCGGAAAAATAATTGAGCCGAAGAGACAATAACTTCCGTTTAAATTTACATAAATAAACAGGGTGTTCTAAGCCCTAACATGACGCTAGATACCAAAGTCAACGCTGAGCAGTAAAAAAAGAAAACGAATGATCGTTGGCAATTGGTAAGTTCGAAACACCGTCCACTACCGTCAAACCCCCAAAGATCCAAATTGGAAACGAAGAACGAACCAATGCGACGATTTTTTCCGGACTAAGCAAACTCCAGTTCAGTCACAGGTGTTAGTCGTGCCCGTGACGACCCCACTACTTTTGCAATAATAACGCAGTACGCCCTTGAAAACTGCCTCTACAAATTGGTGTAGCGGTCTTACAGGCTGTCTCGGACTAACCTTACTCATCCACGTCCGATGTCAACAGCGACATTGCCACTGACTTAGTGAACTGTGCCTTCTGTGAATTGCACCCCAAGGCTAGTACTGTGTACATTGTGTGAATTGTGACCTTTCCCTTTCTCCTCCCCCTTCTCATACTCACTTCCCCGCAGGGCCTTTTGGCCTCTCATCTTTAATAAAGTGTTCTCTCACTCACTAAGTAAACTCATGTAGATACGACCTAAATGTATACCGATACATTGTTTATGAATAAAGGTATACTATTGTGCTCCTTCTTCGTGGTCAAGGGGGTGTATTGTCTTATCTAGAACCGCTTCCTTTTCGTTGCTTTCTAGGAACCGTTTTGACACAATGGAGGCCCGGTTTCACGCATGCGCCGTGTGTCCAGATATCTAATCAGAGTTGTTTGGTCGACCAACCGGTCTATAATTTGTCGACAGGAGGACTCCAGCTGTCCCACTAAGAAAGATTTCGCTTTAAAATACTCCTGTATACCTAGCCACAGTAAAAAATGTTCCCTCGTCTTTTCTGCACACTGAACCATTTTAGGTACGCCGTTTAGAAAAAAATAGACATGTTTTGTTAAGCGGCTGGCAGCTTCCTCAGCCTCCTGCAGAGCTCTTCCGCGTAGTCAAAATTGAGCGCAAAGCGTTGCTTCAGATCTATTATCATGCTGAAGAGATGAATGTTCAAGGTGGTTTTCTGATGATGATGATGGTTTGATTTTATTGGCGCAAGGCCGACACGGGCAAAGAGCGCCAAACAGAAAGTTATTTGATGAGCAGAAAACACGAAATAAAATCAGTTAAAAACTATGAGTACGGCTGGTGTAAAGGGCCAGGGCGAAGAACAAGAGTGGTTAAAAAATAAATAAGGTGGCTGGTGTACAGGACCAGGGGTAAAGCTATGGGTGGTATGAGATGAGTTGTAAAAAGTGAACTTGTGATAGGAACTTAAAGGTGCGCTGAACAGAAAACATGGCATCATCTCCTAAGAAGTATGATGGGTGTGGTGGAATATGTCGTGTGTGTAGTTGAGGGAAGTGTTTGCGTCGTGTAGTGTCGAGTGCCTTACATTCTATGAGGATGTGGATCACGGATAGGGCCTCTCCGCACCTGCTGCACTGAGGTCTTGGAGATCCAGTGAGCAGGTGCGAGTGCGTTGCGTGAGTGTGCCCTATCCGTAATCTAGCCAAGGCGACTTCAGTGTATCTATTGCGTGTGTCGGTGGTGTATGGTCCCAAGTGTGGTTTTATTACGTGTAACTTGTTATCGGTTTGTTCGCTCCAGTGTGTTTGCCATGTTTTGCGAAGTTGTTGTCTGATGTGTGGTTTCACGTCGGTGTAGGGTAATGTGGTTATGTCTACTGTATTCGAGAGTGTAGCAGCAGCGGCCATTCGATCCGCTGCTTCGTTCCCGGCTATACCACAGTGGCCAGGGACCCAGCAAAGGACTAGTTCAAATTTGTGGACATACACAGACATAATACCCTTGACTATTAGATTTACAACGTGATTTTTTGAAGACTTTGTTGACGACAACGCCCGCACGACACTGAGGGAGTCTGTATATATAATGGATTGTGGGATGTGACTTTGAAGGATATGATTAACAACAAGAAGTACACCATAAACCTCTGCCGTAAAGATACTCGTATTACTGTTAAGAGTTTTAGTGACATTAAGGCCGGGCCCATGCGCCGCGCAGGACACAGAGGTGGCAGTTTTAGAGGCGTCCGTATAAAATTCAGAAAATTGATACTTCTGCTGCAAATACAAGAAGTGCTGCAGAATTGCACATGTGGGAGCTCGGTTTTTATCTACATGTGTGAAGGATGTGTCGCATGATACAGGGCGGAGATGCCATGGTGCTATAAAATCTGTTTGAGAACTTTGTATGGCGTCTAAAAAGGAGACAGAAAGCTCTGACGCTTCCTCTCTAACTCTGTAAGAGAAGGGCGCAGAGAACGATGGTCGGTTTAGGAGTAGTGCAGTCATAGACGTATCATAAAAAGCCGATTTAAAAGGATGGTGTGGCATAGATGAAATTTTAAAAGCAAAAAGGAGATCTGTGTATGCTCGCTGACGTTGTAGGTTCCACTTATTACACTCCACATAGAGGCTTTCGACCGGGCTAGTCCGGAAGGCGCCACATGCCAACCGCAGCCCCAGATGAAGCACTGGGTCCAGCATTTTGAGGGATGTCTTACTTGCTGACCCATAAACAACGCTTCCATAGTCTAATTGTGAACCTATCAGGCTGGTAAAAACACGTAAAAGAAGTTGTTTGTCAGCCCCAT
This sequence comes from Haemaphysalis longicornis, assembly GCF_048455015.1. Taxonomy (NCBI): domain Eukaryota; kingdom Metazoa; phylum Arthropoda; class Arachnida; order Ixodida; family Ixodidae; genus Haemaphysalis; species Haemaphysalis longicornis. Next base: position 78,425,219 of record NW_027526225.1, on the reverse strand, counting down.
ATGAAGAGTGGGAGAGAACCTTGAGTATATTCATGGCCTTTAAGCATTTATGTTTAAGTTGTTTTATGTGTGGAATGAACGAGAGCTTTTCGTCAAGGACTACACCTAAAAACTTGTGTTCATTTCTGACTGGAATTGAGACACCATTGAGTTTGATGTCTGGATCCGGCCGAATGCCGCGCCTTTTCGAAAACAAAACACAAGTACACTTCACTGGATTAAATTTAAACCCGTTGCTATCTGCCCAGCCAGCTAGCTTGTTAACACCAAGCTGGACTTGGCGCTCGCAGATAGACAGGTTACAAGACTTAAAGGATAACTGCACGTCGTCTACATAGATTGAGCAGGAAATGGTTGGTGGCAGAGCCTTCCGAAGAGAGTTCATTTTTACAATAAACAACGTGCAACTCAAAACTCCACCTTGCGGAACACCGTTTTCCTGCACATGAACCCTAGAGAGTGCTGTTCCAACTCGCACGCGAAACGTTCTTTCAGAGAGGTAACTGGCAAGCGTGTTCCACATGTTACCCGACATTCCAAAGGATTTCAAGTCGCTAAGGATGCCGTACCACCAAGCAGTATCGTACGCCTTTTCAAGATCAAAGAAGACTGTCATACAGTACTGCTTGTGGAGGAAAGCATCTTTGATATAAGACTCTAATGCAACGAGTTGATCGTTCGTAGATCGCCCCGCCCTGAAGCCCGCCTGGCAGCTCTCGAGAAGACCGTTGTACTCTAAGAAGTACACGAGTCTCCTGTTTATCATCTTCTCGAAGAGCTTACACAGGCAGCTTGTCAGGGCAATGGGGCGATAACTGGCGGGAGAGGAAGGGTCCTTTCCTTCCTTTAGGAAAGCCACTACTATGGCCTCCCTCCAAGAGCGTGGAATGTGCCCCGAAAGCCATATTTTGTTGTATAGGTGTAAGAGTGTTTCAAGAGTGTCTGGGTGTAGGTGCTGTATCATGGTGTATGTAACCTTATCTGCACCTGGAGCTGAAGGTTTGCACGTGCTCAGGGCAGCCCTCAACTCATAGAGAGTGAATTCAGAGTTGTAGGAAGTTTTTGATCGGTCTTTGTCGTGTAAGGGCTTTTTTTCTACAGATGTTTTGTGTTTCATAAAAGTGTTCGTGTAGTGTGCTGAACTGGACACGTGTTCGAAGTGTTGTGCAAGCGTGTTAGCCTGGTCTTCAAGTGTGTCCCCTGTTGTGCTAACCAGGGGCAGGCTGTGTGTCTGTTGTCCTTTGAGCTTGCGTATACGTGTCCAGACTTTGTGTGTGTCTGTGTATGAATTAATGGATGTCAAGAAGGTGTGCCAACTCTCTCGTTTTGCCTCACGGCGCACACGTTTTCCTAATGCCTTGGCCCGTTTGAACAAGAGGAGGTTTCCCGACGTGGGGTACCGACGAAGGATACCCCACGCCTTGTTCTGGGCCTCTCGCGCCCGCCTGCAGTCCTCATTCCACCACGGCCTCCGCTGGTTGCGCGGGGCACCAGAGACGTGGGGAATGGACTTTTCGGCGGCGTCGAGGATGTGCGCCGTGAGGAGTTGGGTGGCTTCTTCAACGTGTAGGTGTCCTATGGATGTGTGGTGTAGTTTGGATGTCTCTGTAAATGTGTTCCAGTTAGCTCGTGCTTCATTGAACCTATTATGGGAAGATGGACTGCATGGGCCTTTACCTATGTATGTGAGTGAGGTGGGGAAGTGGTCACTACCGTATGGGTCAGTGCCCACAGCCCACTCGAGGAGAGGAAAGAGAACTGCGGAGCCAATCGCCAAGTCAAGACATGAGTATGTGTTGTGTCCTATGCTATGGTATGTAGGCTGTTTATTGTTGAAAAGGCATGCTCCTGAAGATGTAAGGAATTTCTCTATAAGGCGACCTCGGGCATCCGTGCGAGAAGAGCCCCAAAGAGTGTTGTGAGCATTAAGGTCGCCTGTCAGGATGTATGGTTCGGGCAGCTGGTCAACCAGCGCCTCGAAGTCAGAGCTTAAAAGTGAAACATCAGGAGGAATGTATATGGAGCATACCGTTATCAACCTATTAAATATTATCAAGCGTATTGCTACAGCCTCAAGGATAGTGTTCAGAGTGACAGGGTGGCAGGCTAAGGATTTCCGGGCAATTATGGCCACACCGCCAGAAGAGTGTGTGCAGCCATCCCTGTCCTTTCTGAAGACCATGTAACTATTCAAAAAATTTGTGTGCTTGGAATTCAAATGTGTTTCCTGAACACACATTACACTTGGCTGATTAGCATGCAGTAGTTCGTATACATCGTCAAGATTTTTAAGAAGGCCTCTACAGTTCCATTGAATTATGTTTTCTCTTCCCATTATTTAGTGTGAGAGCTACTGGAGTGTGTGTGTTTGTTTATGTGTCGTCTTTCGGGGCTGTGACTCTCGCCTTTTTTGGCTTGTCGGGAGGCTTTGGCGTCGGGACACGTTCCTTGCGCTGCGTTGCAGGCAGGAACGGCCCGACATCCATGTCGTCGTCGGATGTCCGAGGGGTGCCCGACGGACCGGGCCCGCCGGACTTGGCCCCCCCTCGGGAGCCCTTCGTTTGAGCCGCCACCGCTGGGGGCGTCCGGGGCGCCAGAGGTGGCACAGGCGGTGCGGTGGCGGTGGGAACCGGTGCGGGGCCCGTGGTGTCCATCACCTCGGTACCCTCCAACGCACTGGAGGACGGGGAGACAGAGGCGGGAGCGCCACCGGTCCCGACGGAAGAGGTTGCCACCACAACCGCTGCTGCCTCAGCAAGCGGCGTGGTGGCGGGTTGGGCTGCCAAAGGCAACCCAGAGGGGGGCGGCGGAGGGACCAGGTCAGACTCGCTGAACTGGGTCCCTGTGGAAACCAGACGCCGCTCCGCCCCCCGGCGAGCCGCATCGGCGTACCTCCCCAGAGGGAAAGAGGCGAACCTCTTTCGCGCCTCTGGGAAGGTGATGTTCTCCGTGACCTTGATGTTAATTATCTTTTTTTCAATTTGAAATTTTTCGCACTTGCGGGAGTACGCTGCATGCGGACCGCCGCAGTTCACACAAGTGAGGGTTTCGGATGGACAGTTGTCAGTCGGATGATCGTGCGCCGCGCATTTCGCACACGTCGTTCGGCCACGGCAAGAGGTTGTACCGTGCCCGAACCGCTGGCACTTAAAACAGCGCCGCGGATTCGGGATGTACGGACGGATGGAGCAACGGATAAAACCTGCATTGATGTGTTGTGGAAGAACTGCGCGGTCGAAAGTCAAGATAATGTGTTTGGTGGGAATCTCCTTGTCGTCTCTGCGGATAGTGATGCGTCTCACGGCAGTGACGCCCTGATCCTTCAAGCCGGCAAGGAGATCCGCATCGGTTTCGTTCAGGAGGTCTGTCTCGGATATCACACCCTGCGAGCTGTTGAGGCTCCGATGGGGTGTGACGCGGATGTCTAGATCAGCCAGTCTAGTCTGAGCTAGAAGCTTCGTGGACTGCTGCTTGTCATTTATTTCGATGATGAGTTCACCGGACCTTTGTTTTTTGCACTTATATGATTTTCCTACTATGGCTTCAAGATACTTGGCGATCAAGAAGACTGACTGAGATGCTAGAGGGTGGGTTGGATTGAGCGATTCCATCACAAGAAATCGAGAAAAATTATCCGGTTCAGGAAATGTTAAAGATGGCAATTGGGGAAAAGATACTTCGGTGCGGCCCCTTTTCAGGGACCGATCACGTTTGGGGGGGGGGGTTTGAAAATGCCATATAGCATAGTATAAAAGCAGGGAGACTGGGGTACTTTCTTCTTTGACCTTACCCTGGTAGCCAAAGAGGTCCCGGAGCTCCCTGCCTGGTGAACAGACAGGGAGCCCATCCGCCGGAGCTTGACCTGGGCTCCGACGGCCACCGTTCGTGGTTTCTAACCCTCCACCTATAAACACATCGCCACGGTTGGATCCAGCTTATGTTTGGGGGCTCGGGGTCCGCGGTATCGCCAGTACCGTCACCAAGATTGCTCAAGGTGCCCCGTGCGGGGAAGGTGGTTTTCTGCGGGCATAGAGTTGGAGATGGCCGCTGCATGTTGCGCGTAGCTGTGGACGCCTCGGATGTTCAAACGCACTGACTGCTGCAAGGGTTAGCGCGGGATTTGAGCTCTCTCTGAATAAATGGGCTTGGCATTGCATCAGAAATGGCGGCTATCATAGTCAATCTCCCTTCCATTCAAAAAAAAAAAAGATGCGGTCAATTCAACCACATAGGGCAAGAAAATCAAGAACACAAATGGCGCTTCCAAATGAAAGGCAAAATACAGAGGGAAGAAAAATTAGATCGGGAGAAGAAAATGATGTTTACATTAAGGGGATATGAAGACAAAATACAAGTTTGTTTCATTCGAAAGATTTCGAGTTTTGTAGTGCCCCCAGCGCTGGTCCGGATGCAAACTATGCTTCATTCACTGAGAAATTATTCAATTTAAATTAAATTTTCGATTTCCCCGCTAAATTGTGTGTTTTCGTGGTCTGCAATGACATCACAGGAACCCGCCGCTCTGCAGCCGATTGCGCACGGCCGGACTACATCGGCGGTGTTCACACGTTTGTTTCTGTTACTGAACTTAGATGGCGCCACCATACCGTGGCCAGCCATTTCTGCCTTTAATTTGTCTTTGACCGTATTTAAACCTGGCTTGTTTTTGTTCTGGGAGAAAATAATCGTTTCGTGAAACATAGTGCTCGCTCGACAAGTATGGTCACGTAAGACACCGTTGCTTGTGTCAATCGGCCAGTGTCGTCTGAGACAGCCGCAAAGCCGCAGTGCTGTGCAGCTAAACCAAGCGTGGTGCGCGCAGTACCAACAGCAGTACGCATCAGTACTTCTATGTTTACATGTGCTTCCGTAACTTCCACTGTTTGTCCCACCATTCTTATTCCTTAAAAAAGAATGTGCCCTAAATTTAAGCACAAATGGCTCGTTCTGCAAGCTTATAAGCTCAGCCGAATTTTCGTTTGCTTTTGCTGGCCTCCGCCAATCGCAGACCAGGCTGTTATGACATCATAGGTTTTGTTGCCGGAAATGAGCGAGGGGGTCGCATGGCCATTCCCTTTTTCCCTAATTATATAGCTTATTTAGCGAAGTTTGCGTTAAAAGTGGTGTCAGTATGAGTCTAACGAGGCAATCTTTTGAATGAACCAAACTTGTGTTTTCTCTTCATGGCTCCTTTAAGCACCGCATGCGAACTCTTAAACGAAGTCTACATCAGATAGACGACGTTTTCGCAAGAGAACGGCCATACTTCAGCAGTGCCAAGTACACATCCTGGTCGTGCGAAGTACCTAGCCAATCCTGTCCGCAATAAACGTTTTCCCGGAAGGGGAGCGGGTCGTAATCTTTTTTTCATTTTCATGACCTTAGGCGCCCTGCAATCGGAGGTACGCCAGAGCATGCTGTACGCCAAATCAAATTCGCGAATCCAAGCAGTAGTTCGAATTCTCACGGATAAAAGTTGATCGACTGGAGTGCATGGTTGTGTGGCTCCATGAGGGAACTGTACATTATTCATGGTTTACGCTACACGTGCCAAATGATTCCCAATTACAATTAAATAAATTATTGGACGCCGACACATCGAAGGTGAACGGTTAGCACGAGAACGACTGAACTACAGCGCGACTGGAAGGCACATCCTCGGCTCTCTTGGCATCCCCTATCCACCTACTGTCCCAACCAAAGTACCTCCAGACGTAATAGAAGGCATACACATTCCACCTATCCCAAAAAAGCATGCACCCCGTGCACAATCTAGAGCGAAGACACGCGCGGGCCAAAGCCCTACACAAACAGTGCGAAAAATCACAGAACGTGCCATACGTGGACGCAGCTTATTATGAAGGCCGCAACGTCATGGTTTTTGTGGTAGTCGATGGCGCAGTGAAATTCCATAGCTTCCGACTCAATTCGCAGGAACGAACCGGAAGCGGGGTGAAGAGGCGGCCAAAGCACTGGCAATGACGGCCTCCAAAAAATCAAATACGTTATCAGTGATTCCAAAACTACCATTATAAATTTTTCGAGGGGGCAAATACCACCACAAGCGTCTCAAATCCCTAAATCTGGGTTCCGTCGTGATGCGCGGACCGGCAAAATCTATATATGGGCGCCTGCACACTCCGACCTTCCCGGGAACGAGTGCGCTCACGATGCTGCTCGAGGATTCACCGACAGAGCAGACATCGACCCTAACACCACATTCACCCATTCGCTCCCATGGTCAGCAGGGATCGGCTCGTGTACTACAGGGACATAACAAACCACTACCGACTGGAACGGGCCCGATCCTCACCCCTCCCCTCGCTCACCCGTCACTCAATAAGAGGAAATCCGTCGTATGGCGACTATTAAGACGAATTGGTATCCGAACGCGCTTTGCAGTCTAGAGCTCTTTATTAGAGGAAAGCAGAGAGGTTTGCCGGCATGTTAACGCTGACATGTTACCCTGCGGGGTACGGGAGGAGGGAATAAAGTTGCAATAGGAAGGAAGGCGGAAGGGAGAGAAGAAAGAAGAAAATAAAAGAAGTAAAAAAAAGGAGGTAGCGTGTGCGTTGGGGACCGTCAGTGCGACACGTGAAAAGACTATGGACGGTTGTACAGTGCAAGGATGGTCTGGTCCTATATCAGCTCAGCGACGCCGATGTCATTGAGGTATTCAAATAATGCGGTTAGCACTTTACGCTGAGAGGAGGGAGATGGCCATGGTCCCAGAAGTGCTTTTAAAGTCAAGGAACTGTGGTTGAGGCACTCGATCTTCTGTGCGAGGTTGTTCCTTGCTTGACAGTATGTAGGACACTCCAGCAAAATATGCTCGACGGTTTCTGGTGAACCGCAGTTGTCCCAATAGGGGTTCGAGGTTAGGCCAAGGCGATAGCGCGAACGCACAGGTACTGCTACCCAGGGCAATATTCAGACAAATGCCACAAATGTAAGGAAAAGGCAGACCTAGCACTTATGGTATGGGTTGCCCGCAGGCCTCAGGCGGCTACACCGGCGCGCAGAATCACTCAGGCGGAGCAATGGGGGACCATGTTGCTCAGCTATGACCCAGCGGATCAAGTCTGGGCCTTCCGGTTTTCCGAGGACGCTGCCAGAGCCCAAGGGCTCTTGGCCGATGCCTAGGATCACCAGCTTTTCCCAATAAAGTCATTTCTCTTGCTCTCTTTCTGGACGCCGACAGCGTACGGCGATATCTTAAATAAAGTAGGTCCTCCGGGATACATACCGCTCCAAGAGAATAAAAAAATACTACTATAGAGCTGGTGTTCATTGAAAAGTTTATCTGTCAATTTCTTCGCTTGGCAACACTGAAACGGCCACAAACATGGCCGAAACGCCACGGCCATGGCGCGGCTTAGGCCACTGCGGCCGCACGCCGAAGAAAAAAATAACACCGGCGTTCGTCGTCTGCTCCGTTTCAGCCCGATTATCATCGGTGGTGTCAACAGAGTTGTTATTAATCGCACTCACATTGGAGTAGAAGCATTACTTTGCGTTCGGCGGGCTTGAGCCAGCTAGAGCTTGGAATTTCCAATCCATATCATGTGCTTAGCACGGACAAGTACCGCCATCCCGCGGAGCCCGACGTAACCAGTGACGGCGCATTCACATGGTTGCTTGCATGCATGCCTTGCCATAGAATACAGGCTATAGGTTTTGAGTACTAAATATGCATGCGCGCAATGTTCGCAAACTACTTTTCAGGATACTTTTAGGCAGCAGAAAAAATAGCAGTGGCTTAGCTCGGCTACGCCAGGATATACGTAGCGAGTGTGAGCTAAGGTTCAGCTGGTTATTCTTAGCTTTCCTTCTTGTCTAGGATTAGCTTGATTATCATGCTTACTGCTGCTTCAATGAAACACACACGGTATACGCATTATGTGACACATGTATATCAAGCGGATCTGGCGCAGCGTCACCAATCGCCCCAGAGCTAAGCTGGTTCCACATGTGCACCCTGGTGTTGCTTGATTCGACGCACGAGCCATCGGTTCCACATTCGGCCACCCCTCGCATGATTATCAAGTGGACCGGGCCGCCACGTGCGGAACGGAGGTCGGCGAAGACGCTGGGCGCGTGGGGTGTGTGAGAGACGCGGGGCAGCGAGCACTGCACTATCTGTGCGCCGTGTGACGTCACTGCTCCTCGCGCATGCGCAACACGGCTCTCCAGGAGCCACGCGAAACTGCTCAACCTCGGCTAGTGTAGCTCACGCTACAATAACCAATAAATTCAAATTCTGTGGGTTGAATGTATACCCGGTTTCGGATGTGGTATAAAGATTCAGAAGCATGCTGCCGCTTCATCTCTGTTATTCGCGTGAAGCACTTGTATAGATCTCGATTTATTTTTACCATACGGTTTTGTCTTAAATCCAGGTGGTTCCGTCAACAAGCTTTAACAAAATCCTCCAGAACGTGTAAGAACCAACATACTATGAGGATTAAAACACAAAACCGTAGCCTATCCTATCTGTGTAGAGGATACCCAACTCACCTTGTATTGGATGAGGTACCTTTCCGGAGTTCCCATGCCTGTGTCCCTTCTTGAACTCCACTTACGAAATTGAACAAGCGCTCCTTGGTCGGTTATGTTGGTAACCGAAGGACCATTGTTGAAGATTGGGTAACCTTGAAAGTGGATAAAGATTCATGGGCAGATAAAAGGAGTCTTGCGATACACTTTTAATATTCGCAGCAAATCGTAGCGAATCCTGCCCCGTTTTTTAGCTTCGATCTTTTGGTGTCGCTGCAAAAAAGCATTTCTAGCATAACAGTAAGCATGACCACAAAGTGTATATCGGCTATACCTGTAGAAACAGCTAGTACAAGTAGCACAAATCGCACATATCAACATTGTTCTGAGCAACGGAAACGTCAGGAGCATTTGAGTTAGAACATGCGAATGTAACCGAGAATTGCAATGTTTTTCCTTGACATCCACATGTAGGTTGATTTTTAACCAAAACAAACCAAGAACTGGGTTAAAAAACTGCACAAAAGAGGCGGCATTAAAGCACAGCAAAAAAGTAGCCCAGCTTCAGTGCACTAACGTCGCGAACGCTAACGTTAAAAGCGAAGCTGCCTGGCGTTCCCTAACCGCAAGGCTAAGCACCATAAAACTTCTCAAAGCCAGTACATCGTTTCCTGTTCGCGCCAATGCATTTTTGCCGTGTTCAACTGCTCGCGCCATCTACTGCAATCTTTTGTTACTTTTGAACCTAGAACAATGTCATGAAGGGGGGCCGCGAGCGCTTTTCACAGCGAAGCTGTTAGACACTCGTTGGTGGGAAAATTTCGTGTAAAAAAAAAAAAAACACGCAGGACCCAGCAGTTTGCTCCCAAGACGCCAAGCGCATGCGTCAGCTAATCCGACGTGCAGCATAGCGCTCAGTATTCGTTAAAAGAAAAACCACAAAACAAGCATGGAAACCGTATGATGGATGATAACGCGTCTATGAACAGTGGTGACCCCACCATGTCTTCCGGTAAAGATTAGGTTTGAAGCGGCTCTCGAAAGGGGAGGGGGTTGACGTCATTCGAGGGCTAACGCATGCATCAAGATAGGCAGCACCCAGCAGCTCTCGCCCAAGACGCCGAGCGCATGCATCAGCACCCGGCATTTCCCGCCAGAGAAGCCGAGTGCAAGCGACAAGCCCGCCGAGGCAACAAGGAACATTTCACACCCTTCCCCATCACCACTTTGTAGGGGTTTACAACAGCTTCGCTGGACATCTACTTTCGCAGGGCGGGATGGCGGCCGTGTTTTTGTTTTTTCACGGCGTTTTTTTTATTTGCGCTGTCAAAAGCCAAGCAGCCATGCATGCTTATTAAACGCACAAAGGAAATTTCATTTATATATTGATATCTTGCCCCAAAAGTGTCTATTGTTTTCTTTTTGTTCAACAATGTTGATGAGCATGAACATTGCCAAGCGTCTCTGTCAAGAATTCTTTTAACTTGCTTCATGTATGCTTTTCGATTGCTCTCCTCCTCGCAGGGTTATACCCTCTCCATGTCGCTGCGACCGCGTTACCACATCTCGTCCCATGAAAGCCTCAAGACATTGGCGCGGCTTGCATCATTTGGTGCAAGGCTAGGGAAACAGCAGAGCAGGCGGCCCCACCACGCTTCTTCAACTTCGGGAGTGACACTCTTGTTCGGCCACCCCATCTCTCCATTCGTCGGAGACCCGGCTGTTGCAGCTCACATGGATTTCCGAACTTGCCGCTGAAAGTGCTCCATGACTGACTGCAGGCCCGGATCGCCTCGTCTGCAGGCTTGCACATCTCTGTCAAAGTGGACCGCGTTAGCTCGCGCTAGAACCGACGGCAACCGGCTTCGCGAGCTCGGCGTCTGTAGCGCGCGCTTTTCCGTGCTTTCCGCTTGAGGCCCGAACGCACGTGAACAGGCGAGGAGGTTAGCACGTGAGAGATCAGGCCGCGAACGCTGAGCAGACTGTTCTCGAATATCGAACGGTGTCGGCGCGTGCGATGACGTCATATCTAGGCGAGGGCTAGGTTTGGCTCCGCCTACGCAGCTACGCGAAGGTCATGCCGGGCGATCGCGGTGGAGGAGTTCCAAAAACAAAGTTTAGTAATCTCGTTGAACGGTTTCGCCGTCGCGGGGAATTTGTCCTTCATTTGACCGCAGCTGCGCCGTACACTTGGCAACGCATCACGTGACTTGCCAGGCCGAACTCCGCCGACGGCCGCGTTTGCGAACCGCCGCCGCTGCCAGCTTGGCGCATGCGCTCTCCGCATGGTTCGCGCCTGACCACGTGACTGCCGTGTCTATGCAAGCTTGAACATGGATGGCAGCGAGGCCGGGCCGTCTTCTCTGAGCGTTGCACTGGAGCGGGAGGTTTTGAGTCGTCGTCAGCAAGCGGCGTCTGACCACCCCGCGGGTATCACCAGGCGAGCTGCTTCACTAGAGGTCCACAATTCCAAGCGCAGGAAGCTAGCGTCGAAACAGAGGAAAAGCGGGCCGTTCGACTCGGAAAACGCCGGAAGCGGGATCACAACCATAGACAAAGGGAGGCTTGGACGAATAGTATAATAATTGCAGCTAAATCTAAGGTTGAATAAGTGAAGCTAACACTTAAAGGAGCCATGAAGAGAAAACAAAAGTTTGTTTTATTCGAAAGATTAGGTGTTTCATAGTACCCCAAGCGCTTTCCCGGAAGCAAATGATGCTTTATTCACTGATAAATAAGGCAATTTAAGCCAAAATTTTAAATCTCCCGCTAAAATTGAACATTCCGTGACGTGTACAATGGCGTCATAGAGCCGGTCCATGAAACAGATACTTAGTATGTCGACTCCATATAGCACCCACACGCGGGAGTCGATCGAGACGGCAGCCATTTTAAAAATACTAGTAAAACCTAGTGCACCCGCAGCCCTAGTCATGGAATCGCCTGATCCGGAGAACAAAACTCTCGCCGAGGAGCTCGGGCTTGCATTTAACAACCTCACACCACAAAAACGCTCAATGCTTCTAAGTGCACGAGCGGCAAGAGTTGTGGGAAAAGCGGTGGACGTGAAAGCGACCATTCCGCGATAGCCACAACAGACGAACGCCCAGCCGTCGGCACCGCTGCCTCGTCAGCCCCGTCGCGACGGACGAATATAGACTGGTACGTATGTGCCGTATTTTGATTACGGTTAATAATAGTTCAATTTCAGTAGCAGTATCACTTATGCCAGTTGGCCGGTGTCGTGTATGGAAAGCCGTTCGCGCGAGCTCTCTGCTTCGACCAGAAAGATACGAGCGTCAATGCGCGGTGTTTACGGCATTTTTTTCCCCAAGGTCAGAGCGATTTGACGAAGTCGGCAACGAGCGCCAGCATGTTCCAGGAGTGAGCTAACGTAAGGGTCCCTGCCGTAACTGAACAAACTGAAGTTTTCAGTGGTTGTAAACTGGAAACGAGCTCGTAACGACAGCAGCAAACCAACACCATTCGAAACTTACGCGACGACTGGCACTATCTCGTCGCTTCTTGCTGTTCCTTACTCCCCTCGTTTCTATTTTTACCTTTGCTGGTTGGCGATATGACGGCCAACCTCCTGTGAAGGGATTACGATACGAAGCAAGGTCGCGGCTGTGCGTGCTGGAACGGTTCGTTGGCCCCGAAAAGCCTCGAACCCGAAAATTCGTCTGCGCGACGGCGAGATGTCGAGCTCGGCCGGCGCGCTAGTTTCGTACTCATTGGCGCACACGCTTGCGAGTTCGTTCGGACCTTCAACCGTTTACTCCACCGTTCTTTGTCATAAAAAGAATGTGCAGTATGTTTCACGGGCATTTAGCTCGCTATGCAAGCTGTAAGCCCTGCCTAACATGCGTTTGCTTTTGCCGGCCTCCGCCAATCGCAGAGCTTAGCCCATGTGACGGCATAGGTTCTGTTGCGGGAAATGAGCTGGTGGGTCGCATGACCATTCCCGTTTTTCGTAATTATGTAGCTTATTTGAGCGAAGTTTGCGTTATAAGTGGTGTCGTTATGGTTCTAACGAGGCAATCTTTCGAATGAACCAAACTTGTGTTTTCTCTTCATGGCTCCTTTAAACAGGTCAAATCAAGCTTTCGCTTTGCGTATCCAAAATTAGAGCTAAGCCGCAGCTATTTTTCTCTTGGTATTTTTCTTTTCATCGCCATCGGGCCAAGCTCAAGCTTAGACAGCTCTGCTGTTAAAAAAAAAAGGATAGTCTTACTTGCGTCACAGAAAGGCGCGTCCCTCCACCCTCGCCGACACTTCCCACCGTCACGGCGACAGGTTCCCGTGAAGATGTCGCAATGCGGTTCCGTCTCGCAGTTGCATACGCGGCTTTGCTTGCAGTCTGCGCCGTAGCGATGCGGCGGACACTCTGTAATGGCCGACATGTGAGAAGGGATGTTTAAAGGGGGACCATGAAGACAAAGTACAAGATTGGCACTATACAAGTACACACTACTTTGTTCTGATAACAGTGATACCGATTTAGTCGCGAACGTCTGGCAAACAATTAAGATATTAAGGAAAACAGATGAAGCAGTGGCGACACCCAGTCACTTCACGGTGACGTCTCTATGACGTCATAAAACCATGCTTGGGCCATTGACGGCCACCCATGCACCCACAGCCAAGAAACTACACTGGGTGATCGTAGTGGTCGTATCGCTTGTGAGCTAACGTGCAATCAACTCAGTGATAACTAGGCTCTTAATCATGTACTGCAGCTTCGTCCTGTCTTTTTCTTCGACATGGCAAAAAGCGTACTAGACGGGGACAGAAGAAGAGAGAGAGACACGGGACGAGCGCTAGACATCAACTGAGGCGTTACTGACAGGATAGGCAACATAAATATAAATGCACAGAAACGCTCAAAAAAGATACGGAAGGCGCAGCTTTTCACAGAGAATGTGACTGAAGCTCTAGACAGGCTTTTTCTTTTGTGTGCAAAGCCAGATATGGTGTGCTCACGCATTTGTCATTTTCCTTGATATTTTCCTTGATAATTCAGAACACCTCAAAGATCTCACCCGGCCGCGGTGGCTCAGTGGCTAAGGCGTTGCGCTGCTGAGCACAAGGTCGCGGGTTCGATTCCCGGCCGCGGTGGCCGCTTTTCTGATGGAGGCGAAAAGCAAAAACGCCAGTGTGTACGAGATTTCGGCGCACGTTAAAGATCCCCAGGTGGTCAAAATTAATCCGGAGCCCTCCACTACGGCGCGCCTCATCGCCTGCGTTGCGTCGGCGCGTTAAACTCTACAATCAATCAAATCAAAGATCTCAAGGAAAAATGTCAACGAAAATGACAAATGCGTGAGCCCACCTGGCTTTGCACACAAAAAAAGCCTATCTAGAGCTTCAATCACATTCTCTGTGAAAAGCTACGCCTTTCGTATCTTTTTTTTTTAGCGTTTCTTTGAATTTATTTTTATGTTACCTTTCCTGTCAGTAAAGCCTCCGTTGATGTCTAGCGCTCGTCCCGTGTCTCTCTTTTCTTCTGTCCCCGTCTAGTTCGCTTTTTACCATGTCGAAATCGTATCACCAACTAGCCCAAATTTCTGCGCTGAATAGTAATTTTCTTCCACCAGTGTCTGTGTTTTTACGCTGTTATTCGACGATGTTTTAATCATGTCCCTACTGCGTCACTCCTGTCGATATAGCATCCCTGTGGCCCAAAATTTCGAAGTTTTTCGATATTTGTTTTGCAATTTTTTCTTTAAAAAAACCTATTTCGTTGTTCAAGTAGCACTACGTGAGTCTCCAAAAGATGGTTCTTTCTAACTAAACACAGTTGTATTTTGTCTTCATGGTTCCTTTTCAGATTTAGCGACAGTTACTTCAGCAATAGCTAGAAGTGTGTAACCATGCCCTTACAAAAATACAGATTAGATAGGTATTTTTTTACTACAGTTTGAACTCCTTTTGAAAAAGCTGGAACATCAGCAACCGTCCTCTCAAGCAGCTTATTCTTTAAGAACAAGCTTTGATAACCCTCCGAACATTTGGTACAAACCACCTGCTAAGGGTGCCTGAAAGTTCCAGGAAATAAGAAAGGGTAATACAGCAGAATTACTCGATTGAAAATGCAACATAACTTGAATTCTTCGACAGTTGAGTTTGACATTACCCTCCGATTACGCGTAGGACAGGGAGGAAACTGATGGTCTCCCGTTTTGAGTATTGATTATGTAATTAAGTTTAGATCATACTCATAACGTTAAAAAAGACACCCGTGGGTTTTCTGTGCCCAATATTCTCCGTCGCTTATTTGCACTATGTTGCCCGTAGAAACAACCAGGACCGGTGGGAGAAATAAAGACGATTATAATAAGCCAAGGCAAGACTTTAAGCGCTTAAACAATAGAATAACCTTCAAAATTTATGCAGCTGAATGAATTCAGCCACCTCCTTCTTCGGGTACATAATCGAGCCTTTGATCATCAAAGAACTCTTGGAAACTTTGCCAACTCACTTTTGTTGCAAAACGGACCGTGAAACCCGGTTCCACAGGAACAGCCATAGGGGTCCGGTAGACACATTAGAATGTCCACGCAGGATTTGACGCTCCTGTCCGGGTTAGTATTTGAACACCGGTGCGTGCAATCCCTCCCAAAGTGGTCGTCACCGCACGCTGAAAAAAGAATAGAGTAGCCAAATGCATTTACATGCGGATGAAGAAGCTTGAGTCGCTGAATGTGCGAAGTATAACAAGTGCTAGTTATTTTCGCGTCCTCCGTGCGAACTACAGCGGAAAGCGTCAATGGACCACATCGGCCAAGGGGAAATCCCCATGGTGGAGTAAGTTTCTGCGAAGGAAAATTTGACATACACCTGAAATGCAGTTGTACGGCTACACGGGAAACCTGTACAGCTTTTTTCGAAAACTTCGCACTTGGAGAATTCTTCTTCAACTGCGAAGTTTCTGAGAAAGCTGTATGGCATTCCTTTGTAGCCGTACGGCTGTATTTCATTTGGCTGCCAAATTTTCTTTTTTTACAGCACGAAGCGTCGGCATACGTCTTCGATTGCATGCTTAGTGAGCCGCTTTTTACAGTAACCCTCACTTTTTCATCTGTTAGGCAGTCGTTCTTAGCAAGTATTCTGCGAGATTGAGCCCGCAGCAATTATAAATTTCACCGGGGATAATAAACGTTGCAGTGGTAGGGGAGGCTACGAATTGTCTCTGCGCTAGCGTGCATTCACCCAAACTGGACTCCCTCATTTGTTAGAACGTGCGTAACACCTATTATTGGTAGCGCTAGCCGGCCGTAATGCACTGCCAGAACCATTGCAGGTGGCACGTGTCAATCACTGTAGCAAACAGCGCTAAACCCTGGGCTCCACCAGAACCCGAACGCTCAAACCGAATGCCGATACGGAAGTGCCCGTTTCTTTTTTGCGTTCATGACATCTGCCCCACAATCATTTAACCTTACGGGCTTCTCTGTTCTTCGGTATGTATCTTTCTACCCACAGTACTTCATCCCGAAAGGAAGACATTAAAGCGATCTCTTCTTATTTTGTCCACTTGAGCAAATGTCAAAAATGCATTTCATGTAGAGCGGAAACTTCTGAAATATGGGAACTGAGTAAATAATTTATATCGTTTAGCACATTTAGTATCACTGCGTCATTTTAATGTGCGTGATAATATATGTTATTGGGTGTGTTTTTCATTGTTTCCAGGGTAAATTGTTTTATTCTTTTCATTCTTTGACTTATTCTCCCTGTTCGCTCTTCTGTGACAAATATTTTAAGGCGAATCCTTCAATCGTTCTATTTCAATCACGCGCTTATGAGGTACAGAAAATAGGTGGTTAAAAATGCGCGCCAATGCGCCCTATGAAGCTGGTTGGAAAGCGAAGCTGTAAACGACACCCACAACGATTACCCATGCGACGTCACTTGAATTCACACACGTGACTCTACACAGAGTGAAACCAGAGACAAGTGCAATGCACTTAACCACACCCTTTGTTACTTCAACGAAATATTTTTGCTAAGGTTAAATCAATGCATGATTCATGAACGGTGGTTGGGTGAGGAGAGGCACGTGAGTAGAAACTTTTTTTATAAAATTAAAGGTAGCTCAAACCTGGTGTTAGACGATCTCACTTCTTCTCCGTCTCGGCTGCCGCCGACGGAGGCGACGAGATCGACGGCAGCGACGTAGGAGAGGTGACGTGCCATGCGTTGGTGGGAGCTTCCTTTATTTTTTATAACTCCTAATGCATGCGCAAGGCGCGCACACGGCCGCTACACGTGCCGTGGGTGGAGCGCACAGCAGCGCTAGAGGTCGCGTGACGCTATCACGTCGCATTCAGCGAGAACGTAAGGGGTAAACCCGCAGATGGGCTCGGTGAGTGCCCTGTCTGTCTCCCGCGTCTCCGCGTGGGCTCGTAGCTCAATTGGTAAAACAACGAGCTCTCGCTCCGTTTCTCTATTCGTTCAAGGTTCGATTCCTGGCGGTGCTCTTTTATTTGTTGGCGGAGGTTTGCTGTTGACACCAACGGTCGTGACAGAACCCTGGGGGGTAGAGGTAAAAAGCTTCGCTTGAAAGTTGAACATGCCTTAGCTGGGGAACGTGACCCTGGGTATACGCGCCGGGAAAAAGAAACAACTGTGCGGGAAGAAGGTTGGAGGGGAGCCTTGAGAAAAGGTGACGCAGCGCGCTGCGGGAAAGGGAAACAGCGGCTGCCAAAGGAAAGTATAGGCCGCTGCCACGCATGCAATACGAGCTGCCTTGAGAGGCAAAGGCGCCGACATAGAATAACAGGGTGCTCCTGGTGATGGCTAGCGGGCGGAACAAGATTCGGAGGGTAATGTCCAGGCAGTTGATCAAGTGCTGACGGATGCGGACGCAAAGTTCAACACAAAGTTCATGAGAAGGATCAACAAGGAGGCTCCTGGCGATGGCGAAGGAGCGAAAGGAGCTCGGGAAGGCGCTGTGCAGGAGGATGGTCAAGTGGTCATGGGTGCATCCGCGAAGTTCAACAGAAGGTTCTAAAGACCAGAACATTCGACTAGGCATTCGCCTTCGCATTCTCATAAAGTTCTAATCAAACCCCGTGTCTTCTTAATTCCTAACTGTGCAACTTAGCTCCCTTGTGATGGTAAGACAAATCCAATCACTTGTCATCGTTTTCCTCACACGAGCAGTCTACTCACCTTCTTCACAACGCCGTCCTTTAAAGCCTGGAGGACAGATGCATTGCCCCGTTTTGTCGTGACATTGTCCGCCGTTTTTACAGTGCGGACAAGAGCGCTTGCAACCGGGGCCCCATAAGTCGCGGCCACAACCTGGAAAAAAAAACACATATGGGCACATGCTTCCCATTCATCTGGTGGCGCGAGCAGGTGTGATTCGGTCTGTGTGTGTGGTTGTAATGTATTTACTTGAAGTACGCGCAAAAGCTCACGCACTCATCCGTCTAACAACGACAATGGTTGGACGCAAAGCTTTCTCGTAAGGGATTCCTTGGTTGTCACCTGACTCTGGACTTCGATTCGCAGATGGTTTGGACTTTGGCTCGTTGAGCTTCGACTTTTACCCTTCGCCATTTGATTTCGCATGAAGAAAGCTTCGCGTTCAACCATCGTTGTCATTTTTGTTCAACCATCGTTGTCCTTTCGCGTTAAACCATCGTCATGATTTTTAAATGCAGAGCATTTTAGTAAATCACGATGTCCCCCGCGTTGACGTCCGTCGTAGTCCGCACCGTCGTTGTCCGCACCCGTCCCCCTGCACTATATAAAAAAATGCTATCCGGCGCCTGGTTTCGATCCCTCCACCCTGCGGGCGGAACGCAATGTACATGGTGCTCTACCCACTGCGCCACAAAGCCGACACAGAATGGGAGGCTACGAACGTGCCTTATATCCTTGACTCATTCAAACTACGTCAAGAAGCTGCTGATACAACCCATTCACTGCCACCAACTCCCCAAACACTAAACGTTAACGCAATACACCCACCCCCTATGCGACGCATTTACTCGAGTCCCCCTCGAGGGGAGATGGACCCAATTTTTTTTGTCTAACTTTGCACGTTCATGCACGCCCCTCGAAATCCAAACGGCGCCGAGCTTGTCTGAATGGCGTATAGACGTCGTATGGACGTCGACTTCATAACGCGAGGGACCCGGGTTCGATTCCAACCATGTCAAGCGTTTCTTTTCCGTCACCCACGGTCATCATCATCGTCAGAGAAGGTTGGCTTTCCTGCAGGGCGTACTGGACGCGACATACGCCATCGGTAAGATGTAGAAAGCTGCGCTTTGATAAACTTCATGGTCGGGTCTTCTTTTCTGATTTTCGTGATGCCAAAAGGAAACCCAGCCAATCGTAGTTTCTTGCCTCGCCTCAAATTCGCCAATTGAACTTCGCTTCGTATATGGCCTTCAATTCAAATGGGGTGTGACTTCAAACTATTTTTCCGGGAGTATTCTGGGTCCGTGCCGATTTCCCTCTGTGGATGACTGGATTTTGTTTATCGTACCGCGGATGGCATGGTGCCGGTGAAGTGAGAAATTGATTTCGCACGCTGCAAAAGTAATACTGCAGTTGCAATGCCAAGTCCATACCGGAGGCGACCACGAACAGCGTATCTGATGTCCATTATGCACTAGCCATGAATTATTTGTCCACACCATCCTTCAGCGTAGACGTGCCTGATGCAATACAGGAACACACCAGATGCTTCTTACAGCGCTGAATAGTGAAGCGCATACGACGCTCTTCATAAAGTCCCTTTATCTCTACAAGTTAGAGACATAACTTTCGATCAACCCGCCCCGCTCAGTGGTACGCCAGTTTCCCCCATGACTGCAGCTCTCCCGATGAAGTTGGGCTATTGTAGTGTTTTAGTCTCCTCCGTAAATAAAGCAGGAAAGCAGGGGTGTGGAATCCCGAGTATTGCAGCGCAGTTGAAAAAGTAGAGGGGATTCGTTAACGACATTGCCCCCAACTGTTTCCACATAATTTTGCAGCGAACACGGTTCATTGGTAACTAGGTTAAGTTTCACTCTGCGCGTTATGTGCCCTAGATGTGCCCGGTGTCAACGACGTGGCCTACACGTCATATCTTAGTCCCACCTTGTTGACTAATGACTAGGCATTGCATCAAGCGTAACTAAAAAAACTTACAGACGGTATCTCCCGTAACAGCTGAGAATATCCATCCCCGAAGTATTGTGTGTACAGGAAACGCGATACAGGCACTAAATTACGCAGCTGGTTTATTGATTAGTTAACTAACGAACGGCCAGTCGCACAACCTGAAGACTCTAATGCAGCTCCAGCGGCACCTACTGCCATCGCATGTCTGTGCAACCGCAACTGAACCTGGCCGTCACGTGATCGCTGAGTTGAGCAACAGCCATAACAAGACCACAGCATGGAAGCTTAAAGGTCGCTGGCGCGCGAAGGTAACCGTTATGTACTAAGGAGCTGATGAAAATTCTCAGCGGCAGAAATGAAAACACAGTCAGCTGCGACGCCAACTGTGGTCTGGTGATGTTCCTTCCTCAAACTTTATCACTAATGACGTCAGTGATGTGCAGTAAAGCAGCCGCGAGTGTGATCCCACGGCCTAAATGGGCTGAAAGTGAACAGGGGAGGGCGCTAACATATCATTCGACATTGAAATGTGTTGCAAGCCACTTTTGCTTAACTCATATTGGGGCTGCTTACATTTTTGTTTCACATTCTTTAACACATGCGTAGTAATAAACTCGGTTATCACTTGATGTAAAAAATCAAAGAACGCAGGCCCTTTAAAAGCGTGTGCGGTATACTCGTTCGGCGGGTCCGGTTTTAGCACACCACAAGGTCTACCTGCTGAAATGTGGCTCGCAAAACAAGTTCTCGCCATCACTGAATTCCTAAGATTTATTGGAAAACAAATTTATGGCTCTTACATGGTCCTTTACTGCCCAACAAAAAGTTTTTAGAAAAAAATGGCCACAGGTAATTAAATTGTGTGTATTCCCTCCCTTCTTAATGAGGCTCCGACAAGTGAAAATGCAAAGTTCAGAGCCTTTCACACAGAAAACAAACCCACACATATGTGTGGGCTGGGCTTCTATTGGTGTGATCTGCAGGTAGTAAGAATACCTTAAAAACGGCATCAGGAGCAGAAAAACTGCATCTTCACGCATTACTTATATTAAATGTTTTCAGGGGCAATTATATTAGTAATAAGATTTTGTGATAATAAATAATAATGAAGTTCTAATTAAATAATTATTAGTTATAATTATTATTATTATCATAAGTAATTACGGAACTAGTTCAAGCTTAAGGCGCAAGAAAACGTCACCAACGAGCCACTACCAAACCGCGAATAAATGAGATGCCAAGACAGCAAGTAAAATTTATTTATCGCTAGTTCAGCAGTGCACGAGCCCGCCACGCTGTACCGCCCAGCAAAATTTTCGTGACGACAAAAGCTCAGCCCACACAAATGTCTGGGTACATTTTTCAAGCGTGATGACGGAACGGAAACGAAGGGTACGGGTGTATTTTTTAGCTGGTCGTGTTTTTTCAAGTTCTAAAATTCGTGTCTTACACTTGTTACCCAGAAGACGCGAGAATGGCAAGGAATATTAGTTTGGCATGTTGAACGTGGCTAGCGTGATCGCGCCGGCAGGGATGCGGGCGCTATTTTAAATGTGCTATTTCTCGCCCCCTGGTGGCGAAATGAGTGAACTGCCGAAACCAATAAAGTCTCGGAAACGTTCGCAATGACTACCCAGGGCTGTGAAACCGAAACCGAAACAGGTGCCACTTAGTAA
This sequence comes from Haemaphysalis longicornis, assembly GCF_048455015.1. Lineage (NCBI taxonomy): Eukaryota > Metazoa > Arthropoda > Arachnida > Ixodida > Ixodidae > Haemaphysalis > Haemaphysalis longicornis. The sequence goes on along the minus strand of NW_027526225.1, from coordinate 78,403,920 downwards.
ACGAATTTGTTGACCTGCACGTTTGTGTGGGCAGGGCCGTAAAGGGACAGAGAGCATCAAGCATATTTCTTTGTCCCCCATTCGCGACTAAGAAAATGCAGATAAAATCACTCACCGCGAACGATTAGCTTCATCACAGCCCGATTTTTTCCGGGCGCTATGAATCGTGGTCCACTTGCAACGTACACACCACTTTCGCCAGGGCCGGCATCTCGTATAGTAAAGGTGGACACGTTGCCTATTTCCAGTACATGAGACACCGTTCCTGCGGCAACATCCAGCTTGGCCCAAGACGTGACGTGAGGGTGCACGTTGTTGTACCCGGGGGCACCCTGGACCCCGAGTATTGCTGTTTCGTCGAGGTCTGTCGTGACTGTAAAGTTCTCGGGCAGGAACGTGGGCCCGTCTGCGCAAGAAAAACCCGAATCTGGCACTCAGTTTCTGAAACAGTGTCTCTGGGGGCAAACAAACGCCAAAAACCAGGCAGCCGCGTTGGTGGGTTTGTAAGACCCTCCCATCTATGGCCGCAGACGTAGTGAACGCGCCGCTCAGATACAAGGGCAGAGGGCAGCGGAAGAAACGGAAGGATCGACGAGGTAGCAGAATAAAGCAGGGAAGATGATTGCAGTGGAGTTGAAAAACGTTTACTTGAGCCGCAACAAGAGAAAAATGTGGTGTAGACGCCCGTGTGTACGAGATTTCGGCGAACGTTAAAGATCCCTAGGGTCAGAGCTAATCCGGAGCCCTCCACTACGGCGCGCCTCATCGCCTGCGTTGCGTCAGCGCGTTAAACCCCAATCAATCAATCAATCAATCAATCAATCAATCAATCAATCAATCAATCAATCAATCAATCAATCAATCAATCAATCAATCAATCAATCAATCAATCAATCAATCAATCAATCAATCAATCAATCAATCAAGATTTCTCTTATTAAATTCAGTTGGAAGCCAGCGCTCCTACCGTCGTATTTCTGTGTCCTTGTTTATATTCGCGCTGTAGCTATTTTTCACATTTTCGCGCTTACGTGCCGAAGAAAGACTACCGTCGGCAAGAGCAAGATTGAAACTTGAGTGAGCGATTTCGGAACTGTGTCAGTTACCACAAGACCGTGCTATTTCGTGTCGAAAACATTACATAAGACGTTCTAGCAGCCACACCAACGACAAAATACGGCTGATACATACAACCGCAGTTTCATAGTTCTCTGTATTTAAACATCGAAAGGCAGCTTTTCAGAGTCCTCTAAATTACCAATTGGCAGTCGTACGTTCTGTTCAATAAATTGCCTAGCAAGTTCTCAAGATTTTCTTTAGTTCATACAACCCAGGGGAACATTTGACCGGTGTGCTACCCGGTTTATTAAGACATGCTTGTACAGATTCCAGTGTACGCGATCACCCCGTTGCCGTTCATTCATGTTTATCTGCCACGAAAAGACGTCTCAGTGTAACCGACGTCACATTTCAGCTGTCGCTATATTTCACTTTGCGGGTTCTGGAAGTACACTGACTTTTCAAATAGTGTAACTAGCGATGCCTTCAGCTATACTGACTGCATTTCTGTGACGCCGCGCCGCACAGTAAGTAAGCACTCTTCCGTCTGCTCTTAACCTGTGTGGCCTAAAATGCTGTGGCCAAAATTTGATACCAAAGTAAACATCGTATCTGTGTCGAAACAAAGCAAGGACGGAATCTAGATACGACGGGTTTGCGCGCTGACTCAAACAAAAGTAGTTGTGTTGAAGATAGCAGGACTTGTGTCTCGGTTCAACAAACAAAACCGCAATAAACAACTCCGCTTGGGGACGTAACGCCTTACACACGTCCGCAGAGGCGCTACTACACAAATCCGCATTCCCAGCACCGCTGTCGACGAAAGTAAACAAAAAAAAGGTTACGCGTACATAAATGCCTACAGCAGGAACAGCCATGAAAACAGTTGCACTGAAACCGTGCCGCCAGGTGTTGACGGATATTACGAAAACATTTCATATGAAAGATGAGAAAAAAAAAGAACTTTTCTGCCGGCCTGCCATCTTTCGCTCCCCGCCATGAATTCCATTTCCTGAACAACCCTTCGGCCACCAGTGCCTACCGTGCGGCTGCGCAACTACTGAGTCGACAATTACGTCTTTTGTACGCACAGGAATCACGTGATACCTGAAGAGGTAGTGCTGTATTGTGTTTGTAAACACATCGGAATTCGTGCAAGTCATCTGTCGCTGAGGACGTAAGCTACCTTTACTTGGACCAAACAAAGGCTCGTGTTTGAACAAGTGGATCCTTTTTGGTACAAGAAAAATTCGAAATTCGTATTTGGTGGGTTTTTACGAGCCGAAGCTACAACTGGGCTGTGGGGGCGCGCTGCAGTGCAGGGCTCCGGGTTAATTTTGACCCCCTGGGTACAGTGTAAGAGAAGAGAGAGGTGTGTTGTTCGGGGCCGATTAGGGGGTCCCTTTTGCGATGAAAATTTCTGCTCAGGAACTCCTGTTGAAAGCAGCGCCCCTGGCGGCTGTTGCTTACCAGTTTGTTTCAGAAGTTTTGTTTGTTCAATTAATCCGTATTTATCGGCCTGAATAGTCTTATTTCTTTATTTTATGATATAAAATTTTACAAAACCAGTCAAATAACTGTTCAGTTTGATTTACAAACTAATAGGTGGCGCTGGCTACAACAGGAGTTGTCTGGGTAACACCTGCGCTCCATACAATATTTTCATCGCAATAGGGACCCGCGCTCTCCGTTGGTTTTTCCCCCGCACGACACACCTTATCTTACATTGTACACTGTAAACTGGGGATCTCTGACACCCTCCGCGATTAAGAAGAATGAAAAGATAGTCTTTTGCGCTGAATTGCACTTTTACCCAGCCGGGCTGCAATTCTAGTCTCATAGCTCGGTTTTAGCTTTTGTGGTTCATCATCATAATAGCCACGACTAGCCACCTTAAGTACTTTGTGTGTGTGCGCGTCTTTTCGAGAAGAAAATCAGTTTCGAGAAGATAACTTTCTCGCATTGCAAAGCAAATGGTCTCGAAGGGGCGAAGATCCCGTACGACGCATTCGAATTATATTTCCAGTCCATGAACGTGGCTGCGACTTCCAGCCTGCGCTTTTGTAGTATTTACTTCGGAGTGCAATTCACAAACAAAAGGCCCTACAATAAAGAACAACAATTTGCGTTCGAGCCAAGAACCGTTGAGTTTGGTACTGATAGTTTCATAGGTAGAATGGTCATCAGTGCTTAGAGCCTTGAGCAAATGGTGCTGGTGAACGTTAGGAAAAGCATTTTATAACAGACTTTACCGGCCGATCAGCACCGGCATGCCACGTTGAATAATAATTTCATTTTCTTCTGGATGTTAGGGTGTTTTAACACAAAAGTGTTTTATGCCGGGATCCACCAAGACCTGACTGACGTCATATGCGTCACGGGAATGACATCGCCAGAACAATTCCCATTGAGGCGGCTGCGCCAGGATTCGAGCCGGGGTCTCCGTCACCGCAACGGGAGTTGCCTGGCGCTTTACCCACTGTGCTGTGAGCTGAAGCGCTGACAGCTGTATGAACGCGCCATATATCCTTCCTATAACCTCCTCCATTTAGATGGTGCTGCTGTCTAAGAGAGGCTAAGCGAAGTAGTGCATAACGATGCTAATGAGCGCCGACAGTTGACGCCGGCTGAGCTCATCGCAACGCAACCGTCTGCCGTACACTCCACGGAGCAGAAACGCAGTGGTCGCACATTTGCCAAAGTGATGCGCCAGCTGGTCGTCGCTCGCCAAGCGCACCCACAAGACAGCCCCGGAAATTGTGCTATTTCGCTGCAGTTGACCGTGAGTTCACCAAACGATTCGCAGGCAACCCGTTCGGTTTCGTTGGCATGGTTCTCGAGCGCGTGTGAATTAATTCGGGTTTCCGCAGTGCTCCGGTGCGTGCAATACAGTGTCTAATGTTGATGCGTCCAACGGTGTCATACCGATGAAATATAAATAGCGATGTGCAAGCTCATATCGATGCGGTATAAATATTTAACTGATCCTGTGACGGCACATTTCACTTTCGTGTTTTACCGATTCCTATGAAAGAGGGATCAACCACCACATTTTTTACCATCTCCACCCACGCGCTACCGCCGTGGCTCTTCGGCTGAGTTCTGCTAGCGATTCCGAGAACGCGAAACGATCCCGACCACGGCGGACATTTTTTTTTTTTTTTTGCCAGAGGTGAATATCGAGAATACCTGTGTGTCGAGATAGCGGGCATGTTAAATGTGTACCCCGCTGGTCTCAATTAAAGCGTAGCCCTCTACGACAACGCAGTTATTATCCCAGATGTAGCTTCGGCATGTAAAACTAAAGTTTCTTTCTTTTATTTAACGATTTCTTTATGGTACTTTGTCACAGCCTCTACAGCAAAATACCCGAGAGAGTCGACGTCGATTGCCGTAAAATGCTCACCGCTTTCGTCATAGTACATGGCTGGCGAGGTGACGGTGGAGATTGCTGATCCATGCACGTCGCACCAGTACAGATTTGTCCTCGCATGGGGGTACACATTTCGGGGCACATCCAGCACGTAGACACCTGAAATTACGTGCCGGTGAAGCAAATCTTAACACCGTAAATCGCCGTTATAACGAAATCGCTTTACTCGAATTCCCGTTTTAGTCAATGTTTTTCGAGTCCCCAACAGGAGTGCAGAGGCAATACACCATCGCCGATTCAACCTATTACAGCTAACAATGAAGCCAGCTTCCTGTTTTGGAGGTGTTGTTGATTGATGGTAGGGTTTAAGTCGCCGACGCAACGCAGGCGATGAGGCGCGCCGTAGTGGAGGGCTCCAGAATAATTTTGACCACCCGGGGATCTTTAACGTGCGCCGAAATCTCGTACACACAGGCGTTTTTGCTTTTCCGCCTTTATCAGTAAAGCGGCCACAGCGGCCTGAAATCGAACCCGTCACCTCGTGCTCAGCAGCGCAACGCCTTAGCCAGCGCAACACTGAGCCACTGCAGCGGGTCTCGGAGGCGTTGTTACAACAAGGGTTTTGTTTTTCCGAGAGGGCAACTGTCTACTGAAAACCTTCTCGCACACATGACCCTTGTCTGTCTATAATTAACGGTCAACTGCACTCAAACTTCATCTCAGACAAATTTATTTTGAACGAACAGTACATTGTATACCAAACCAACTGGAACATGACTGGTAGCCCCGTGAAACGCCTTATTGTTTTTCACAGTCTTTTTATGCAGACTATAGGTAAATAGGGTTTTCAAGAGGTAAAACGTTTACTGCAGCTGGCCTCTAAAGAGCTTTATCACTTATGCTTGTCGAATGTCCATCGCAACTAAGAGTTCCACAGAGGTAGCTTTCCACGACATAGAATTCCGTCCCAACCTTTTGGCACGGCGCTAAAAGCAGCCTAACTCTACACGATAGATTGTTATAGCAATGCTTTAAACCTTCCGGTGCGGTGCACTATAATACGAACCAGTTCGTCACCAAGACAAAACAGGGCCTTCACCCTCGGTCATTTATAAGCCGGTCTACAAGGTTTCCAGCGTTTCACGATGTTTGCATGTCTTCTGAGCAGAAGATATATTTTCAAGCACAGCAGGACTGTCGCCATCTCGTGCCAGACGGGAGAACTTGAATGTTTGCCCTAGACTGCCCTTTCGGGGTATCGGTTAGTGATTTCGGTAAGTTCACTTGGCACTTCACCTCCAGTGCTCTACGGTCTAAACCACAACAGCAGCACTGGATTGGTCTGCTCTCGGAACTTTGTGCATGTATACCCATGCGTATATCTGGACGTATACGCATCCATACGTGCCCTATCATGAGTTTAGTCTCTCTCTCTCTCTCTCTCTCTCTCTCTCTCTCTCTCTGCTTTTCACAGGTATGTCAGCGCTGAACCTTCTTTTCAGTCATGATCGACGCCCTCATATGTTATCTCCCGTAAAAAGTACTCTAAAGCCACCATATAAGAATCCCGACTATTTATTGACATGTCATGACTTCATCAACAAGGTAGAGGTAGGTATTTTATTAAACAATGTCTCGTTATGTCGTTTTACCAGAAATAAATAAAATAATCAACGGAAAAAAATATTGACGAAGATTCGATCTGACGTGACAGTAGCCGTTAACGTCCTCATTTTGCTCATTGTCCGGTACCCAATATGAATTGGGCGAAAAGTTTTAATCCCTTGCTTGCCGGTCTTTACAATAGTTTTTCAAGTTTTTATTGATATTTTGTGCTTATATATGAACAGCACATTTTTTTTTGTATTTGTCTCTTGTTGGCGCACTGATGTAGTAGTTTCACTTGCGCTGATTTTATTTTTTTCGCGTCGCGAGGTCCCGTCAGTCATATTATCTATTCGCATTTGGCCATGTCACTCAACACAGTTTATCTTGCATTGTTTTGACACAAACGTAAAAAACAAGCATTGCTCTCAACGGCGCCCCAGAATGTAGGAAGGTCGTAGCGGAACACTATCCCGTTACGGTGGCAAGCAAAACATTATCCAAGTGGCGTTTTTATGAGTAGCCGACTTCAAAGAGTAGCATCACACTCGAAGCCACGTCGTTACTTCGTTTTAAACTGGTGACCGCATTGAGACCCCGCCATTTCACTTTTAAAGACGGTAGTCTTTCTTGGGCTACTTAAAAGCAGAAATCTTGGGCTGTCAGTATGTCTGTCTGGAGCGAAGGAATTTTTATTTTCCTCCCGTGGCATACACGAATACAAAACACTCGTGGTTCCAGGCTCTGCCACGTACACGTACATAGTGCATCTGTTACATTTGAGAACATCACGCCTTGTTGGTAGCTGAAGGGATAAACACTTTTCACAGAATGAAGTGGAAACTGCCGTTAGTTGTTTGTCTGTGACTCGATTCAGCCACCCGGTCAAAGTGAAACGGAAGCTGCGCAATAGTCTTATATACCCGCAGCCAAATCTAGACGTCTGAGTCCGGTGTTAATGTTTATACTTGTCAACATTGTTGAACAAGAACAAGACATTACGCAAATATAAGGCAGAAAATCAACACATGAGTGATATTTGCAGGGTTCCTTTATTTAAAAATTCACGAATACTTGGTTTTTTCGATCGCAAATGAAATACTACATTAACTGCAGGAAACTGTCGCCTGGTGTTGCCTGCGCTACTTGGCGGCATCTAAAAAATCGAGCGGCAAGTGTAACGAAAGGTTCTACTATATAGGTTACACGTTCCGAGTCGAACGCTCGTGGAGTAGGGCAACGTGGTTCTATAAACGTTGTAGTAGGTGGCCTTCGATTCACGCTCGTCTCCACCGTACGGCAGCGCTGGCATCGAGACACCCGACTTGGAGCAGTAAAACGCAGGAAATTTAAATCGACTTGAGCAAACCGCTACCGTGTTATCTTGGGAGGAACGAGACGGCAGAGTAAAAGCATGTGAGCTGAACGGCAAAGAGAAGGGAGGCATTTACTTGCCAAGGGCACCAGTCGACTGTCGTCTTTCGTCGACATTTGCAACGAAAGGAGCAGATACGCGGCCTTTTTTTTTTTTTTTTTCAATTCGTGACGCCACGCTTAAGAGACTGCGTAAAACGCCTGCTTTCTCCGATAACAATGATACCAACTTCATCGCAACCTTCAAAGAAATAATCCACATATTGAGAAAACAGATGAAGCAGTACGTAGTACGACTCCCCAGGCATTTTATGGCGAGGACTCTATGACGTGACACAATATTGCTAGCACGATTGGCGACGGCTTAGCAAATCCACAGCCAAAAAACATTATTTCGCAGTTGTAACGGGGCCTCTAGCTTCGTTTTATCGTGTCACTTGAATGTTAACGTGCAGTTAACGTTCTCCTAATGATAAATACGTTTTCAGCGTTCCCTTTACTGCGGTTCTGCTGACGCCATGTAGCCCCAAATGTGATAGCATTTCACTGGTTTTTGAGTTTTTCTTTTGTTTTAGAAAGCGTCTTACTGGTCTAGAACACAGCTGAGGAACTTACGGAAGCTAGTTCTTTTTTTAAGATTTATTCTTTCCCTTTCCAAATCGAACAAGGTTGAAATTGATCTTCGTGGCCACTTTGAAAAAGTGCTCCTAAACTACACCATTTCATTTTCCAGACTAACTATGCATGTGTAAAATATGATATCTTCCCGCAGTGAACTGACAACAAGAAGAGAAACACTTCATCTTTTCGTAGTTACCATTGGTTTGCCGTGGACGAAACTGAACGCCAGGAAATGGTATTTCTTTTATCGAGAATCCGAAATGTGCGGAGAAACCCGGAGGTACATAGCATTCAAGCTTCGGACTGCTCCGCGGGCCGTAGACGAAATTCCGGCTCAACATCGTGACATCCAGCACCTCCGCTGCAAATGAAAAAGGACGGTGTCAATGAACTTCCATTTATTTTCGGAATGTTCCGTTGACTGCATTGTTAAAGCAATTATCCTGAGAATGTGGCTAAGCAGTCCAACGTCTGCGAACACGCTCTGCATACCATACTCACAAACTGCTGCAATGGGCTCCTCCACTTCTTTTGAAGCGTACAAAATGTTTCCTGGTATATTGAGAACACATGCAATGGCTAATTAGCCAACTTCATATATACAAAAATGAGAGAGAAGTAACTCTGTAATATTGACGCAAGAAGTCAGCTCTGCCAGCGGCGGAACTTACTACACCAGATGGGGAGGACTGCAGTCAAGTACGTGGGGGGAATGTGGCGGATTATGCGGACAACAATGAGAAAGAAAACAAAAATTAAACACAAAAAGAAACAATAACATGCCAAAACAAAACTCTGAAGAGATAGTTCAATAAAAATAGTGCGGAAATTAGACGCTTTTTTATACCAATAGCAAAAAAAATCTTTATGAGGAGGAGCAATGAGCTTTATAGTAGCCAAAATTTTGAGCGGTTGAGGCCTAAAATCTTCTCATTCTAGGAGTCCTTGGTCGGGCACCGCCAGCCGAACCCCTCTTGACCAGTTGAAACTTTTCGTGGCAATTGGAGCTGGCCAGGATGTCTTACCACGGCTCAGAAGTTGGGCTGCGTATGAGACTACAGGAAGGGATAAGGACGCATTCCAAAATCATGTGGTAGAGGGTACAGGGTTGGGGCCAGAATCGTCATGTGGATGGGGTAAGTGTGGGAAGGGATACCGTGGAAGAGGATTCCATGGAGGGTAGGTGTATTGATGCGGGGATGCGTCGTAGACTCGTCCTATCTGAATTTGTCGCGTGGTGGGCAGCGTACGTCCAGTGAGGCTATGTTGCTCTAGGATGTCAGCATACGTCCGTGGAATTGGTAGGTCGTCTTCTGACGGTGGCGGCGTGGCTTGGAAGGGGAACGCCCGGTAGGTAAAGATTCCCAAACGTAGTTTGTGTTACATTTTGCAAATAACGGCTGTTAAGATTTATTGTTTCCGCATTAAAAGCGATCTTCGTATGAAGATATTATATATTATTCACGCACTGCTTAATCCTACAAACATTATTTATTACGTTGATTATTTATTTACGTTTTGCACTAATCAGCCAAACCGACAATTAACGTGGCAGTGCGCAACCAAATTATACGAAAAAAGTGTCAGACCTAAGCCGTGGTGTGACACAGAAGTGACAAGTGATTTAGTTTATATTCCCGCTGTTGCGCAGTTTGGATTGTCCCGCACACTTGACTCTGTATGTCGCTTTGAAACATTGCGCGTGCATAGGCTTAGTCTATACCACCAGCTCCCCGACGTCTCCTATAAAAGTACCCTGCAACGGTAGCAATTAACCCTCACTTTTTATTTAGTGCCTGGATGCACATTGAAAGCTATATTTATCGCTAGCCCGCAGAGACGCTGTGTGATTTACCGTTTCAGGAGGTACGTTGCCTAATCTCTGCTTATATTTGCTATCGAATGCGTTTATTGCATTCTCTGAAAGGTAGCCAGCCAATAGCCACTTTGTGACTGCAATGACGTCACTCGAACCCGCAAAGAACACGCAGGCCGAGAAAGAGAGAAACAGTTTTTGAGCCAGTTTTTAAGTCATATAATATGCGTAGTGCAGCACTGTTCGGCTCAAGCAGTTTGTGGCGACATAATAAAAAACATAATGCGCATGTTGCCTGCGTTCTAAACGCATTTAAGATTTTGAAGGAAAACTCCGGACCATCTCCACTAACGTGAAACCTGGGGAAGGGCGAAGCATGCACTGCATAAGTGTATTCTTGGCCCCTTGGCGTTTTTGCAACGGAAATGAAACTGATGATTGATTGCGGGGTTTAACGCGCCGACGCAACGAAGGCGATGAGGCGCGCCGTAGTGGAGGGCTCCTGATTAATTTTGGCCACCAGGGGATCTTGAACGTGCGGCGAAATCTCGTACACACGGGCGTTTTTTTGCTTTTCGCCTCTTTCAGAAAAGTGGCCGCCGCGGCCAAGAATCGAACCCGTGACCTCGTGCTCAGCAGCGCAACGCCTTAGCCACTGAGCCACCATGACGGGTCGGAGATGAAACCATTGGGAGGTACAGGTATACAGCTTTGCTGTAAAACTCTCTTGTCTTTGAAGCACGAAGCTCTCTAGCGCGAGGCGTAAACGAGTGTCCCGGTGTTTTTTAGTACGTATTACAAAGCGCTCCAGCGCGAGGCGTAAACGAGTGTACCGGTGTTTTTTTTTTTTGTTTTTTTAATGCGTGTTACGTTCTAACTTGAGGCGTAAACGAGTTCCCCGGTATTTTCTTACCGTGATTACATGAGACTACGATTACGACGATGACGACAGGAGACGCTGCTACAGCCCCAGCCCCTAAAAAACTTTCAAAAGTGCTACCGGGGATCATTAATGCTTCACCACCGGTTCCGTTGACACCACCACTACTACCACTATCCACTATACATACCTACCTCGGCGAAAATATTTTCTATGCAGACATAACTTACGCTAGGGCTCTGATGCCCTTGTTTGCTTTAGTCAGCCTACACAACGTTCAATAGTAATAAAGATATACATGCCAGTTTTAAGCGCATCAAGTTGTTAATGTAAGGAATTATGTAACAGTGCAACCCAACTAACCTTCGTGATTTCCGCACGCAGCCTACGACCCCAAAACAATCACATCGCGAACAGTTGCGCTGTCATGAACACGTTTGAGCCGGAATGGTTAAATTTCGCGGGTCATTTCAACCTCAGGAGCTACCTTTATGCGATAATATGAATTCGTCGTTAAAAATCACAAGACCGGTTGTGACGTTAAAAAAAAAACGCTTCTCTCAACCACCAAATTTGATCCGGGTTACACCTGCTTACGCTATCGTGAAGGGCACCTGCAGGTGAAACTTTAGGCTCGCAATTACGATGTGACTTACCCACCATGGATGATTCGTTAACTGTGCAAATAATCATTTTGCGATGTTTTTTTTTAAAGAGTGTCAGTCACTTCTCAGCGGCAGTCATACAGTGTTATCAGGGCAGTAATCTAAAGTGTTGGCACCTGCGGTGGCAATTTTTTATCAGCTAAGCCTAGAGATTCACCGCTCCCGTTCTTCAAAATTTTCAGACAAAATAATTGCCGATACGACAACCATTCGTTAAAGGGACCCTGCAACACTTTCGATAAGCGCGTTCGCTCTTTCCTTCGTGTCTGGAACCACTGCGAAGGTTATAGTTACCGCCAGCACGGAGCGGCATTGCGTGATTTGCTCGTCGCACCAGATACGCCTTCCATTTCTGTTTTGTTTTTGTGGCTTTTTTTAGTTGCTATCGAAAAGCGTTCATTGCTGCAACTGAAGGAAAACCGGCAAACAGCCGCTACATGGCTTTGGTGACGTAATTCGAGCTGTCAAAGAATGTCAAGACCACGAAAGAGAGAAAAATCTTTTGAGCGAGTTTACGAGTTATCTAATGTACATAGGGCAGTAATTTTTGGCTGGGGTACTTTGCGAGCCCCTAATCTAGGTACTGGGTGTGTTGGTTGACTACGTTCTGCAAGCATTTAAGATTTCAAAAAAGGTTTTAAAAAGTGTTGCAGGGTTCCTTTAAATTCGTCCGTTTCGCAAATTTTCGTCTTTACAAAACCATTGCGTGCATTGCCAGTTGAAACTCACCTTTTGCACCGGCGCATAGGATGACGAGCCCGAGAATATGTTGAAGATACATCGCCTTTGTTGTAGCTGAAGCACGCGCCACCGTAAGTCAGCGCATTCTCTTAGCCCAAGATCATATACGCTCGAGCCCGCCTGCTGTTGACACGCGGAGAGATCTTGATGTGGCAGCAAAAACGCTTTCCCCTCTGAGGCGGTAGTGCGTCACTTTTAAGAGGCCCGCCCTTTCCCCTGTCCCTCTCCCCGCCCCCGGATGAGTTATAGCGACGCAGCAGTGCGCTTAGGCTGATCTTTCAACAACGGCTTCTGCGGTTTCCCCCTTGCCACTTCCTTGGTTAGAGACGTGGGATCGACCGACTAGCCAAGCAGTTGCAAAAAAAATTGTTAACTATCAGGTTATTATTTAACCCAAGATGGGAGGAAGTTAAAGTACAAGAAAAAGATAAGAATGGAATGAACAAGACATACTGAACACATTAAAAAAAAAGAAAACAAGAAATGATAGAAAACAGACGAAAAAAAAATAGCAGTGGCTTAGCTCGGCTGTGCCAGGATATAAGTAGCGTGAGCTAAGGTTCAGCTGGTTATTCTTAGCTTTCCTGGTTGTCTAGGATTAGCTGATTATCATGCTTACTGTTGCTAAAAAGATTTCCAATCCAATCCAATCCAACCAAATTCAGTCCAGTCCAATCACAGCTCCTCGCGAATGTGCAGCACAGCTCTCCAGGAGCCACGCGAACGGCTATCAAGCGGCTCCGGCGCAGCGTCAGACTTGGCTACTGCGCAACGGAGGCGCACAGCTGGGCACGCGCCGGCGCCAGTGCGTCTGCCGGGGCTATGACGTCACTCCTCTGGAATGCGCAGACCGGTGAATGTTCAGACCCAATTCTCTACACACCCGCCCTTCAATCCAATGCAATCCAATGCAATGCAATGCAGTGCTCCTCGCGCTTGCGCAGCACGGCCCTTCAAGGTCCACGCGAAACTGCTCAACCTCGGTTAGTGTAGCTTACGCTACAAAATAAATGCGGTAGGAAAGAAAGAAACACAGCCGCGCAGAAACAAGCCGAGAAAGAAGAAAATTGTAAATAAGAGATAAAAGATATCGGAGAAGCTTTCCATAACTTCCCCCAGCAAAGTTTTTGATTCCTCAGCAAACATCACTCCCGGACGACTAAATTTATTTGAAACACAATACATTTCTTTCTGTATTGACACTGTTCAATGGAGTTCTACATTATCGTTTTTAAATGGCAAGCGGGATTTTTATTCTTATAATGATATTTCTTAATACTGCGCTATTGACGCGAGACCACAAGATCACATCACGGGGGTACAGCATTGTCATCAACACCTAAAGGTATACACACAAAAGTACAGAACACGAAATCCACGGCAGGTACAACCACGATCAAAAGTTTACGGACCAAAGAAGTGGCAATTTTAGGTTATTTCTCTTCCTATAGAAGCCCGACAAACTGTCAAATGCATGCGAGATGTCGTACAAGTACTGAACTAATGAAAACTACCGCACATAGTAGTCCGGGCTGCCGTGCGGCAGAGAAAAAACTCAAAATTGCATCTTTCGTGGTCCGTAAACTTCTGCCACTGGGTGTACATAGCAAGAACAATCGAAACAAGCAAAACTGAAATAAAAACAAAGAATTTCGCACAACAGCGTCAATCTCTAGGTCATCCCAGTATACAATGGTACGTGTAAAATGAAAATTTAAAAAAGAACATTTTGTGGTACAAGTGGTGTAACCACAAGCGAGACGAAGAATATGATAAAATATGTGAAATGTCCACATAATAGTGACCTTTGACTAACTGCAAAAGAAATGCGATTTTTTTTCCGGCATTGATTGGTACCTACTTCTAAAATCGTTAAAAGTAGAGGAGCCGCTGTACGAGTTATACATAAATCGCACTGCTCTTTATGCTAATTGTTTTTATTTTTATGATATTCTTAACAATAGGGTCGCCGCATCAGACTGAATTTTACGATAGCATTTCGTTTTGCCCTTCAAAGCTGTCCACCCCTATTTGATTCCCGCATACCACTCTAGCCGCCCAACTGTTGAAACCTTTCTTGTTACGGATTAAGAAATTTCGAAGACTTCACCGGGTTCATTTATATTTTCACCCCAGAACTTCTACCCACCGGGTACTACAGATTATTCGAGTGACCCAGAAGTGCGCCGAAGTGTCAGCGGTTTGTTTACTTTGTATACGCGGCAGAGAAGAGCGCTTTACAATCTATATACCCTTACATGTAGCTTCATAAAGCTAGAGACGATATCCGCCGGCGTACGTCAATGGGTCATTATTTTGGTTTGGAAGACACGTAGCGAGGATTGCTCTTCTGTGTGCTGTGACACTAACTGAGGCTGTGCCATGCATGCGTTCTATGTTTACAGCGCCAAATATTTGGCAACGCGCAAAACGTATAAGAAAGTCTCTGCTCTTGACACTCTGCTGGCGGGTACGGATGTCGCTGAGACGACGCGAGGAAATCAAGGCAAGGCCATCCGGAAACGTCCGGGAAGTCAGTATTGCTCTCTCCAACGTCATTGAAGTTTGAGAGACTCAGCGAGACAATGATAATCGATCAGATTGTGTAAGGTGAGGCTTTCCTCTTTTTTTCCTACAGCGACGAAATTAACGCTTGCCCGTACAGTGCACGAAAATCGTAAATGGCCTCCCCCTAACCCCTAACACTTTTAAAGACGATAGTTTTTTCAGGCTGAAATCAACGCAGAATTTTTGTCTGCCTGTCTGTCTTTTAGAAAAGGTTTGTTGGACAATACACACAAAACCTTGCACTACAAACACAGGAGACATAACACTCATGTACAATGACTGCAGCTATATACAGACACTGACAATGGTCAGCACTATAACGTTAACTATGTTTAGCAGGCGGTATGCCATTGAGTAATTATACAAGCAGATATAGTTGCTATAATCAAAGAAATAAGAATATATTTTCAAATGGCGAATTAAACAAACTACACTGATTTGAAAATAAACGCTACACGCACTTCCTGTGCAGAAACAAAACGACACGACCACTGCCTGAAGAACTCCTCCTCTCCAAGGAAACACAGCTCCTCCGACAGGCAAGAGAAAACTTTAGTCTTCTGTCTCTCGATTCAGCCTTGAGGCCAAAAGTTGAAACAATTCGTCAGAATTAAAGAAGTGTATATAGGCATCTAACCGTCCCGCATTGCCTAAACTGCTGGGCTAAGTCATGCATGTCTTCATTTTTCAGCGCTAACCGAACCTCAGCCTCAGTTTAAGCACAATGCAAATAAATCACCCTGAGCTCCCCCATTCTTGAAGTTAAAGATACATGTAAGGGTTGGTTTTTACGATAGCAAGTGAAAAAAAAATTACAATCGGTGCATATAGGGTCCAGCTCGTGCGAGATAAAAGCCAGAACAAAAAACCGAGCTCACGCGCTCGTGCTGGAGTCCAGGGTGATCAAGAAAAAAGCAGCAACAAAAAAATGGCGAAGCGTGCAATTAGTCGCGCAAACCTTCAACCATAACGGAGCTGGAAGATTTCTTTTTGATTATTTACATGTTCCGTCGTCGATTTTCACTCTGGTAGTGGTATTCATCGTCATATCCATCTATATCGTCGTCTTCCTCATGCATGACGGGAGGGCCCGGATCGTTTTGTCCGCAGGCTTTCGTATTTCTCCCAAAATGGCACACGTCAGCACGAGCTAAAGCCGGCGTACACCGGTTGATTGGTTGATTGTAGGGTTTAACCCACCGACACAACGCAGGCGGCGAGGCGCGCCGTAGTGGAGGGCTCCGGTTTAATTCTGACCACCTGGGGATCTTTAACGTGCGCCGAAGTCTCGTACACACGGGCGTTTTTGCTTTTCGCCTCCATCAGAAAAGCGGCCGCCGCGGCCGGGAATCGAACCCGCAGCCTCGTGCTCATCAGAGCAACGCTTAGCCACCGCGGCGGGTCGGCGTACACCGGCTTTGCGAACTGGGCGTCTGTAGCGCGACCTGTCTTGAGCTCCCCCCCTGGAGGCGCGGATGCACGTAAACTGTTTTCTTGGTATTTTTTGCGAGCGCCGCGCGCAAGCCTGGACGACACCAAGCGCTCCTCGTAAAACGAGTGCGCACGCACGAAGTAAACGGCGGGAGTAACTAACTATGACCCTCTGTTTGCTGATGGCGTTCTACATGTGCACCGCACACATTATAGCCAGCAACACCAGCTCCGCCGTTAGAATGCGCCCATGCCCTCCGTGCGGATGGTTAACCAACGAAGCTGTAACGTGCGTCCGGTGCTTCTGCATGTGTTGCTCCTTAAATGATTAGTAAAGTATCCGTCATTCTACATTGCGTGGTTGTGGTATTTTCTTACGCTCTCGTTCTTGCTCGCGCCATCGCTCGTCGTAAGCTGCCTGCTTCACAGAAGTATGTACGACGCCTTGCCATTCCGAAGTAACTTGCGATCGGTGTTTGTCATTACCACGTTGAGGTTGCTCCTCCAGAGCTACCCACCACCCCATGTCGCCGTTATCGCTTGATCTGTGCTGCACACAGTAGCTCGCTGCACGCCCGATCTGTACAAGCGAGATAAACACAGCCGCACTCGCTCCCCATACTCCTCACTCCTCTTCCTCGTGGTTACTAACAGCGAAGCTGTTTAGCAATTCGTTCAATCTGGCGTTTCACAAAGCTGAACATAACAGTATAAAAAAAGGAATCACCGACACGATTCCAACCTGTGTCAAACGGCTTACCAACTCGGCTATGACTGTGGGGAGAGAAACCATGCTCTTGCTCGACACAGAGCACGTGATAGGGTACACGTTGCGCCTTTGGGCGCCTAGTTTATTAAGTGTGCGCCTACCGTTCATTTTTAACACGAAAGTGTTTTATTCCGGGATTCACGAAGATTTCATTTACGTCATATCCGTCACGGAAGTGACGCCAGTACAACGAAGCAAACGGCCTGTAAAGGGTGCACCACTGCACACAAGTTTTTCTTGCGGGAAAGCAACCTTTGGTACTGAAGAGGACGTTGTACTTAGGGTTGTTCGTTTTCGAGTTTTATATTTTAACACGAAAGTGTATTATGCCGGGATACACCAAGATTTCACTGACGTACGTGATATCCGTCAGGGAAATGACGCCAGTACACCTTTGCCGAAGCGACCTGCTATCAGGACGTCGCTCGCCAAGCCCCACCCACAAGACAGCCACCGACCCGAAAATCATGCTCAGCTGTAGATTTCGCTGTACATTTCACTTTCGTGTTTTACCAATTCCTGTGACAGAGAATCAACCACAGTTTTGTTGTTGTTGTTGTTCTGCTTCTTCGATTTGTTTTTTCTTCACCGTTATGGTCGTGGCCGCAGCAAAGAAGAAGCACATCGGCTGCAGTCGTGCACTTAAACAGTCGCTATGGTCGTGAAGGATGCGTACAGGTTCGCTGCCTTCAAGTCTTCCGGGTTAGTGTCAGCTTCCTTCATTATTTTTCACGCATGCTTATAGGGTCGCAATGGTGGTGGTGGTGGCAAAGCGTTTATTGAGCCAAAGGGAAGGGGTAGGGCGTGGTTAGCCTCCTAAGTAATGAAATAATTTTTTAAGTACATAGGACCGCTCTCGCACAAGCATATAAAGCTTCGCTATAAAATATGCTTGCAGTTCCAACAGATGGCGCGAAGCAGTGCGAAGGCGGTAAAATTGAATTGCATTGAACAACCCTCTATTCGATTCATCGCAAAAGGAGCGAGGGGGGAGGATGGAGCTTGATGGCAGCGGAGGAGTTGGGTGGCAGGGCGCGGCCGGCGACTATCGTCTTTCGACGACATTTGCAGTAGGGCAAGCAGGTCCTAGGGCGAAGCACCCTAGGACCTCGCTTTGTCCGGTGCTTGGAGTCCGTGTACACAGTGTTGCGCATGCGCGGGGAGCATTGGATTGGGTTGGATTATACTGGATTGGATTGGAATGGATTGGATTGAATTGGATTGAATTTTATCGAATTGGATTGCATTGGAATTGCATATACTGTACACTCTCGTTGTAACTCATTTTCATGCGCGAGTGGGCAATGCCACGGGTGATTTACAAGAACGATCCCAGTGCTTCGCCCACTCGTCATGATTTACTTCGTGGAGATGCGTGATTTTTTTTTATGTTCGTTCACGGTGGTCTGCTGTTTTGGGGACTTTTGAATTTCTAATGCTCTGCCAAGACACCTGACCCCCATACAGCGGTTCCGTGTGCAGCGTCTCTTCCTTTAACTTTCCCTAGCTCTCCCTCTCTCTCTTTCTCTCTCTTTCTCTCACCTTGCTCCCGCTATCTTTTCTCAAAGCAGCAGCAGCGCGACCTGAGATTCTGTTCTGTGTTGAAAGCCCAGCCGGTACCGGTAATTTTTAGTGCGTAGCATTCTGCGTGGCATTCTTTCCCGAGTACCCCCACTCCCAGGAGCGTGTAACGCCCTGCATTCCCACGAAAATGCAGATTTCGCGAAAGTTCCAGATGAAATCCATAGAATAACGTAAACGGAGATAATTGGTCGAACGATATTTTGAAAAACTAAAAAATAACAAAAATATAAAAAATACGTAAAATTTCAAAACGTATACCGCATGGCATTTCCACAATAATGTTGATTTCGCGAAAGTTCTACCAGTAATCGCTATAATGGCGTAAATGGCGATAAATGGTCGAACAAAATTTTGAAAAACTGAAAAAATAAGAAAAACAAAATAATGACGGGAAATGGCGAACCGTGTAACGCGCAGCATTTCTACGAAAATGCAGATTTCGCGAAAGTTACAGATGTAATCGTTAAAATAACGTAAATGGAGATAATTGGTCGAACGAAAATTTGAAAAACTAAAAAATGACAAATATATAAAATACGGAAAATGTCAAAGCGTATACCGCATGGCATTTTCACAATAATGTTGATTTGGCAAAAGTTCCAACTATAATTGTTATAATTGCGTAAATGTATGATCATTGGTTGAACGAAATTTTGAAAAACTAAAAAAATAAGAAAAGTATAAAATTATTACGGAAAATGGCGAACCGTGGAACGCCCTGCATTTCCACAATAATGCAGATCTCGCAAAAGTTCCAAATTTAATCCTTATAGTTACGGAAATTGAGATAATGGCCGGACGAAATTTTTAACTAAAAAATAAGCGAAGTATTAAAAAATTAGGAAAAATGGCAAAACGTATAACGCATGGCATATCCACAATATCGTTAAAATAGCGTAATTAGGGATAATTGGTCGGACAGGATTTAGAAAAAACTCAGACTCAAGACAAGTGGCATAAGAATGCTACGCATTAGTAGATAATTCTCTGAATTTCTACAGAATTTTTTTTGCACTAAAGGTTTCCGTTTTACTCGCGTCCGCGATCCCATATTGTTGTTTAGGTGTAGCAGCGCATAAGGAACGAGGGCTGAATCGCAACTAGTATTTTATTGAAAGGGAGCACAAATATATACCGCATTTACTCGCGCAATGATCCCGCTTTTTTTTTTTTTCAAAAAAAAATTGTGCAATTTAAGGGTGCGCTCAATACGCGGGATAAATTTTTGGGAAAACCTTTTGAGCACAAAAAAAACGCAAGTCAGTTGAGGGTTAAAATTTTTACAGTAATGCTCATGAAGATAATAAAAATAATAAATAAAAACATAACAAAAACTGCGCATACCGCCGCCAGCCGCTTTGCAAGGTCACGCAAAATGTAGTGTTTTCATCAATTACGGAAGCGCCGGAGCGAGTTTGCTGCGAGGTGACAACAGGTCGACCAATAACTGCCTGCCGCTATCACAGTGCGGGATATTAAAAGAGACATGGCTGATTGATTGATTGTGGTGTTTAACGCGCTGACGCAACGTAGGCGATGAGGCGCGCCGTAGTGGAGGGCTCCGGATTAATTTTGACCACCTGGGGATCTTTAACGTGCGCAGAAATCTCGAACACACGGGCGTTTTTGCTTTTCGCCTCCATCAGAAAAGCGGCCGCCGCGGCCGGGAATCGAACCCGCGACCTCGAAAAGATATGGCTGCCTACGCAGAAAGCTGAGCGCGTTTTTTTTTCTTTGTCTTGTGAGTACATTATATGCCTTTAGTGAGAGTTTCTTCCTCATCAATATTGAACGCATGCATGCTGATATCGCGAATATCCGAAAGTCTGCGGCGGTAACGTATACCCATGTCCGCTTTGAGGGGGAAGGAAACAGAGGTAAGGACGACCATCACCACCTAGACTTGGCACCAATCTGAAATTTTTCTGCGGCAAGTTCAATGGCGTTCATTGCGCGGGAAATTTAAAAAAAAATCGAATTTTTAAGACAAACTTGAGGAGTGCGATCATTACGCGAATGCGATCGTTATGCAATTAAATACGGTAGCCTACACACACGTACAATTTTCAATAAAGTACTAGTTGCGAGTCAGCGCCCGTCTTCTGCATTCTTCTGCGTCCCACGTTCCTTTTGCGCTCTTACACTTCAACATGTATACCCACCAACTTGCCAAAGTACCCAATTTTTCGAATATTGTTGTACGTCGCAAATCTGTAGCAGGTGGATGAAGTGATCTTACCGGCGCTGATAGCTTGTCACTACAGCAACAGTACGGAGTTGCAAGATAGATGATTTGGACTACGATTGCGGCTCAGTACTCAATGCAGTGCTTGCCCAAACCGGCCCGCCTCTCAGAACACCAAAGGTCCTTGCGGGCTTCTTTGACAGCATAAAGTGGAAAAACTGAACTCATTTTTTGAACAAACGACGCTTCGGAACTGCAGCCCGATAATGATTTCCTGCTTTCAGTTTCTACGCGATTAAACGGGCAGCAGGCTTTAGACACCGGAAAATGAGTGAGCTGTCGCTAGCCCGATATCGGGAATTCCGGAACTTGCCTTCCTTTACGAAAGCCTGGATAACGGCTTGGAAATATTTCCACTTAGGTCATCGTCCTTAAACAGGCCTGCATAGTATCCATTTACGAAGTGTACGCACTCTTCCTGTCACTTTTTACGCGTGCGTGCATGCGTGCGCCCGCATCCACACAAGCTGCTGTCAATAAGTTTATTGAACAAGGCGCAGGCATTTATACGTGCCAGTAAAAAGCGCCGGCTCTACCCGTGACATGCGCAGTGCTACAGGGCTGCTAGCGTTTGCTGACACATTTTTCGGTCTGCCACAGCGACATTTTCTTTGAAAGACAGAGAAAAAGAAAAACATCTTAACTAACATAACAAAGTCAACAAACACAATACCAATGCCAAATTATTCTGGTATTGTATAGCGCCGGGGCTAACAGGAAATGCATTGACGTTCTTCTGGCCCATCCGGACCCAGCAAGACTTGGCAAAAAATTCACGCATCTCCACGAAGTGAATCATGACGAGTGACCGAAGCACTGGGGATCGTTATTACCGTAAATCCCCCGTGAGAGTGCTTACTGCTGCTAAAACGATTTCCAATGCAATCCAATCCAATAACATTCATTTTAATCCAATCCAATCCAATGCAGTGCTCCTCGCACATGAGCAGCATTGCTCACCAGGAGCTCTCTCTCTCTCTCTCCCTCTCAACCTTTTGTGAACCTTTTATTTTCGTCTTGTTAACCTTTTGTGAGCCTTTTGTTCACAGATGTTTCGATAGACGGTGCTGTGCCGTGAGCACGGAAACCGAACAAGCCTCGGCCTTAAAGTGCTTCGTCCCTAAAATGGCCTAGACGGCAAGTCGCAGACCGGGTATCCTGCAATACGGACGCCCTCCAGCGGGCGGGAGCGCTGATGTCAGCACTTATCAATAAATGTTTATTCTTTCTCTTTTCAAGGGTTGGCACTTGTAGTCGTATTGTCTGGTGCGGTGCGTGTAACAAGGTCATAAATTTGAAGCTTTAACGTACCGAAAACACACCTGGACTATGAGACGTGCAGTAGCGGGTGGCTCCGGAGGAATTTCGACCACCTGGGGTTCCTTAACTAGCGCCGAAATTTTGACGGACGGGCGTTTCGTTTTTGGGGTACATCACAAAAACAGCCGCTATGGCGGGATCGAACCCGCGACCTTGGCCTCCTGCAAACCTTCGGCGTTGAGCGCAGCTTTGCGGCTTATTAGGTCCATTCGCTGTGGATAGCGTCGCTAAATAAAGGCTTTTAGAGTATTGGCACTTTTCCCTCATTGTTATGTGCCGCCAGGGTTGTCATTGTTCGGTCAGCACCACGTGATATTTGTTTACAGACTGGCGCAGCCATTTTGTTTCTGAACGCCTCTCCTCTCTCTCTCTCTCTCTCTCTCTCTCTCTCTCTCTCTCTCTCTCTCTCTCTCTCTCTCTCTCTCTCTCTCTCTCTCTGCTGCGCGGACGCAAGAGTGGCCGGTCACACTCTGCCCGTCACAACCGGTGGCGGTTTCGTTGGGAGAGATGGCAACACTGCAAGCCAGAAACAAAATGGCCAGAGGGTACCCGGAGCCTCGCAGAAGTGGCATTGCGAGGAGTGGAAGGAGGGGAACAGAACGTGGGCTCTAGTGAGGTGGGGAAATGTGTTCGTTTGGATGCCTCGGAGGTGGCACTCTTGTTTCTCAGTGAGGGTTTTGTGCGCAGGCGCAGGGGGGGTATAGTATTGGTTCCAGACGATAAGGCTGGCTGATTTCATGGAACGACAAGAGGGGGCAGACCTACCTTCCACTGCTCGCCGAACCCCTGGCTTGCCCCGTCGGTGAACTCTCGGGCACTCTGGTGGGCAGCTTCG
Source organism: Haemaphysalis longicornis (assembly GCF_048455015.1). Taxonomy (NCBI): domain Eukaryota; kingdom Metazoa; phylum Arthropoda; class Arachnida; order Ixodida; family Ixodidae; genus Haemaphysalis; species Haemaphysalis longicornis. The sequence goes on along the minus strand of NW_027526225.1, from coordinate 78,381,034 downwards.
TTGCCAGACACGGCGGAGTGGGCTGAAGTCCTGATAATCCTTACGGGATGTCGGAGTGCACTCGAGGTAACCGGAACGTTATGCCCCAAAACAAAAACACTTTGCCCACTGCTTTGTGTGTTTTTTTTTTGTTTTTGTTTTTTCCAAGAAGCGATGTTTATCATTCTTTCTTTTGCCGCCCGTTCGGTGTGTCCGATGATCGTGCAAATGTGGAGGATAATTTCTGCGCGCACGCAGCCGTTACTGTTCCCAAGACGGCTTTTGACATCACAGAACAATTCGCTCCGGGGTCTGTCTCACACTGAACCGGTGATCCCGCGACAAATGTGTTTGCCTGCCACTGTTCGTCATTCGAAAGCTGATGAACTTCAATGGTTTAAAAAATGCGAGGATAAACAAGCACTTATGAGTTGTGAATGAGGACGCAATGCTGAGTGCCCCTTGCAGTTTTGCGCCGGGAGTTATTGGGGTTGTTCCACCCCACGGTAACGGTCTAATTAGTGTTCCATCATGGCCGCCTTGGGAGCAGTCATAGTTGATTTCACCCAATCAGCCGGACCGCTTCCGCTCTCTGACTAGCCAGAGTCACTGTTAATTATTGGTAGTGACGCTGACTAGTCAGTGAGCGGAAGCGGTGTGGCGGGTTGGGTAAAAATTAAGACAGACTGATCACTTGCAGTAGAGCAATCCTCGCTGGTGTCGTTTCGCAGCTGCAAGTAATCAGACTGTCTTGATTTTACCCACCTGTCAAACCACTTCCAAAGTGATCGGAAGCGGTTGGTACGGATGGTTGAAATCAACTATGACTGCTCCCATGGCGGCCATTATGAAACACTAATTAGACCGTTGCCGCGCCCCTGTGGAAGGCCATCGTAGCGCGTGCCTGATACTCAGCGGAACATCACACTTACTGCCACGGCTGCAACACCTCACTTTCAAAGTGACTTCGAACATTCACTCAAGGACCACAGGAAACGCACAGGTAGGCAACAATCGCTGCGTAGCGGTGCGGCCGTTGAGTTTCAAAGCAAAGCTTTCTAGCTCTATCAGCCAACGGTTCTTTCGTGGCGTGCGGGACAACAAACTCCCAACGCACTTGACGCGGCGGCGGGGGGGGGGGGAGGGGGGGAGGGCGGGGGGAAGGGGATGGCGGAGGGTTTCACTCACGGAGTATACTGTAGATGCGGCGGCGAAATTTACCCAGCGTTCCCCGCGCGGAAGTCCCTGCTCGCCGGCGGCGGCGTCGGCGGTACGGCTTTCTCGTTTGCTTTAGGGACGGTTGTTTTGGGCCTGTTTTGGTGCAGCTTTACGTCCATTGCGCGGTGCCTTCGCACGGCTTGATTAACTGGTTCGGCTGCGCACCTCCAGAGTAACCCGTATCCGACGGAATTAAGTCGTCGTACGGCAAACGTACGTTAAGGATTGGTATGCAGGGCGGGAAAACGAAATGTACAAACCACAAACAGACATGTGGCCGCTAGACAAACACTACCTTTTGCGCACTGCTTGCCCCGAATAAGACTCCATTGTCTAAATTGGTTAATACCAATTCGGTTGTGTTTTAAGAGGTATTACAAAAAACGAAAGTAGCAATAGGTTCTGATAATTAGCGATTACAACAGTTCCATCAGCTTTATCTCAATTCTCAAACTTAATAAACTATTTGAAATCGGTATAAATGGGAGAGAGAGAACTCTCTCTCTCTCTCTCTCTCTCTCTCTCTCTCTCTCTCTCTCTCTCTCTCTCTCAATTCTTAAACTTAATAAACTATTTGAAATCGGTATAAATGGGAATCACTAAGCTCGAGCACATGCCGAATTGTTTCCGGACGGACGGACAGACAGACAGACAGACAGACAGACAGACAGACAGACAGACAGGCAGGCAGGCAGGCAGGCAGGCAGGCAGGCAGGCAGGCAGACCAAAATTTCTGCGTTTAAGTAGCCCAAGAAAGACTATCGTCTTCAAAAGCGACTACTGCGCAGTGGTATAATGCTGGTTACTAGGGACAAAAACATGCAGCAGACGTCATCACAGGTAACCCATCCGACATTTGCAACGAAATCAGCAGATACGCGGCCAACTTTTTGAGTTCTTCAAATTCCCAACTTTTCGCAAGCGATTTAGGGCGAGCAACCTAGATCTTTTGGGAGCAGGCCCGCTGTTGTAGGCGGTTCGTGCTGGCTTGAGAAACCACAGTGGAATGACCTTAAAGGCGCGACTGTTCGCAAAGGCAGAGTTGGTATCATGGGTCCGCACGTTGTTGGGTTAGCAATTGCGCTATAGGGAGGAATTCAGGGCAGAAATAGATCAAGTGTCGCATACTAGCTGTAACCGGAGAGTGGCACTGTGCGCAGGATGGTGTGCCGGCGGAAGTGTATCAATTGTGGAAACTTCCCGATCCAATGTTTCGGATTCAGAATGCAGTGCTCCGACGCGTCACTTGTTCCGTTTCCTGCGAGACCGTAAGGGCCTGAGAGATGTTGCAGCTACCGGAAGATGAGTCAGCCACCATACACGCGATATTTTGAAAAGCGGAAGTTGCCCAGAATTTAAAAAAAGAAGTTTGAGGGCATGGGCAACACTTGTTTGCTTCATTCCTGTTTCCTCTCGCATTGGGCTCCAGTATTGGCGAGTCATCGGATATCGGCTATCTGAAAAGGAGACATTCGTGTTGCCTGTAGCCGACGATTAGGAAGGGAGTGCAAGGAAAGTGACAATTGTTTGTTCTAATCTGGCTGTGAGACGTTTCTTTCTTTAGAAAAACTTCCTGGACAGAGCGCATAGAAGTGTGCGCAACTTGGCCGAAGAAATGCGTTTAAACCAACTGGAGCTGTCTGATCCAACCAAGATGAAGTTGGGGCCCACCAAAATACTTAGGCTGAACGGAGACGGTCGTTTGGTGTGTAAAACCGGAACCGCTGTGGGCAAGATGAATGTTTTGTAGCGTAAGCTGCACTGGCCGAGGTTGAGCAGTTTCGCGTGGACCCTTAAGGGCCGTGCTGCGCAAGCGCGAGGAGCATTGGATTGGATTGGATTAAATTGGATTGGAATAGATTAGATTATATTAGATTGAATTGGAAATCCAATCAAATTGGAGTACGGGTGTGTAGAGAATTGGGTCTGCTCATTCGCCGGTCTGCGCATTCCAGAGGAGTGACGTCATAGCCGCGGCAGACGCGCTCGCGCCGGCGCGTTTCCAGCTGTGCGCCTCCGTTGCGCAGTAGCCAAGTCTGACGCTGTGCCGGAGCCGCTTGATAGCCGTTTCGCTTGGCTCCTGGAGGGCCGTACTGCTCATGCGCGAGGAGCAGTGACTGGACTGGACTGGACTGGACTGGACTGGACTGGTGGACTGGACTGGACTAGACTGGACTGGATTGGATTGGATTGCTGAACATTACCCTACGCTGCGTATATCCTGGCATAGCCGAGCTAAGCCACAGCTATTTTTTTTTTTTTGGAAACGAGAAAAACAATAAAAACGGCGTACACTTCTTCAAAATGGCGCGTGTTCGTATTCTGCGCCGAATGAAGGTTGATGTCCCGTTATGTTTCTCCCCTAGGCGTGGCGCGCCCGCAATAGTTACTGCGACAGCCCTCGGAGCACATGTTTTCTCGCCTCATAGGGCCGCTCGTCTAAACAACTTAACACATTTTGGTTCACTATATTCAACATTATCTCAAAACAGGTTCGGCTGAGTAGCTGAATATAATTGCGGCATCAAGCACCGGGGACGCTGCTGAAAACGTTGTTATTGCGTTTTCAAACATACCTTTGCCCGCAGTGTCCGCTGTTTGTCATAAAATCACACAAAAAAAACATTCATTAGGACTCCAGGACTCGCCCTCTGCGATGCTTCTTGATTGGGAGGTACGCGATTGGGAGGGTCCACTGCACACTCCGGGTATTCTTGGCTTCCGCAGAAGCCCACATGTGCGGTCGCGCTCGTATCCATGGCGGTAAGCTCCACTTCTTCTCGTCATCTTTTCATAGCTGACTGAAAGACTGCGTGTTTACTGAAGTTATAATAAATAGCTACTACAGCCGTCCATTTCAGGCGGTCTGTTTGACGGCTCTTCTTCAGTCAGATTAAGCTCGACGTGGGTGAATGCGACGCCTCGAACCAAGCTGATGTTTATGGCTCCCCACGCCGCCCTTCTTCAGTCCCGCCGAGCATGGCTTCGGTTGCATTCCCGACAGATGCCAAGAGGAACGCGTCTTTCCAAGTTACGAGCGACAGCTGGCACGTCTGCATGTAAGCCCTATGCGCGCATTCAGGCCACTCATTTGTCAAACACTCATTGTTGCAGAAAGGCAAAATGTGTTTGAAGCGCTTCCACAAGCGCTTCCACAGTTTGAAGCGCTTCCACCGACTACAGTGCAGGCTCAGGATGTCGCCCATCACCAAGCCATGGGCAGCATCGGAACGTGTGTGTCACGTGATTACGGAAGAATGTTTTGAGGTATATCCTTCAGAGTTCCAGCTATGGAGACTTGTCCAATTTATTCGATATCAAATACAGCTGGCACTGTGCCGACTGCGGCGTATTTTTGCCGGTAAAACCCAGTTGTCCAATATTTTTGGACGCCTACTAGTGCCACCTATGAAGTTTTGTGGGAAAGTTTAGCCAGCGCAGACGACAATAGGGGAGAGGACACGGCGGCATTCAGCAAAAAGGTGTTTTACGGCAACTGCCGGTGGATAAGTGCTGTTTACAGCATTTCGTGACTGTTTTAATGTGATATCTATGATTCACTGAAAAGGTAACGATGCCCAGGGCTGCCCTTACCTTATTCGGCGCCCTGTGCGAACTCCTGCAAAGGCGCCCCCTACCCTGTCCCCCTGGCCTGGCTATCAAACTCATTTTTACAGCGAAGCTGTCTGCGGTTATGATCCCGCAAATCATCTTCGACTGACAAGAATCGCACGTGAACGTTGCGCCACCTTGCGGCTCCCACTCCAATCCCCGGATTCGTAAAACTGTGTGCCCCTAACCTTCAGGGCATGATCAAATCCATAAAACAAACAGGTCCTAGGGCCTTCATATTTTGATATTTGCGCTAAAAAGTGTCTTCCCAGCAATGTACGTCTGTTTGGAGGTGAAACCGACTTTAAGGAGATCATTGTAAGCTTGGTCTTTGTATGCTGGCTTTCCCACATTGAAGGTTGCACAGTGAAGCATGTCATCTCTCCTGAGCACGAGGTCGCGGGTTCGATTCCCGGCCGCGGCGGCCGCTTTTCTGATGGAGGCGAAAAGCAAAAACGCCCGTGTGTACGAGATTTCGGCGCACGATAAAGATCCCCAGGTGGTCAAAATTAATCCGGAGCCCTCCACTACGGCGCGCCTCATCGCCTGCGTTGCGTCGGCGCGTTAAACCCCACAATCAATCAATCAATGTCATCTCTCATTCGCCCTAAAGTTGAATACGCATCTGCCGTCTGGGATCTAAATCAAGAATACATTATACCTGATATTGAATCCCTGCAAGACCGTGCTGTTCGTTTTATTTTTTCTGATTATTCTCCATACGCAAGCGTCACAGCGCTGAGAAATCGGGCCGAGTTGGTTTCATTATCACTTCGCCGCCGATATGCTCGCCTAACACTTTTTCATAAATTGTATCACCATGAGCGCCTTCGCGACGACTTCTTTCACTCACCCACTGTTACATCTCCACGGCGGGATCATTCTTGTAAAGTTAAGCGCATCACTTGCCATTCCTTTGCGTTCGCACACTCATTCATTCCACGCACAACACACTGGAATAACCTACCACAGCACATTGAGAGAGAAGCTAATATAACAAAATTTCAAGACTTTTTAAAAATGAAGCGACCTAATTTTGTTCTTGCTTGCGTATATTGACCTTTTTATTGTTATTATTTTATTTTTTGTTGTTACGTGCTTGCCTTGTAGTTATATGTTTTGGAAGTGTGTTTGAAGGTTCTTATTGCTTGTATTTTTTTCTAAGTTTGTAATTTGTGATTCTGTTAGCACCCATTCATGTTAAATTTGATGTATGCGCATGCTCCCCCCTATGTAATACCTTCCTACGGAGGGCCTTTAGGGGTACCTGAATAAATAAATAAATAAATCTATGAAGGGAGTATGATTACAGGTAACGGGCTTAACTTTCGTTTTATTTAAAGGAGCCATGAAGACAAAATACAAGTTGGGTTTATTACAAAGACTGCTTAGTCCCTATAACAATGATACCAATATCATCGCAATCTTCGAACAAATAACGGAGTATTAAAGAAAACGTGTGAAGCAGTCGTGACCCCCTAGCCAATTTCCCGCAACTTTTCTATGACGTCACAGAACCTTGTTTGTGCGATTGGCGGCCGCCTAACTGACCTGTCGCGACGACACATTACTGTACGCGTGTAATGGGGCCTCTAGTTCCATTTGACCGCATCACTTGAATGCTAACGTGCAGTTAACGCACTGAAAATTATGTTTTATTGTTGGCCCGTATGGCGTCATCCTTGCTCATAACACGTCACTGTGGCGCAAAATTTAAAAGTTTTTAAATACTTCTTGCTTTTTTTCGTTAAAAGTACATCTTTTGTGGCTTTAATGGAGGTGAGTGAGATACTGAATCCTAGTTCTTTCAAATTAAACGAAGTTGTATTTTCTCTTCATGGCTCCTTTAACGTTGTCGATACCAGTTATATGACAGTTGCCACTCAAATGTGTGGAAAGTTAACCTTGAAGTTGCGCAATTAATATGATCCGAAGAACTTTGCCAGGAGTGCTGCAATCAGGAGGCAGCAGGCTGCTTAGGCACAAAAGTTTGTCGCGAAGGTCTTTATCATTTATGTCATCATTTTTCTTGTGCTTGAAAGCACGATCAAGATCTCTGCACAGTCCAGTAAGCACCGCTCTTTCTGAAAGTTTTGTGAAGTTGTATAGGGGACCCCCCAGGTTTACTGATACTCCATCTGTGTGAAGCGTTCCCCGATTGGCATATTTACAGTGAGTACCATTTCATAGAAAAAAAATTCCTCTTTAATGTTTCTTCCCAATTACTTTCTTCCTCTTCACAGTCTCAGCTGCATTGTCGTTTCTTCTGCCGCCACATCGGAGCTGGCCTCATTATTGCATCCACGCCCATGCCTTCAGCTAGGGGCCTTAGCTGCCGCCAAAGACTTTTCGTATCCGTGAACCAGATAGTTTGGAATGTACTCTGAACATGCTCTCAGCAGCTGGTTACTTGCGACAATGTCACTTATTCTGTTTCTTTTTTGCGGCGCTAACCTGGAACAGGATGTCATGCCATACTACAATGCCTCGAGGTTTGTGAGCTGTTTGGCTATGCGTCGTGTTTCGTGCCTCACCCCGGCCCTTGCCTGCCGGGACACAGCCAGTTCAAGAAGCGCGTCGTAGAGCTCAGCTAGTGGATGGGCTTCAGGCTTTGAGTCCTGCACTCCCAGCTGGTGTTGCAAACAGGTTTTAACACGAGTCTTTGTACGTGATGCTTGAAGATCTTCCGTCCGTCTTTTAAAAACGACAATGGCGTCCGTTTATTTTTACGTAGAAAACGCCCGTAAAATTGTGGAATTCTTTTACAGTACCACGTACGCGTGTCTTCTCATTGGTTAAGCGTGCTGCGCAAAGAACCAGATAGACACGAGAACATCCGCGAAATAATGGAAGTGGGAGTCTTGGTATTTATTTATTTATTTATTCAAAGTACCTTACAGGCCCAGCAGGGCATTGGGTAAGGGGGACAAGAAGAGCAGATAATCAAGAAATAACAACAGAAGTTATACAAAAACTAGATATATAATACAGCAACGAGTCAGTGAAAAAGAGAAAAAGAACATAATAACAGCAAGCAAGAGTGGCAAGAAAATAAATACAAGCAATAATAACATCTATACTCGGTGACAACTTAAGAACAGCAGCGGATGTTCTCGCTGTGCCTTATCACCGTAGCCGGATGTTTCTCCGCGCGGCGCAAGTAGGGCGTTACTGGGAATATTTTGAACATGGCGTGAGCCGTTCCCGTGATTTTTTGGACTTAATATGCTTATAAACGACTCCAGTGACGATAAACAAACTGCGTGAGACAAGGCAGACGATATCACGCATTCATAGCAAACCCCTTTCAAAACGTGCGCGCACTTACGTCACGGGTCCAGCGCTTTGACGGAGTGATACACTACATGAGGTGGTGTCGTTCTTGAGTTGTAACCGAGTATACGCCTCGAGCGCGGCCTGTAGGGGCGCCACTGAAATCCCCCTAGCGGCTCGTTTTGAAAGCAGGCGCGGGAGTCCCTGGCTCGCTCCCCCCTGTCGCTGTTGCTTTTGGGGCTCGTTCAAGACAGCGATTTACCGTTTGTCCGCGTTCAAAATACCGAATAACGTGGAGCAGGCACTCTGTTTGCAAGCGTGGTGTGTTCACGAGAGTATAAAAGTTTATGACGCGATCTTAGTGAGATCTATATGAGCGCCGGGCGTGTGTCACAGGCCGGCGTCCCGAAGCCAGCATTTGCATGCAGCTGATTGCAATTCCGCTGCCCTGAAATTTAGTGGCAGTGTCTCCGTAAGCAGTGTTTCCTCCGATGGTCATGTTGCGGCCATACACACTATGATGTAAATCGACTTTGTGCACTTACAAAATCCAGCGGAGCACTCATACCTGACAGCACGCAAGTTACGCCTGCCAATATCACATATCAGATATTGATCAGTACCATGAACAAGGCAATGCGGCATAAATTTCACAAACATTGTACCAAAGAAGTACGATGGATAATGCAAAATTACACTCCGGAGTCAGCACACGACGACAAATTTAATGCTGTGTCGTCTTGTCCCGAGGTGAGCGCTCGCAAAGATTCATTTGTTACATTTATCCTCCACGAGAAGCGCGAAGATGGGCTTATAGAGTAATCCGCGTCCGTGACCAAACTCTTCTTCGAAACATCGTCGTATGACACAGGGAGACTGCAGAATCTAGCATAAACCGAAATCAGAGACCCTTATGAGATACGACACTCTTCCAACGAGCCCGCGTGTACGAGATTAGGAGTACTGACACGAAATTTCAAAGCTGAGATAACTATGTAAAACGCTTCCTTCAGCGAAACATATTTAAAATCCATTTTAATCTTCGCCCGCACGAGAAAGCCCAGAGCGGGCCGACGTGACATCATCTGCTACGTGCCCCAAACTGCCGACGTCGGGGCTCCCGTGACGAAGCCGACGCGCTGGCTGTGGTTGGCGCGCGCTGCTCGGGCGTGTGTACACGTCATGGTTTTGGGACTGACGTCATGCTGCCCGGGCCTGTGGGGACGGCGAAAACCTCGGCCGGTCTGGGCGCGCGCGTGCGCTCGCTCGCGCGCGCTTCCAGAGAGGCAGGGGGGGCGCTGCGAGCAGCCGAAGCGATCGGACGCGTCTCACATCGGCTCCGTGAATTATGCGAATTTTCGGCGGACCAACCAGCCCCAGAGAGTCCCAACTTTTACACATGTGTTAGGCTTCGTTTTCGGAACCCGCTGATACCACATTTCGGTGAGTCCCAGCATTTATTCCGGATTTACGAGACTTTGACGCTCCGCGGCGGCGCCGTTTTGCTAAGCCTAACGTAGGCCTAGCTGGAGCTCGGCACCCGGCCACGCCGCCGCCGGCGGCGGCCGCTAAGCCTATGCCGTCGAACATCGCTACCGTCCCCGTGACGAACGAGATGGAAGCCGCTATGGATACAAGTTCTGTCCAAGAAGTTACGCCACAAGTTCAACTCGACCGGAACGCCGGCCGAACAACCGTCATCGTGCCGGGAGAGGACCCCTCGCCGGACGACAACGCGGGTTGGACCATCCAACGCCGACGACCGCTACAGCACCCGGGAGAAGCATCGCAGACTTCAACCCCCGGTAAGCCCGCCAGCAAGGCACCCAAATCGCCACCTACCAGAGCGCAATACGCCAGGAAAGTTACTGCAAGCCTAACGAAAGCTGCACGCATGCCGAGCAACATCCCGCGCAGCGAGTTCAAGATCATCATTCGACCACGTGGTGGCATGCACACCGGCCGAACAAAGGCAACCGAACTAATGACGGCCATTATGGCAGCAACGGGAATCACAAGAGAGGCGGCTATGCGGGACACCATATGCCCAAACATAGCACAGAACATCATCGTGATGAGCACTCCAGACGAGGAAAGAGCAGTGCTATACGCCCAGCTCCGTTCGCTTACCGTCGGGGACCAAGCACACGAGGTGTTCGCATATCACGCGGCACCGGACGACACGGCCAAAGGAGTAATTCGGAACATTTCCACCGAAGACTCCCCCGAAGAAATCAGAGCAAACATCGTTAATGACTACAATCCTATGGCAATCGACGCGCACAGAATCGGCAGCTCGACCGCGGTAGTTGTGCTTTTCCAAGGCACCAAGGTGCCTGCGACAGTTAAATACGGAGCCGTACTGGTTAGATGCAGCCTCTACAGGCAACACCACGAGGTGTGCAAAACGTGCGGCAAAATCGGGCATCGCCATGACGTATGCCCGCAACCACATGCACGAGTGTGCTTCGCTTGCGGGAAGACGAACCCGGGAGAAAATCACGAAAACGAGTGCAAGCCGCATTGCAAACTGTGCGGGGGACCCCACCCCACCGGTACGGCAGGCTGCGTTAACAAATTCAAGACGCCATACTTGGTGAAAAAGAGACAATGGAACAGCAAGCACGCCACGTCACCGCAAGCGGGGCGACCTTCTAGAAAAGACGATCGCGATTTCCCGCCACTCGACCCCCAGCAACAACGCGGACGCAGCCGCAGCGGCAAGAAAGGGCAACGCTCGGCGAGCCGCTCCGCCAGTCGTAACAATAGGGGGAGGAGTCACAGCAAGAAGAGAGGAGCCACGTCACAATCGCGCGAGCGCGTGACGTGGGCCGAAGTCACCAGAGCGCCGAATGCGCACGCCAGATCCAAAACGCCACAGAAGCGCCGAGAGCAGTCAACGCAGCGGCACGACACGATGAAGAGTCTACGCGAAGAAATCTCAGCCCTCAAGGCAGAGAACGCACGCCTCAGCCAGCGACTGGACGAGGCCATAAGACTCCTGGAAAACCCACAAGCGCAGCAAAAGCGAACGCCGCCACTGCAGCCGGCGCGGCAACCACAGTGGGCTCAAGGTCAAGTCCCGCTCCCCCCGTCGCTGACGCCACGCCACCAACTGCGCGCGAAAACGCCACCACCAGCGCCGACCAACCCACAACCCACGCCGCCAACACCGCCACCCGAGAAGACAGAAGCGCAATCTCGGGGGACCTCCACGACCCCGCCGCCTGCCGAAACCGCAATGGAGGAACAAGAAGACGACTCCCCGTGCGCGAGGGAAGACGATCAAGAATCACGCACCCAAGGAGGCATCAGTGTGGCCGTGCGCCTCCGCCGCTGCACCGAACGAATCGACCGACTCGAAAAGCGCATGGACGCCTTTGAGCACCGGGTAAATGCACGTTTCGCAGCGGTGGAACGCCGCCTCGACGCACTGCAGGAGTTTCTCTACAGAAAGCTGGGCCGCGACGACGACGCGCCAAACGACTGCAACCACCCCGCTCAATCACCACCTGCATCATGGCCGTCAAACCAGCAACATGCTCGAGCCTAAAGGTCTGGCACTGGAACGCCAACGGGTTCCAGTGCAGAAAGGCGGTACTACAGCAACACCTGCAGAGCCTCGAGGCGCCCCCTGACGTCATCATGGTTCAAGAAACTCACACCGAAAACGCACCAACCCTCCCGGGCTACCGTACGCACGCAAGCCCCCCCAGCGCAAGGGACTGCGGTAAGGGGGCCGCTCAAGGGGTGTGCACCTTCATTCGGAAAGGGCTCACCTTCTTCAAGCACGAATACTTCCTCGGACGCAGCACCATCGAACACTGCGCGACCGAGGTAGTCATCGGCAAGAAGAAGAAGGAGTCCTTTCTTCTCATCAACATCTACAGTAACCCTACGCACCGGCACCAAAAATTCAAGAAACTCATGCACAAGGCGTTAAGCACGGCACCGACAGACACCATCGCCATCTGTGGGGACTTTAACGCATCACACAAAGAGCTCGGCTACCACCGCACTACAGTCAAGGGCAGAGACCTGCTGGACGCGGCGGCCGACGCCGGCTTCACCCTCCACACGGACACAGCGGCGCCCACCCGCATCGGCACCTCCGTCACGCGCGACACCAACCCGGACCTGGCATTCGTCCGCACGAGGACGTCGGCTAAGAAGGGGGTCGAGTGGCGGAACACGGGCCACAACCTGGGCAGTGATCACTTTATCATCGAGCTGGACCTACCGACCTCCGCCGTCAGGTCCAACGGAAGCCGGCGAAAACACAAACTCACCGACTGGACCCGCTTCAGAGCGGAGTGCCTGGAACCGCAGGGCGAGATCACGGACATCGAGAAGTGGTCGAAAGACATCGTGCAAGCAACCTCGTTCGCGACCACGGAAGTGGAAACGGACGAAGACGTGCAGCAAATCGACAGCCGCCTGGCCCACATGATCGAGGCCAGGCAATCCCTACAGAGACGATGGAGACGCCAACGCCATAACCGCACACTACGCAAGCGGGTGGCCGAACTCGGACGCGCCATCGAAAAGTACAGCCGCGAGCTCTGCGCACAGCGATGGCATGCCATCTGCAGCGAGGCGGACGGGCAGCTCCCCCAGGGTCGAACCTGGAAATTACTCCGCCACCTCCTCGACGAAACGAAGAGCAAAGGGTACCAGCAACACCGCCTGGATCAAATCATACACACTACCATCAAGAAGCTGGGGCAGGAAGAGACGTGCAAACGCCTCAACGAACGCTACCTCCCGAGCACACCTAGCGAGAATCACGACAGATATCACGGCCCGGCCAACCCAACCCTCGACCGCGACATCGATGAGTGGGAAGTCCGGGCGTCCCTACAGAACCTCAACTGCAAGTCGGCGGCCGGTCCGGACCGGGTCACCAACAAAGCCCTCCGCAACCTCAACGACGGGGCCATCGCGGCCCTCACGGATTACTTCAACCGGTGTTGGCGCGCGGGAACCCTCCCGCGACAGTGGAAGGCAGCCAGAACGATCCTCATCCCCAAGCCCGGCAAGCCACCTGGCATCGAGAATCTGCGCCCGATATCTCTCACATCGTGCGTGGGCAAGGTGCTCGAGCACGTCCTCAACAACAGATGGCAGCGCTACCTCGAAGACGAAGGCCTCTACCCCGACGCCATGTTGGGGTTTCGTGAAAGGCTCAGCACCCAGGACGCCATGATCCTGCTACAACACGACATCCTTGACGTGACCGTCCCTACCCAAGACAACAGGGCGGTGCTGGGCCTGGATCTACAGAGCGCCTTCGACAAGGTGCGTCACTCAGCCATCCTAGCGCAGGTCTCGCGCCTGGGCCTGGGGCAGAGATCATACAACTACATCCGCGACTTCCTGTCGCACCGGACGGTGGAAATACAAGCGGGCGACCTGCAGCTACCAGAGAGGGAACTGGGCAGCGTAGGCACCCCCCAAGGCTCGGTGATTTCGCCGGTGCTCTTCAACCTCGTGATGATCGGCGTGGCCCAGCGACTTTCGGGGATCCCACAGGTTCGCTACACCATCTACGCCGACGACATTACCCTGTGGGTCCCCGGAGGGAGCGACGGCCACATCGAAACGACACTACAAGAGGCAGTCGACGCCATTGAAGACCACCTGGCCAACACTGGGCTGAGGTGTTCCCCGCAAAAGTCCGAACTGCTCATCATCCCACCACCGGGCAGGTACCGCAAGAAAGCAGAGGAAGACTCCACCACGATCACACTACGCACGAGCGACGGCACCGTCATCCCCAAAGTGAGCAACCTCCGAGTCCTCGGCATGCTCCTCGAAGCAAGCCGAAGCAACGGCGCCACGGTGGACCGCGTCATCACGAAGCTGGGCATCGCCACCCGCCTCATCAAACGCATATCCACAAGACGTCACGGAATGAAAGAGACCAGCCTCCTACGGCTGGTACAATCCTTCGCCATGAGCCACGTGGCCTACGTGGGGGCCTTTCACCCGTGGAAGAAACACGAGAGAGACAAGATCAACGCGGCCATTCGCAAGACCTACAAAGCCGCGCTGGGGCTACTCAACAGCACCAGCACAGAACGACTACTGCAACTGGGCCTCCATAACACCCTGGAGGAAATCAGCGAGGCCCAGAGAACAACGCAACTCGACCGCCTCTCATCCACGAGGGCCGGTAGGAATATCCTCGAACGGCTTGGCTACGGCCGCGGCCGAGCGGGGACGGAACCGCAAAACACACAGAGCCTCCCAAGAGAGATGCTCCAACGCATCAAGGTACTCCCGCTGCCCCGCAACGTCCACCCCGATCACAATCCGGGACGCAGGGCGGCCAGGGCCAAGGCCCTCACCGAGGCGCACACAAACGATACGGGCGCCCTCTACGTGGACGCAGCGAGATACCCAGACCGCCCGAACACCTACGTGGCCGTGGCGGTGAAGGCTACAACTGGTGATGTATACAGTGCGTGCAGTGTCCGTGCTCCGACCGCCTTACAGGCAGAGGAGGTGGCGATCGCGCTCGCGCTAACACACCCGCGGTGTACCACAGTGCTTAGTGACTCGCGTTCGGCCATCGCGAACTACGCTAAGAACACAGTGTGCGATAGGGCAGTGAGTACATTGCAGTGTCGTGCAACGTCCGGCGAGCTGGCGACGCCGGTCACCCACATCCGCTGGTTTCCGGCGCACACGACCGTCGAAGCCAGCAGGCACCCCAACCGCAACGAGACAGCGGACGCCGTCGCGCGAGAACTTTCCAACCGCGAGGCGCCCCCCCGCTCCTCCCCGGCGGACGGGCACCCAGAAACCGAACAAGAACCCCTCGCGTCGTACGGGGAAATACTACAGTGGTACAGGCTCGGCAGGCGACTCAAGCCGCCCCCCCACCCCAACCTCACCAGAGCGGAAGCCGTGCTATACAGACAACTGCAAACGAACTCGGTGATCACCCCGGTGCTGGCGCGCCACGTGTGTCCAGAGGTCTACGAAAGTGTGCTGTGCAGTGTGTGCGCGAGAACGAACGCAACGCTAGCCCACTTGCTGTGGGGATGTGAGCGACACTCGCTGGAGGCAGACGGTGCAACGCGCCTGCCCGAGGACATTACGTATGCCATGAACTCGGGTGAGCACGAGGTGCAACTACGAACTATCCAGCGGCTCGAGGCTGCTCTCGCAGGGCAGAAGCGCAGGGAAGCGTCGTCGGGGGGTCGGCGGGTCAACACCCGAACACCCACCACGCACCGACCGCGCCGACGCCCGCGAGGCACTGCTTCGGGGACGACGTAATACTCGTCTAGGAAGGGCAGGCCCAGCGTGGCCGAGGTCCCTACCCTCCGCAGGAACCTTCAATAAAGTCATTTTCTCTCTCTCTTCTCTCCAGAGAGGCAGCGATACGGCAAGAATGGTGACGTCATGTTATACATGCTGTCATGGCGGCCACTCGGCGTTTTTCAGTCGAAACCGAAACTGGCACGAATAAACGACGCCGTAAATGAATGTTTACGCTGCGCTCGACCGTCTAATCTGTCATTCTATGATTAGTGGGCTGGTAGGCACGCATAGCAGCGAAAAAAACGTAACATAAAAATTTCGTGTCAGTACTCCTTTAAGGATCTCCAGGTGGTCAAAATTAATCCGGACCCCTCCACTCCGGCGTGCCTCATCGTCTCCGTTGCGTCGGCGCGTTAAACCTTGCAACCAATCAATCAACTCTTCCAACGACACCTCGTATCGCTTGTGAACTGCCAACCCTGTATTCTCCAAAAAATGCGTCCGCCGAGTGATCAGCCGTTCGTTGAAGGCGAAAAACAAACGAAAAGTGAACACGCAGCTTGTGTGTGTGGTTACTAAAACGTTCATTCGTTGATTTCGCTCCGCATTTGTAGACAACGATAGTTGAGCGTCCTCCTTCTCACCCCCCCTCCCCCCCCCCCCATGTCTAGCGAAATATCAGTGCATTTCGCATCTAGTTGGTCTGGTGAATACTACCTTGCTGAAACAAACGTCTTTAGCATTTCAGAAGCTGCACTCATTTTTTTTTTTCATTCCCCTACGACTATTCTTTTTTATTCCTGACTTGCAGACCTTTCATTTTCCCGTGGTTTCATTAACATATACCTTGGTTCTTACTATAAGGCATGAGTGGGCACATATCTGACAATGCACAGGCTTTGAGTGTACTTAACATTTTTGCGTGGCTTATATTCCCATAAAAGGCACAAGTTTTTGTCAGCTATTGGGTTATCACATCCCCGAAACATATTTTTCTACGACGTCCATATTCGAAGAAAAGCCGCATTTGTTTGCGCTGCAAAACGAACCAACCTCTTACAGTGCCAATATCAGGTCTAAACGAGGCGATCACTTGTGCTGACGTGTTCGAAGGTGACAGCGGTGATATGCTGCTGCCGTCGCCGACGCCCGCAAGAGCGGCCAAGAAGCGCGCAGGTACCGCCTCCCCGGGTAGCTCTTGTTGGCGTTAGAGCGCTCTACCAAGACGCAGCTGTTTTTTTTAAGTGCCCTAAACGTGCAGTTAGCTTAAAGATGTCACCATAACAAGTTGTTTAGTGCGCGGAAAGGCAAAGAGAAGCGAAGAGAACCAAAACACTGCATGACCACCTATCAGCCACGAAGCGCTAATCCCGCAAACGCCGCGGAGAAGCGGCGGCAGGCGGCGCAGCGATCGCGAATCTCGAGGCGTATAGTGTAGAAGCCGCAACCGCAAAAAAAAAAAAAAAAAAAAGAAAGAAAAAGGAAAACATCATGGTGCTCACAGAAAGGAACGCCAGCTTTCCTGTTTGGTGGTTTTACATTAATGGAAAAATGCTTGTGCAGGTGATTGCGGAATGTTTTTGGGTTAGTCAGCGATGCGATATTATCAGGGAGGCCGTTCCACAACCGGATAGCAAGTGGGAGAGCAGATGAATTGAAAGAGTTTGTGGTGCCGTAGATTCTGGTGAAGCTGCGTTGATGGATTAATCTGCGTAATGTGGAAAGAAGGCTTACAGTGGGTAACGGGGAGGGTCTGGTACGATAAATGTATTTGTGAAACATGCATAGAACCGTGATTTGTTGTCAGATATGCAATGGTTCTAGTGAAAGATGGTGTTTTATTTTTGTTATGCTTGAACTGAAGTCATATGTTTTGGATATAAACCGTGCCGCCCGATTTTGTACGGCTTCTAGTTTGTCAACCAAATAATTTTGATACGGGGACCAAACTGAGGAACGTGAGCTTTAGTTTTGGTAACACAAATGTTTTATAGGCTAGTTGACGAACCTTAGACGGAGAAGAATGCAAATTTCGACGTAAGTATCCTAATGATCGTGAGGCTATAGCACATATATATAATGTGGGTGGACCATGAAAGATTTGCCGTTAGGATCACGCTAAAACAGTGGGCACGCTAGTTCCCGGTAGATATCCCAGATAACGTACATATTGATAAAAGGACAACGTTTTAGCGTTAAACTTGGTGACAATAAGTTAAGGCATTTTTCGGCTTTTACATAGAAAATGCCACAAAAACCATGCACTGTTCCGTCTCATGACAATGATGGTTGAACGCCAACCTTTCTCGTGATGGATGCCTTGGTTGGCCAATCCCACACTGCAAGCTCTAGTATTACCCATTCTGGAGGTGTGCACCATTCTCTGGAATAACCGCATCAACTTTCCAGAATGCATGCACTCCGCAGGCATAACGTTTGAGTTTGTGGTCTACAGCATGTCGCTACCTTCTGCTGGGTGTGCAGTAAGTACGTTTAAAGCGAAGCTTTAGCGTTCTCACTGATGGCGTCTGCAATGCGAAAACGCCAAAGTGAAAGCTAGGTAAAGGTGGGCGGACGTGCGGAACGCGGCGGAGGCATCGACGGCTAAAATGGATAAGTGTTTGAAATTTAATATTTCGTTTTTAGAGCTGCAATGCTTTGGAGAGAGCAGATGTAGTTTTAGTGGATGTGGATTTAGGATGTGGATTTAGGATGTGGATTTAGTGGATTCAGGTGGATGTCGAACTTTCCTTTACAGAAACTTACTCCACCTTGGGGATTTACCCCAAATCTGGTCGATTAACACGTACCTGTCCTTCACTTTTAGTTGTTTATCAATTCGCTTTCGCGCTACTAACGACTAGCCTCCTGGTTAGCTCAGTTGTTAGAGCGACTGCTCCGGTTAAGCAGTGGTCCCGGGTTCGAATCCTGGACCAGGACGAATTTTTCTTCAACTGCGAAGTTTCCGAGAAAGCTGTATAGCTTTCCTTTGTAGCCGTATGGCTGCATTTAGGTGGATGTCAAACTTTCGTTTACAGAAACTTACTCCACCTTGGGGATTTCCCCTAAATCTGGTCGAGTAGTTTTAGTCAATAGGATAAGTGGAAAGGAGCAGGAGTTAGCGCAGGGAAGTGACCGAACCAAATGTCCCACGCGGTTGTTGCACGTGGTGGTTTAGACGCGAGATAGTTGTGATCCTATAGTTAGTAATTCGTGAGAGAAGAGTTGATGCTGCAGGAAAGAATCGCACGTCGTGTTTTACTTTTTGATTAGAAGGGAACGCACGAGAACGCGGCAGTGAAGTAAGTTCTACAAGCCTGGGACGCGCAGAACCATGTGCCTCTCAAGAAGCTGAGTGTTGTGCGCACAGGTTGTGAGCATGAATACCTGCTCGAGGAGGCAAGGCTCGAGTCGGTGGAGGACGTGGAAGGGTTAGGTGCAGTGCGTGTGGGCTAGTCTGTTGCTGATAACCGACGGTAAGGGAGAGCCACTAATCATCATCATCATCTACACCGTTACGCTACCGCATATCCCAAGAGAAGAAGGTAGCTGGTTCCAGCTAGTTTATGATTAAATTCCCAGCTTGGACCAGCTGGTTCCAGCTGGGAATTTAACCATAAACCAGCATGGGACCATGGGATCTCATTGTGCGTGAACCTTGATCACTGTTTCTTCGAAAGCATTTGGCTTTTGTACTGAATGAATCTGCCGTGGGCAAGGTGTGGGCGCACCTGTGACTATATCCGCACTCGCGGGCACTGCGCTGCAGCGTAGGCATTTCGTACGTCGTGCCGCTTTCCGGAATCGCGGTTCCATTCTCCGGTGGTGATGTGGAGCTCTCTAGGGCAAGTAGCATCTCCACACGTGTCGTGTCACTGCTGTTATTCATGTCTATTGACGCCATTGCCGAGAATCGGTGGGAACGGCACAGACGCCGGGGCCTGTTTCTTTTTTAAGAGCGGAGCAGTTATGCAACTGTAAGTTCTGTGTTGCAGGAAAAAATACCAAGAATATGCGGAGCGCTCGTGAGCACGTGCCACGCGTCGACCGCCGAGCGTTCCTGGCACGCGCAGTGGTTTAGCAAAAAAACAAAACAAAAAAAACTCCAGCGCTGTTGTTAAACGTACGCTACCGCGCATGTAATGCTCGGCATGAGAAACAATGATCTTGATGCATGATGACTACTAGCACAGAGCATAAAGCAACGACGGAACATGTAAATAAATAATTTCAAACTTGTACAAATACGTGGTGATGTGTCTTTCAGTGCTCACATATAAAGAAATCCTGCAGCTTCGCTATGGTTCAAGCATTGCGTGACTTAGCGCAAGCAGTTGAGCTGGTGGAAGTGTACAGTGCTGAGAATGACTTTGCATCCACCACAAGAAGATACGACCTCTTCGATGCATATGACGACGATTACTAGCACTGCAACTATGCAAATAAACAAGGTGTCCACGGCAATGCTCACCGACTGCAGCTTCGCCATTCACGGTTTGCGCGCGTGTATATGCTCCCCTGAATATGTGCATGCAGATATATGGTGGGTACTGCCATGGCGGTTTTCAGTGTTGCCAAGAGAAGCAATCGCCCGCTAAATATCTGAATACCATCTATAGGGGCAAACATATATCATCCACTGAACTTGTCAACCACCCTTTATAAAATTTGCTGGAAACTCCCTCCATCTCACTTGTTTTTTATTCCATCCCAGTCTGCCAGACTTTGTGGACTTGTGATTGGCAGCCAATGCGTTGGCCCGGATACCTAATTCTACTATAGGCTCGCTGCCCTCAGCGCTGCAACACAGCTTGTGCCGTCATCCACAGCTTTCAGAGACATCTTGGACCTCGACTAATTGAAGGCACTTGGGAAAACACTATTCCTTCTTTCTCTTTCTCCTTCTCTCCCTTGCGAGATCTCTCTGGCTGTCTTGGGTAGCCAAGTTTTCAAGAATAAAGCCCGATGTGGCTGCGCCACGGTAGATAACAATCGAGTTGTGGTGGCGACGGCAACGAAGTCACCACGACCGCCAAACACATGACGGACGCGCCAGTGAAGCCACTTCTGATGTGCGTCACTTTGCTTTGGTGTGTGCGAATCTCAAGTCAATCCGTGACAAGCATCGGCCCGTGTCAGTGGTGTCCCAGGAACACTGGGTGTACAGCCACGAACTGACGCCAAAGATACACTCTGCTCACTGTCGAGTTTCGCCTGCGAGCCTTCCATTGCGATTAGGAAGTCACACGTAACCCCTCCCACGTGACCCCTGCTTACTAAAGTATTCTACTACATATCCTATTATTTTACATGCCCGTTTTCCACACAAAAGGAGCACGACCACAGCACACACCCCGAACGTGTCAATAAAGCATTTTTTTACTGATGCTACTTAGCTTACAGTACGATGTGGTCCGAATACCGGACGGATATAGGCTCGAGTTCGCTGTGCAAAAGCGTCTTGCCGAACAGCCAATTTTATCCGGAATATGCTCGCCAGGAAACGGCTAAACCTGTATATCTCTATAGCTGTGACCAGTGTCAGCACTTCAGAAAAATAGAATGTCACCTACTTTTCTTTCCCCGTGTTGTGCGCTTAAAAGCCTCACTGGTCATCTGTCACCACCAAGTGGAATGGCTCATGGCCCTTTCTGCTCGTTAAAAAAATGCCTTGCGGCAAAGCCAACACAAAACAGGTCTCTATGTGTCTGATTTAGGGATGACTGCCGTTATTAACCAATATATTAACCAATAAATATTAACCAAATACGGTCAGAAACAAAGCGAGTGCGAACAGGGTCACGAGCGGTATGGTGGCGCTATCTAAAAGGGCTGACAGTAAACAAGGCATCTTGCAGTTCGTTGCGGACTAAACAGCACACTAACGTTCGCTTGAACACCTGTCCTGGAAATGTCATCGCAGACATCACGAAGCGCATGATTTAGCGGGAGAATCAAAATTTGGGCCTAAATTGAATAATTTCTCAGTTAATGGAGCTTCGTCTGTTGCCGGAAAAGTTCTGGGGGCACTATAAAATACCAAATATTTCGTACAAAACAAACTTGTATTTTGTCTCCATGGTTAAGATGCTAGTGGGGTATACAAGTAGCATGGTGCCGACCCTTCACAGTTATTCTTACAACACGAAACCATATTCATGCAATACTTCCGCACAGCAGAGACCACACACTGGGAGCGATAGTGTTTCTGCATCCTTGGAAGCCACCGCAACAAAAGCGACTCCTCCAAGCGAAAATGCTGCAAACAGAAATTACGCTTTGTTTCTCGCACAAGGTGACCATGCGTTTTCACTGTCGCCATTTTTTGTGAAACGAAAAGGAAACAATGGCAAAGAGTAACAATAAAAGCTTTATTTGCAAATTTTATATACATAAATGAACACAAATACCAAAAGCCTGTTTGGAGTATGTGGTATGTGTAAGAATTTAATATGCACCTGGAGATTAGGAATGTTGTTCCTCTTGGAAAAATTGATCGTACACAATACAGTGCACACATATGTGCAAGATAAAAAGGCCTTTGCTTTAAGAGAAAATACCCACCCCTACGATTAAGCTTCTTGCCAAAATAGAATACTCATAAGGTAGGTAATCATGACATTACCCTACTTTACTTATTCTGAAACTCGCTTCCTTTTGCTATATGCTCTAAATATGGAACATTGCAAGCGCTCCAAAGGAGTAAAAACTAACACTTGCTGAAAACAAAGTGCAAAGGACTCCTGTCTAGGACAGCAACTGCCAATCTGTGCTGATATGCGAAAAATGCGAGAAGCAAGTTGAATCAAAAGTTCACCATGAAAGCACGTTTTCAAATTGTTGACACATGCCTTTATACTGTGCTGAAACCCTACTGTTCGTTCTAAATTCTTACTCCTCGACATGTCTTCATTACCGGATTTGCTTGATTTCTTCTGAGTTTTGATGAAGTTTGTCGACAGTGTTATAAGAAGAAAAAATATGATGATTGCCTTTTCCCTTGACAAGTGCCTTGAAAAGTCAAATTTCACAGCAGCAGGTTATGGCAGTGTATTGCACAAGGGGAAAAATTATGAGCGTCTTGTTGCTTGACAGGTCAGAGTTAAAGAAAATATAAATAGCGTCTTTCCCACTGACAACCTAGAGCCTGTAACGACACATTACGGGATCGAGCCAGTATCACGACGAGACAGAAATGGCGAGTGTCTTGCTCACCTACAACTTGAAACTTCCAGCAGCGCATAGTGGCAGTTAGAGTCGCAAGCAGGCAGAAATGACGAGTGCCCTGATAGTTGTCAAATAAGACTGCAATGAAGCAGTATATTATGGCAGTGCAAGAAGGGAAAGAAAATGCGAATGCCTTACCCCACGACGAATCAGAATCTTCAGCAGCAGATCTAGGCAGTTAGAGTCACAAGAGAAAAATATGACTAGCTTCATCGTCGACAGCTAGATTTTGAGGCTGTAGGTCAGGCCAGTGTCGTAAGGGAAACAAATTACAAGTGTCTAACCCTGTGACTGATCACAATCTTGTGACTGATGAAAATCTGCACAGCTGATTTCAGCACTTAGTGTCAAAATAGAAAGAAATGACGGCCCTGTTCATAGGCCAAGGAGGCTTTGAGGCTGCAACTCACAGCAGTGTCACGAGGGAACCAAATCACGAGTGTCAGTTATCCCGTGACGAAGCAGGATCTACAGCAGCAGCTATTTCGACAAGAGAAAGAAATGACAAGCGCTCGTCCCTTGATGGATCCCAGTTTGTAGGCACTAGTCATGAAAATCAGGCTGAAAGGAGAACAATAACTGCCGACTGCCTTGTCCCTTGACAACTCAGACTCTGGCAGTCAATGCTGGTGACATTAGCTAACAAACAGTTTCACCTCATTCCAAAACCTACATAAACGTGCAAATGATGTATCGTATACCCAGTGAGACACTCAGACTAAGACAAAAGATCCCGCATATGCGCCAGCTATTGTTGAAGTGGGAGCGCCATCCATCTTCTAGGTTTGTTCTCTTCCTCCCTAGGAGAGACTCCCCCTCACGACGGCGTCCTGCAGCCATGACTGGGTGACGAGTTCCTCGAAGCAGCACAGCTGCCAGAGGCGACCCACCGCCGAGATGAGGATGTAGTGATGCTTATCCGAGCGGTAGCTGTTCACTCGGATGTTCACCTGTTGGACTCCGGTCCACCTGCACAGCAGCTCTTGCACCGTGTCAGGCCGGTGCTGTACCATGTCCAGAAATCGGCCAGTCTGGGTCTGCGCGCAAGAGAGAAGGGGACGCTTGTAGTGACACAAAACACGCCAGACCCGCTGGTGTTGAGAAAACTGCGCAAAGTTATGCCTGTAGGTGTGTCAGTTACTGCGTGAAGCATCCCCCCCCCTGCAGACAGGCTGCAATTTCGGAAAAACAGTGTCCCCTTGGTTGGCAGCCTTTTAAGTGCACACCACTTTAGGGGCTCGCCTTGTCGTCGTAGCTCACTCGCTGGACCCAAGCAGAGCCACACGGCGTTCCATCCTAGCGGCTGTTGTCGCGGCATTACCCAGAGGCTTTGAAAGCCGAGCTGCTTATATAGTCACAAGCGTTCGAAACTCGTGAACTGTTGGCGCTTGTCACAGCTTGAGCCGTTGTTTAGCGCAAAGAAATCTGCAGGTACATTTGAGGCAAAATATACGTAACTAACCGGCAGTGCCTGCGTTCATTTAGTTAGGAACGCTCGTTGGGTTGGTTTTTACGATAGCAAGCAAAAAAAGTGGCAGTGCAACAAAGACAAAAAACAACAGAACTACCGTTGCCGCAGTTTCGGGCATGCAGAGGGCGCACGAGCACTGCGAAGGCGGGACATTTGAATAGCATTGGGTGGTAGCAGTAAGCAGATAACAGCGCTACAGCCCATTTTGGCGAATCCCTGCTCTGCACTTCCGACAGCTTTCACATTGAGTGGAACGGCTTTAATTCTGAATTTTTGGTTTTATCTTGCTTCACTTTGTGCAGTTTTTAACCCATTTTATTTATTTTCTGTCGCAAATACCAAGCCCAAGTGCTTCTTTTTAATTTAAAGACGGCTACTAGGCTCAGTGATATATGCCTAATGTTTTCTTTCTGCTGAAACATGTTGACATATACAAGGCATGCCTATAGCCTTCGTAACTGCCTGTATATAGTTACTTCTTGTTCAAAATCCTGCTTACTCTTGGCTGTATGGCTGAATTGAGCGACAGGCCCGCACGGACACAGACCAAAATTTTCACGTAGTTAAAAAAGGCCATGCAGACAAAATACACGTCCGGTGGTTGCTTGGGTTGGCAAATTTCCCCAAGTGGGTATATCCTGCCTCGACAAACGTGTAGCAGGGACGCTGAGCTGTCGCTGCGAGGCACGCACACACTAGCGCTTGGGATTTTCTTGTTTTTTTCAACTGCCGGGTGGTCGCCGCAAGCTTAGCTTGACAAACGCGTGCACCGGGGGCTCTGGGCAGTCGCCGTAACTTAAGGCACGCACACCCGAGAGCTCGGCACTTTCTTGTTTTGTAGCAGCGAAGCTATGCAGCAGATCGTTATTTTTCGGGACCGCAGTTAAAATAGCAAGAAAACACCGAGCGCTCATGTGTGCGTGCTTCGTTGCACCCGCCCAGCGTCTGAGGCGCGCGTTTGTCAAGTCAAGCATGCAAACTTAGGGAGATTAGCCAAGACTGGCCAAGACTGGCCAAGACAACTCCGGCGTTCGCCGTAATCTTGGCAACACGTGCTCGAAGCGAGAAACTCTAGTCATATAGCAACGCCCCTGGAAGGTGATGTCCAATGATTATCACTTCCAAAAAAAGTTAAGGAAGCCCACACTTACAGCAACAATGATAGAGTAAAGGTCATTGCGGCAGCGAAAAAGCGAATTCGCTGCATTCGTGGACTTAAACTGTCATGAAGGTTGCATACAGCTTCACAACCTTCAAGTCTTGCACATTAGTGTGAGCTTTTTTTCATTTTTTAACTGCTGGACAGTCGCCGCAATCTTAACCTACCTCACTAAGTGAGTATGCAATTGGCTTGACAAATGTAGGCCGGGGACGCTGGGCGATTGCCTCGAGGCATGGACACGTGAGCGCTCGGCATTTTCTTGTTTTATTTGAAACTGCCGGGCGGTCAACGCAGTCTTGGCCAATCTGCACAAGTGAGTGTGCTTGGCTTGACAGACCTGTGCCAGGGACGCTGGGACGTCACTGCGAGGCAGACACACACGTGTGCTGGGCATTATCTTGTTTTTTTTTTTTTTACTTCTATGCGGTCGCCGCAATCTTGACCAATATCCCTACGTAGGTACGCTAGGCTTGACAAGTGGATATGCGTGGCCTTATACCAAGAAAATTCCGAGCGCACGCGCTCACGTGCGCTCGGAATTTTCTTGGTATTTTTAACTGCGGACATGCAAAATAATGATTTGCTAAACAGCTTCTCTGTTATAAAATACAAGTTTGGCTCATCCACGTGCATCTTTCTGTGTCCCCATTCGCATGCTGCAAAGATTCACGATACAGCGCACCTGACGATGGCTGCTCAGGAAACATTCAAGGGGGCGCCACTAACTCACATTGATGCGGATAGGCTCCGACTCTTGGATCTCCTGAGCCCCATTGTGGTCAGTGTCACACTGCAGGCCGAAGCAGCAGACGTCCCGGGAGATGACCATTCGCGAGTAGCAGTGCAGGGCAGCCAGCGTCAGCACGTGCACATGTTGGGAGGTCGAGCTGCACCCAGTGCACACTGGGAGCACCGTTGGGACGGTGCTGAGGTACCTCAGGAACCCCGACACGTACCCTCCCGCAGACAGTATCCGCTCGTTAGAAATGTACTGTTCAAAGGCACGCTCGATGAACGATTCGCAGACCTGGGGCTCCCTCCTGACGCTGGTGCCCAGCAACTCTTCGTTCCGAGCCCACTTGCAGAGGAGGTCGAAGGCGGCATCCTGTGGGGAGCAGTTGTCGCAGTGCTCGTCTATCTTCTTGACCAACAGGCTCCACGCCAGTGGCCTCTCAAGAGGACAACTCCCGCTTCGCTCCCGCAAGAGGAGCAGCAGGACCTCTGGGATGCACCACGGCAAACCCAGGCTGTTTTCCTCCCGCCAAATCTCGTTGCAGGTCACCATGTACCAGGCCGACGCCATCTCGAGCAGCGTCGTTTTTGTGTCCCCCCGGGATGCAGCATCGACGTCGGCGAAGAACTGATCCTGCATCGTGGCAACCAGTGCGCGGTACTGCTTGGCGACGAGCGTCTCCACGCTGGTCTTGTCCTTCTTGCTCTTGTTGTAGCGGGAGACGCTGTTGATGGTGCCTGCGATGACCTCTGCTTCCGTCTCGATGCCGTGCTGCTTCAAAATTTGCGACATTAGCCCGGTGTAGGTGGACTTGGCCCTGTCTGCGGTGTCCTCATGCCTCCGCCAGCCAGGGTACTCGAACAGCGCGCGGTCGAAATCCCCTGAGGTGTATGTGACCGAACTGCTCCCGACGAGTGTCTTGTTGAGGCGGTACAACTCACCCAGGACCCTCGAGGACCGGTAGTTCACCTTGATCCCCCGCTTCGTCATAAAGTCAGGGTACCTCTGCGGCCTTTCTTCCTTGCTGAGTGACTCGGAGAGGCCGGTCTTTGCAAAGTCCAGGCAGATGGAGATCTTCCGAGCGAGGCTGAGGCAGACGGGGCTGAAGATGCCCAGTCTATCCTGGTCAGCCCAGGCCAGGTGCGCATTCGACATGATACCAACGCTGTCGTTTAGTATGTAGTTGCAGAGGAAGCGGATGATGTCCTCGTTCTGCAAAAAAAAAAACAACCGTACAATGGCTTACTGCAGACATTTCATCCTTTCAGAAAACTGGAGTCAAGGTCAAAATTTTGGTTAGCTCATGACAGAGGTTGTGGAAATTAAAACAACCTACCTCATTTTCACACCTAATAACAAATTTGGAACACTGGTACGGTTCACTTTGAAACCGATATCGATTTGCACTCATCTATGAAGCTTCCAAGTTTGTGGGCTAACGTACGGGATAGCAGAGGACCCCGGTTAGCTTCGCTAAAGAAACTGTTATGCGCCGTACACTAGCCCCTGCGGAATCCGAAGACTCACACACGGCTTCGGGTACTCACATGCGGTAGACAGGCTCCGGCAATACAAAGTGAGGCTTTATTACCTGGCAGATACAGGGCAAATACCAGACAACACGACTATCGCTTGCGGGGAGACAGTGGCTCCGTTCGCTCGCTCGAGCCGCGGGACTCAGACCTCGATATCCGTCATCATGGCCGCGGGAGCAGGGGAGGCATCCCGTGCGACCAATTAGGGCAGAATCTCCCAGCAGAGTCCCCGCGGAACGCTCTCACGGGCTGCTTTTCGGCTCGGGTGGAGGAGAGGAGGTCTCCTCCGGCGATCAGGAAGAGGGCGGCGAGGGAGAAGGCGACAAACCGGTCCTTCTTCCCCCTCGCCATCAACACAAGTTCGTGGCGAGCCGGTTCGGCGTGTCGCGTGGGGTCATGCAGAGGACACGACTTACGTGACGCGCCGGCTACCAGCTCACCCAAAACCTGTGCGGACAAGGCATAGGGCCACTAGGATCCCCACAAGTTCCACTTGAGACAGTGCGCTGTTAATTAAGCATGTCAATCCCAACATTCTTCGCAATATTGTCAGAACGTGTTGGGAAGTACCCTTGTAGGTGAGCATTCTCAATTCTTTATGTCAGCTTCATTGCATCTCAGCAGTACAGTAGAGCCCACTTACAATGAACTCGATCGTAATGCTGAATTCGTTTGTTATATCCACAGTTCGTTATAGGTGTAATAAGCCTTTTCTAAATGCAAAAACATGGCGCTCAGGTTCACTGATGACGCCACGGACATCACTTGCGCAGCGTTGGTTGCAGCAGTGAAGCTGCTCAGGAAAGTTTACCGCTCACCCCCCAGAACGGAAGTACTATACTGGGCTAAACTAAGTCACGCAAGTGGGAAAATAGCTCATCATATGGGTGAAAGCTGCGTTATGAATTGTCATTTGCACAGCTTCCAAAAGATGCCATCAAAAACATCAGCTGCGATGGTGGTGCGAATGCTTCGAAACCACCCACATTGGTGCAAGTAGAGCCAATCCAGAAAATAGCGCAGCGATCATCGAAAAGCACAAAGCACGTCACGCTTTGTTTCGGCATAAGTTCTGATATGTTTTTTTTTTTCTTTTCTATCCCGCCTTCCCCGCAGGCTATGCTGGAGAAGTATACACGAGTGAGCTGGAATGGAGAGTGCGGGCACTCAAGCCTGGCTAATTCTGCGGCTCCAGCTTTCTTTCCTCCATGACTGAAATCCTTCAGCCGCTTTGTGCCACCCTGGGCTGGAGGTAGGGAAGACACGACCTGCGCTTCGCAGATGGTGCCACCGTGCCAACAGAAAAGGAATACAATAGGTGCATATCTCAAAAAGAAGATGATACCACAAATGATACCAATACCGCAAAATGATACCATGATGGTACCAATGGTACCTATTGTACCAAAATGGTACCAATGATACCACAGAAGGAAGACAGGTGCATATCTCAAAAGGGAAAATGATACCACAAATGATACCAATGATACCACAAAATGATATCATTATGGTACCAATGGTACAAAATGGTACCAATGATACCACAAAAGGAAGACGATATGTGCATATCTCACCTATCGCCTTCCCTGTCTCGCGCCCCTCCTGACAGACTCCCCGCGTACGGAGGTGAAGAAAAGGGGGTGGGGGTTGGGAACTTGGAATTCCCGAAGGCGATGTCCTTTTTTGTTTACACGATCGTTTACTGGTGTTTTCTTTTCATGGCTGCTATCAGCTCTGCTGAGAAAGGGTGATCGCGCGAAGTGCATATCTCACTTCTTGGTGGTTAAACAGCCATCGAAGTGGCGACTGGAACCCCTTGTCGCGGACAGGTGAGGGTGGGTTGTTTCCTGTACCTAAGCTGCACCCTGGCACCCGTTCGATGTATCCGAAGTTTATTTCCATTGCCTTAGTGCATACTGTGATGATCTTGCCATGTTCGTTTGTTATAACCGAGTGTTCGTTACAACTACTGCAGCCGTTATAAGTCAGCTCGACTGTACTGCCAGTGAAGAAACAGAAAGGTTCCTAGGACATCATCATCATCATCATCGTCATCCTATCTACGCCCACTGCAGGGCAAAGGCCTCTCCCATTAATCTCTAATTACTCCGGTCTTGTGCTATCTGCGACCAATTTTCCCTTCCAAACTTCTTGATCTCATCTGCCCATCTAACTTTCTGCTGCCCTCTGCCCCGCTTGCCTTCTCTAGGGATCCACTCTGTTACCCTTAATGACCAACAGTTGTCTTGCCTTCGCATTACATGCCCTGCCCACGTCCATTTCTTCTTTTTAATTTCTACTAATATGTCCTTAACACGCATTTGTCCCCTGATCCACTCCGCTCTCTTCTTGTCCCTTAATGTTACACCTATCATCTTCTGTTCCATTGCTCGCTGAGTCGTCCTCAATTTAAGTTGAACCCTCTTAGGGAGCCTCCAAGTTTCCGCCCCGTAGGTGAGTACCAGTAAGATGCAGCTGTCATACACTTTCTTCTTCAGGGACAATGGTAGGTTGCCATTCATTATCTGAGAATGCCTGGGAATGGCTAGGACGTAAGGCTTCCTAAAATTGCTGGGGACCATTTATGGTCGCACAACCAAGAAAATGATTCTTGTTACAATTATCTGACAAGTAATATTGTAACTGTTTCATTCCGGCGAAAACTTTATTTGATGCCGACCATAAACAATATAGGTATCCTCGGTATTCAATAGCGTGGAATGCATGCAGGCAACCAAGTGTGCGCCGCCATATCTGTGGCCAAGCGTCTGTTGCTAGGCGACGTTGTGCGCACGGCAAGCAGATCAGTACACCCCTCTTCTCCTCCGTGCAACCGTGTAAGTGCGCCCGTGGCCTCCGCGATTGGCTGCCGGCGGTGCGCCGGCGCGCCGCCTGCAGCAAATCGCGGAGGCCACGGTGCGCCGTCACTCGTTACGTCGGGCTCCGCGGGATGGCGGCACTTGTCCAGCTAAGCACGACTGTGAAACACATGGCTGTGTTTCACGTTACGAACTCTTTGCCGAACACAAAGTATTGCGTCGAGTTCACTGTGAGTGCGATTAATAACATCTCTGTTGGCGCCACAGTTTAGAATCGGATTGGAACGGAGCAGATGACGCACGCCAGTGTCTTTTTTTTTCTTCGGAGTGCGGCCGCAGTGGCCCAGGCTGCGCCGTATCCGTGGCGCATCGGCCATGTCTGTGGCCGTTTCCAGTGTTGCCAAGCGAAGAAATTGACCGCTAAACTTTTCAACGAATACCGGCTATAGGTAATGGTTTGACTAAACTTAGGTAGGCAAGCTGGCACATAAACATTCAAATTCAAAGTGCATCGACCACTAAATGATAAAAGTGACAGAACCAACATGTGTTATCCCATGCTGTATGTGCCTTACTTGTGTTTATCTCTCCCACCAAGGTACTCAGCTGAAGATTTTCTTGTAGCTCAACGTTAGGTGGTGTACCTGAGAGGCTAGCTAAATTTGTTCTCTGTGTGGTGAACACAACGTTTCATTGAAGAGACATTCTCCTGGTGCACTGTATGAAACTACATCTCTTTCGAAGTAAAGGCTCCCTTGTTATTTAGGGTGAAAGCCTTAAAGGGGCCATGAAGACAAAATGCAAGTTATGTCCATCAGACATGTTGTTTTGTCGCATTAACAAGAATACCCATTTTACCACAAACCTGAAACAAATAATCGAGATATTAAAGAAGGCATATTCAACACTGGCAACTCCCTGGCCACTTTCCGTCAACGTATCTATGACATCACAGAATCTTGTTTGTGCGATAGGCGGCCACCGAGATAAGCTTCCACCAAACGATATAACTGGGAGATTACAGTGGGGCATCAGTTTCGTTTCATAGTATCAATTTGAATGCTAAAGTGCAGTTACCATGCTGATAAAAACTTTGTTAGTACCAGCCCATGACAGGTCACTCCTACCCATATTACCGTATTTACTCGGGTAATGAACCCACTCGCGTATTAACCTTCTCCCCACTTTTTTTCTTGAGAATTTACTTTTTTGTCACTTCTAATAAAAAATTCATCGGGAATATGTTTTTATCTCAGCATGGTTGCTGATGCCATGGACGGTTGCAGTAACTTGATATCACCCCACAGTACGCACATATATGCTAAAAACTCATTACAACAAAATAAATCTCAACACTATCCAGAGACGTGAGCGCGAATGCCGTAACTCACAATTAAAAAAATTGCCCGCTTGCGGAGCGCCACCTGCTGAACGCAAAACAAACCTTCTTGCACCATAAAAACGTTTCGGCGCACGAACAAAGCACAAAACGTACTCTGAACTCCTTCCCTGCTCTTTGCTATGTTTTTTTCTGTTCCGGTTGATTCCGGCGGCATGCGAACAAAGCACTAAGCGTACTCCGCAGTCCTCTGCTCTTGTTCCGCGACTTTGCCATTGCGCTCCATGGTTTTGTTCACCGACCTTTTAAAGCAAAGCTTTACTACTTTCGTCCAGCGATTTCATGGAGGATGACACACCTTCAGCGATACACCCCTCGAAGCGCATCGCACGATTCGCCAGGCCCGCTGTTGCCGCCTGCAGGCACCGACAGCGGTCACCACCGCCGCTGTGGCAGAGGCAACCAACCACGCCCGCAGCCTCCCATGCTTGCGGCGCTGGGTCATTTCGGGCAACGTGACTCGTCTTGCGCCCGGCGAAGAAAAACGGTGCGTTCGCCATGAATGAACGCCGCGTTTGCCCGGCCTTCTTCTGTGAGCGTTGCACGTAACCATACGACTTATAGATGTGGTCTGCAATACCGCTAAACCAAAGGTTAACCAAGCGAAACCAAGACTCAACCTGACTAAGCCAAGCTTTTGCTTTGCATATCCAACGTTAGCGGAGCTAAGCCGCAGCCATTTTTCTTGTGCTCCTGGTGTGCAGCGTACAATGGGCCGTACATGAGCTACACAGCCGGTTTTAAACGGAAGGTGGTGGAGCATGTATTGGCGCACATGGAAACCGCGCGGCTGGGCGGCACATCAGTGTTGACCCAGTACGTGTACGCTACGGGCGAAAACGAAAGGTTTTTGAACGGTGAACGGTGATCACCGTGTGTTTCGTGGATCCAAAGATTGGAAGTATCCCGGTGTCGGAAAAAAGGTTTTGGAGTGCCTTGATGGCACAAAAGATGGTGCTGTGGGCCGATTACAAATGTGACGCCGCAAACAACTTCAGTTAGGACAACTCCATGGTGAGTAGGGGGCCACTAGCATGTTGGGAATGAAAAAAAAAACGTATTACATAATTACCTACGTATTTTTACGAAAATGGCAAAGCTCTGACAGCGCTTCTCTTAGCAACTTTATTGTATGAAATTTCAACTTTAAAAATCTGTTGCAACTTTTTCCCGCATAATGAACCCTCCCCCCAAATTCATGCCGAATTTTATGGAAAAAAGAGGGTTCATTACGTCAGCAGATACGGTATGTCGCTATTGTGCAAAATTTGGAAATTGTTTAAATATTTCTTGCATTTTTAAATTAAAAAAAACACCTTCCATGACTGAAATGAAGCTGAGTGCGCTACCAAAGTCGAGTTCTTTCATACTGAACAAAGTTGTATTTTGTGTTCATGGCCCCTTTAATTAGTGCCCCACGATGCGCAAAGCTGGCGTTATCGTCATTACTATTGTCCAATAATGAAAATGACTACCACTGTGAACAGTAAAAACCACATTTGCGTTTGTATTAACACGGAACCTAGGTTTTCAGAGTACACGGGAATGGGCATACCCGAGGGACGGACAACACTAATTCTGGGGAGGCTGTAGCGCGAAGTGGGCACATTTATCTGCAGATCATCTGCAGATAAATGTGCCCACTTCGCGCTACCCAAATAATTTGGGTAATTGAAGATTCTTAAAGGGGTCCTGAAATACCTTCCGCCGATGCATGGATGTACATGTAACCAAATAAAGCAATGTATTAGCAATCTCCTCCCGCAAGAATTTTGTTAAAGCGATGAGTATTAGCTGAGAAATCGTAAATCAAAAAGCGTGCATTATCGTCGCGCCGTGTTTCCTCCTCCTTTCAACTTACTCTCCGCTGTTGACGGCGCACGAGCGTTCCCTCCCATGATGCAGCGCTACTCAGCGGTGACGTACTTCCACTATTGCGCTGCTCAGACTGCCGTCTGCTACGGGCATGGCTACGTGCAAGCTTTGTTGACACCATGAATCCCGCACTCCGCTCAAGGCTGGAAAAGCAAACAAAAAATCTGGTCACATGTGTGCGGCGGCCTGGCCTTGCCCTTTCGCGGTGTACGTTGCTGCAGTTGCTATCGACGGCACGTGACTTTTTATCGGCGGCGAACTCGCAGCCGCACGGGGAGGATCGTGCGCTCGTTCTCTTTGATGCACCGCGCACTGTTTATCCAAAAAGCGCCGTATCAGATGTGGCCCCGCTGGTGCCGGGTCTTATTTTGCAGCGGTGCTAATTCCTGCCGGCCGCATGTGAAAAAGTTATTTTAAACTGATACAGAACCCGTGCACAAAACGCTTCAATCATGTGACCAGTTCAGCTTGGGGCGACGCGTGGTGGAGAGAGGCAACGTTGGCAAAACATGCTCCGCCGCGGCTCTGAGCTTTCTAGCGCTGGAGCGAGCGCCAATTCTTTGACAATCTCAAACATCGGTTGCCTTGGCAACAAGGCACAAACCGCTCTAGAAGTCAGTTACGGTTCCGTGATTCCGGTTCAGCTTGGGGCCCTACCTCGCGACATATGGACACTGCAGGCATGCCACTCACTCTCATTGGGAAGTGCGAGATGCGTTTGGCATTACAGGAGGCGATAGTGTGTGTGTGTTGTGGACGCCTTTGTTTCGCGATGAAATGCGACGCTGTGCTTCTGCGGGTGGATAGTGCTTCCCATGGTCTGGATTATCTTTCTCGAGCAACGTACGACTCAACATCGCATGGGGTATGTGCAGTGTGCGTGGCTAAAAGCCATCTCGGCTTGTGCGCCAGAGTTAAGTGGCTTGCTGTTCGTCCCCGCAAACCGCGCGCGAGGTGAGTGCCGAATTTACGACGGGCAGGAGGAGGCAACCCATCGTCTGTCAATCGCTGTTCAGACTTTCAACGGATGTTCTGACGTTGTGTCCGTTCAAAACGCATCTCTGGATTGTTTTGAAGTTGAATAAAATGTGTGCATCAAACCCGGGCATTCTGGTCGGGGTGTTCTCTGCGATTGCACGAAAGAAGTGCCACGGGGCTTCAACGCTTTCTTTATGGAACGTACTCAGGTAAGAGAATATCCATGTCGTGTTATGGCCGTGTTTCATTCAATACAAACGGTTAAGCGTTTGTTTACACTTGTTTCGTTTGTCGTGAAATGTCCAAGCACTCCGGCACTACGCTGGCAGATCAGCCGGCGAGCCGAGCGATGCTGAGCAGACGACTCATCTCTTTGCCGGAAGTGCGTGAAAAATTTGCCCAATAGCAGGATGTCTAGCTCATGACGAACATCTAGGAATCGATGACGTAGACATGTGAAGATGACGGCGTCCAAAAACACGAAGGGAAAGGTGAGAAAAAAGCGACAAACTTTGCAACAAAAGTGTGAGCTTTCCGCTGCGCGTAAAAGAGTAATACTTGGCACATATGACGTTGACGACCCAATCTAACGATAGCACTAGTTCCTTTAGTGTGCTCAAAACGCCTTTCAGGGCCCCTTTAATGCCATAGAAGTATTAAACATTTGAAAAATTTATGTCGGCTTGCTTCTCGAGGAGCCAATGGCGACTCTGAAAATCACAACCGAAGAGCCGCAGTGTGGCCAATTCATGTTATTACAGAGAAAGGAAAGCTTAGAAAGAGACGCAAATTTGATGTTGGAGAAAAAGAGCCTGTTGGAATATTTCATGCCCAAAGACAAAGAAAAAGAAGCGAAAGAGGAGGCACAAACACGATGTCCTATCAGTGAAGACTTCGGTGAGTATCGCCAGGCTTTCGTCTTCACAAATGCCCCGCATAGAAGGAAATAAGCTTATTCGGTACAAAGGGGAGGCCTACTTATGCCTGTGGCATCGTAGATGCCCTCAGGAATTTTTTATTTTGAGCAAACAAGTACTTGACATCATTTATTGCCAAGATCGCCGATTTAGTGCTCGGTTTCAAAAATTTCCAAAATTTTCACCACCTAAAAAGGTGAACGATTCTTACCAAGCAGAGAGACCACATCAACTGTGGCCCAATAGCGAAACAGTAAAAAGCAAAACTTGAAATCCCAAGGTGTAGTTTGACAATAGCAAGGCGCTCTCTCTAATAAAACACCCTGAAGCAATAGCCATTCTTTTGTTCCACAATTTATGAAAAAAGTATGGTTGTGAGTCCCCACATGGGAATATTACAAAAATTTTTTACTTCGCTGTGCTACAAAAATTTTGTAGTACAGCGAATCGGGCGAGTTGGTATTCATCCATTATAAAACCTCGCGGTAACACGAGGACACAGAAAGAGTCCCATATAATATAGGGCGCGGAGCAGACTAACAACTAATTTTTAAGTGCAATGCACTTCTTAAGCGACCCTGAACCTGCGTCCACCAGCGATGTCCGCGCACGTGGAGATGGGCGCGCGCAGCCTGGCCGCTGACATGGCACATACCCACGTGGGGGATTGGCCAGGAATCTCCTCGTCTTCCTTGGCAACGGGGGGAGATGGGCGCGCGCTGCCTGGCCGCTGACATGGCACATACCCACGTGGGGGATTGGCCAGGAATCGGGCGTGAGAAGGGCTAATGCACCCGCTTAAAGGAGTACTGACACGAAATTTCAAAGCTGAGATCCGCTCTAGCAATCAAGTACAACGACAACACAAATAGGTGTCTGTGAATAAATGCATCTTTCTTTCTTTGTAGTTGTGTGTGTGTGTGTGATCTCTCTTTCGCGAACATTACCGAACCGCGCAAATTCAACTCGTGCATTCGCACTTTCACATTCTTCCCCTCGGGGAAATGCGGGGAATTTTTTTTATTTAGGAAACATGTAATTTATAGGAACAGCCAATTTTCGCGCCTGCGCACATTTGTGCCTTTTTCTGTGTCTTCGTGTTACCGCGCCTTCTTCTGTGTTACTGTGTCTTCATATGTTATGAAAAAACATTTTCCCCACAAATAAACGTTCCCATATTGGCATAATACTTTACGGTTACCACATGAGAAAGTGTTCCAGAAGGGTAGTCACTTAGTGGTAACATGTTATCAGTAACAGCCAAAGACTGCTGTGCATGTTTAAAGGAGCCATGAAGAGAAAATACAACTTCGTGTAATTTTAAAGAACTAGGATTCAGTATCTGACTCAGCTCCATTACAGCCACAAAAGATGTTTTTTAACGAAAAAAAAAAAGCAAGAAGTATTTAAAAACTCAAATTTCGCGCCACAGTGACGTGTTATGAGCAAAGAATGACGTCATACGGGCCAACAATAAAACGTAATTTTCAGTGCGTTAACTGCACGTTAGCATTCAAGTGATGCGGTCAAATAGAACTAGAGGCCCCATTACACACGTCCAGTCATGTGTCGTCGCGACAGGTCAGTTAGGCGGCCGCCAATCACACAAACAAGGTTCCGTGACGTCATAGAAAAGTTGCGGGAAATTGGCCAGGGGATCGCGACTGCTTCACACGTTTTCTTTAATATATCCGTTATTTATTCGAATATTGCGATGATATTGGTATCATTGTTATCGGGACTAAGCAGTCTTTCTAATAAACCCAACTTGTATTTTGTCTTCATGGCTCCTTAAGTCCTTCTACTTCGATTCCTATGCAATGGTGTGCAGTCCCCGACTCATGCAGTTGGCGGCGCATAAAGCCCTGCACTGACACTCTGCTTGTTACCGCAGGTTAACTGTCAAGCATGCCTGAGCACGATCGGAAACAAGATTTTTGAATTCATTTTGTTTTTTAACGCGCCAACACTACACCGGGAATGAGGCGCGCCGTATTGGAGGGCTCCGAATTTTGACCACCTGGGGATCTTTAACGTGCACAAAAATCTTGAACACACAAGTCTTCGCTTTTCGCCTCCATCAGAAAAGCGGTTGCTGTGGTCGGGAATTGAACTCGCGTCCTTGGGTTCAGCAGCGCAATACGCCTTAGCCACCGAGCCACCGCGGAGGGTAATCAGAAATGATGAAAATTACAATGAAGACTTATCGCTAATACCTTCTCGCCAGCAGGAATCTTCCAATCCATCCCAGAGTCATCAGGTCGAGGTACACTTTGAACGAGATCTTTTTGCCGCCAATTAGGCAGTGTATGATAGACATGCCCAGCGTGCTTTAAAACTGTCTGCAGGTCCGCGGTTTTCGTATCTGCAACTGGTAAATTTATACGTGGTGCGAGTATGTTCACATGTTTGTAACTTTCATTTTTTGTACTACAATCTTACTGCTACAAAATGAACGCGCACTAAATTTCAAGCAGATACAGTTCGTCTCACAAGCTTATAATCCCTGCTTATTTGCATTTGATTTTGCGACCACAGAAATCGCACAAGCGGACTGTAGCGCACCACAACTTCCGTGCGGGAAACTAGGTGGTGGGTCGCGTGCCTATTCCCTGTTTTCCTCACTTATTTCAGTGACGTTTGCGTTTAAATGTGGTTTGAGTGCTATTCCAACCAGGCAATCTTTCGAATGACCCAAACTGGTATTTTGTCTTCATGGCCCCTTTAAACACAGTACTCCCACAGACCCGGCCTTTTTATGAGTGAACACTAACCAGGTTTCCAGTTGAAGGCGCCCCCACTGAAGTGTCGCTGTACGTCATGGGCGTCCTGTTGCCTCCCGGAAAGTAGAGACTTTCCTCCCAGATGACAACGTACTCGTCTCCATCAAGGTCTGACCCTGAACACAAGCATGTTCACAAACACTTCGGATGCAGTAATTTTAACCAGGCTGGTCAGCACATGTCAACAGTTCTCACAGTTGTTCTGCTCATTCTCTGAGCTTAGGTGGCTTATCGTTAAAAAAAAGTATAGTCCACAGTGCACATCTCTTTTCAAATTGAGAAATTCACCACAGTCCACATAAACATCACAGGAGCATTAGGATAGCTTTGAACATTTAGAACACATGTCATTTAGGGAAATCTGGCCCCACAGATTAGGCCAGACCCCTCAGCCAGAGTGGGAATGATGTGCGACTGCCCCGTGCATGCAAAAATACCGTTATTTTGGCATGGCACAAGCAGTCAATAAAAATAGTGTCTACTGTGTCAGGAGTGCTTTAAATGTTAAGAGCACATGCATAAAAAACTGTGGTTGATTCTTCTTTCATAAGAATCGGTAAAACATGAAAGTGAAACGTGCAGCGAAATCTGCAGTTGAGCATGATTTGCGGGTCGGCGGTTGTCTTGTGGGTGTGCTTGGTGAGCGACGTCCTGCTGGCGCGTCGCTTCACCAAAGGTGTACTGGTGTCATTTCCGTGACGGATATGACGACAATGAAGTCTTGGTGTCCCAGCAGAGGTGTTAAAATATAAAACCCAAAAACGAACAACCCTAAGTACCTATAACGTACTCTTTAGTACTACAGGGGTCGTCCCCGCGAGAACAACCCCGTGTGCAGGGGTGCACCCTTTACAGGCCATTTGCTTCATTGTACTGGCGTCATTTCGGTGACAAATATGACGTCAGTGAAACCTTTGTGTATCCCGGAATAAAACACTTACGTGCTAAAAAGGCTCCTTAGCTGTTCCTTGTCAGTACACTGCTAGGTCAGCTTTGAATGCACTAACTTCACATTGTTTTATTCAGGATAGATAATGCTCTATCAAAACAATGTACAAGGAAGCCACAAGAACTGGAAAATCGGGTGGAAGGAGCAAACAAAAGAATTAAGCCAGAACTTCCTATTGTGGAATAGCCATATAGTGCGCACCATTCATAGTCGGATTGTCTTTGTATGGCCTTGTTTTCATGCGACTGGGCTGAGTTGACCAGATCTGTGCCGTTTAAGCCAGCTGAATGCAATTAAGGGGGGACATGGCTTTTAAAACAACTGCTTTTAACCTTGAAGTAAACTCTGTGAAACTTGTCAGCCTTGCTGCTTTTCCGCCACTGATTTTAAGTTGATGGCTGCGGCTAGCTACGACTTTCCCACCGCTATTCTAACTATTCGAAGCTAATCCTCACTCACTTCAAAGGCAACAAATCAAATCCACATGACAACATGCACTGTGGCTATAGTGATCAAGTCATATGAGCAACATAGACAGTGGCAAAAAAATCATGCACCCATCCATCTAACGACGACGATGGATGAAAGCGAAGCTTTCTCGTGAGGGACTCCTTGGTTTTAAAATGAGTTTGGACTTTGACTCACAGACGGTTTCGACTTTGACTGCTTGAGCTTTTACTTTCACTTACACACAGTTTGGACTTTTGATCGCGGTGGCTTTGACTTTGACCGTTTGCCATTTGATTTTGCACGAAGAAAGCTCTACGTTCTACCATCATCGTCGTTAAACGGAGGGGTGCAAGATCTTTCTAATTTCGTACGTCCATGCGCCCCCCTCCTAATCCAAACTGCTTTGACCATGCCAGAATGGAGCAATCGGATAGACGTTGGCTTCATAATGCGAGGGACCCAGGCTCGATTCCGACCATGGGAAGCTTTACAATTTTTCTTCACTTTACCCAATATCATCATCACAATGAGAGAAAGTTGGCTTTTCAGCGGTGAACTCTGGGTGGACTACAGACGACATCAGTGAGAGGTTGAAAGCTTTGCCCTAAAAATGCAGTGCCTACGCCCTTTTACAGAAAGAAAATTGGTGGGAACTTAGTGGCCAGGGACGTGTGTGTTAATACAAAACACTGTATTACTCAATCAACACATCCACCCGCTCTCTCAAAGAGTGGGCTCATGGTTCTGTGTACTCCTACCTCGTGCGACGAACACCAATTTTCGGACAACAAGCCACAATTGCAGAGAAGAAACTTGACAAGGGCATACCGGCCATCTCGTTCGGGTGCGGCCGGGGCCCCCTGGCCGGGAAGACAATGCAGTCCCGTATGTGGCGCAGGGCTGGCACGTCCACGGCCACAAACTTGCGCACGTCCCCGGGGTGGAGGCAAGGGCACTTGGTCACCAGCACCGTGCCTGTATCCCAAGAGTGGGGGCACGCATTCAGAAAAACGGCTCCACTAAATCAACGCCCCGACAATTTGGCGCTTTTCGATGCTTTTACCGAGAATGCTGCTGCTGATGCTGAAAGGGGTCATGCAGACAATATGCAAATTTGTTTTATTTGAAGGATTTCGTTTCTTTAGTGCCCCCAGCGCTTGCCCGGCAGCAAACAATGCCGTATTCACTGAGAAATTAATCAATTTAGGTTGAAATTTTGATTCTCCCGCCAAATCGCGTGTTTTCGTATCATCTGCCATGAATTCATGAAGGCGGATATTCAAACAAACTTCCTGTGCGTCACTGGCTCTGCAGCGTTGCTTACCGGCAGTCCTCCCAGATGGCGCTACCATAGTCAGCTGCAGACGTTTCTTTGGTTGTGACTGTACTTGCACCTGGCGTCTTTTTGTTACCATAAAAAGCAATCGTTTCGTGAAACATGGGCTGTGCTCGACAAACAGGGTCACGTAAGACAACGTCACTTACGCCAATCGGCCAGTGTCGCGTAAGACAACTCCAAAACGACGGACTGCTGTGCAGCTAAAACAAGCACAGTATGCCCAGTACCAACAGCAGTGCGCATCAGTATTTCTATGTTTATGTGCACTTTAGTAACTCTAATTGTTCACCTCACCGTTCTTACTGCTGTAAAAGTAATATGCATGACATTTAAGCTCAAATAGCTCGTTCGGCATGCTTATAAGCCCTGCCTAATTTGCGTTTGCTTTTGCCGGCCTTCAGCTATTCGCACAGCTGCGCATATGACATCATAGGTTCTGTTGCGGGAAGTGAGCTAGTGGTCCCGTGGCCATTCTCTTTTTTCCAAATTCTATAGCTTATTGGAGCGAAGTGTGCGTTAAAAGTGGCATCAGTGTGATTCTAATGAGGCAATCTTTCGAATGAACCAAACTTGTGTTTTGTCTGCATATCCCCTTCAAGATGCTCTAGGCCCATGTACAAGGCTTGAAGAAGTGCACGAAAAAACTATAATTGAGAATTCACTGGTAGATCTCTAAGAATCCATGAGCATTTTGGCCCTCTCCCCCACAAACGTGAGGCTTTGTCCGATGCACACACCTTGCTTCAGCTTCAAAACTCACACACCTTGCTTCAGCTTCAAAACTCCACAACATGCATTTCTCGCTCGTATCTTGTACCCCGTTTGCTTCGTCTTGCCGATTGCATTTGCTCGCTTCAGCACAGCGGCATTGGCTGTCTGCCAATTGTTTTTTCGCCCACCAGTGTCGGCATTTCGTCGCCGTCATTCCCATTGCTTCGTCTTTTTCCACCATGCACAGGCTGCAGACTCCATTTACATTACCCACAAGCATTGACAAGGGTCACAGGAGCCCTCAAGCCGCCGTACAACAAACCCGGTGCGTCAGTGGAGGCAGGTCCCAAACAACGACGTCCGAATTACAGCTAAACATCCAATGCACAGTTTGGACGGCCACTGTATGTCCATGTCTGGATGCACATTTTTGGATGCACAGTGGACATCCAGAAACGGATGTACAAGTCTGAATGACATCTTGCCAGAG
This sequence comes from Haemaphysalis longicornis, assembly GCF_048455015.1. NCBI lineage: Eukaryota > Metazoa > Arthropoda > Arachnida > Ixodida > Ixodidae > Haemaphysalis > Haemaphysalis longicornis. The sequence goes on along the minus strand of NW_027526225.1, from coordinate 78,338,842 downwards.
AACATACATAGTTACTACCAAGCATAAAATAATGGTTAGATTGAAAATAAAAACCAGAACGAAAAAGCTACTCGCTTGTCAATTAAAAAGATTTTGTACATCAATACCCTGACTTGTATGTTGCAAGTTTCATCTGCATATTTTTAACTAAGCCTGACATTTTTTGCCTTTTTTAAGCACCTCACCAACTCTAACGATGATCTCTTTAGGGAAGAATATATAAGAATTGAGAACCGCTAACGAAACGTGTGAAGCAAGTTCACTCCATTCATGTATGCCTGTCTGCCCAGTAGTGCGTTCGTCTTGGGCGGATATCCTTTGCGGGAACATAAGCATCTCGTTACGTGATTCTGGAAATTTTCACTCAACATCCCAAATACATCCAATTTCGTATGTACGGCTGGACGTACGGAAGTGATAAATTCGGGTGTCCCACGGACGTCCATGGTACGTGCATTAGCATGGATGTACGGTGGACGGCCGACGGACGTTGAGCCGCAGTTTATCTGATGCCTCCTTGGAAACGCCTCTCTCTACACTTTCTATGTGCCCTCCCCACTGAATTGTTCTCTGCTTCACTTACTGTGTTGCAGAATGTTGCAACGCGGATATTTCACTGACATGCCTCACCCAAAGGTCAGCTGATAAAAACGTTACAAGATTTCTACATTAACTAGGTGTATGGCTCTGTAGGAAGTTCTGCCTCACATACAGGCATTTCGCTGCTGCAGCTTTATGTAGTATATATACATCTGCCTCATATATGGGGCTGTCGGGTGTACAGCTGCATATAAAAGAAATATTTTTGGACATGCAAGGATATTTCTTGCTTACGAAACATCAAACTGCTCACACCTAATTACCGACGAAACAAGCTACTCCATTTCGACGTAACTCACCAGTCTGTGCAATGCTTGCTCACCGACGTGCAAAGCTCTTACGGAGCAAATTATTCACCTAACCAGCACAAGGCCAGTAATAAGTACAACGATGACAGTGTTTGAAAGAAGAAAGATTAGCGCTTGGTCAAGAGGATAGGCATCATCAGTCACAAGCAGATGCTCAAATGCTGAAATTACAAGAGCAGGGCATTTCAAACTTACATTAATGACAAATCCATCTGCTAATCATGTCTGCTAAAATGGCCCTCATTAGAAACACAAAACCAATCGGGGCCATGAAAGTTTCAGTGTATAGTGCACGCACACTCAACAACACCGCTGCGCAAAACGTTTGGTGGCAAGGATGATGGCAAAACGCTAAGTGGCACGGACGATGGCAAGGATGATGGCAAAACGTTTCGTGGCAAGGATGCAACATTTTGCTGATTTTGCAAACCCTTAATCTTTGATGTCATAGCCGATATTGAAATGCTTTCGTTGCAGCAAAATATTATATAACATGATGATAATCACATGCCTCCTCCTGTATATAACACTGCAAAAATGTTTCCTGTGAACAATAGCACCTTACTGAATTGAATCAAAGAAACGCACCCGTAAGAATCATGGTGTCGGGCACCGCAGCATCACCTGCCCCGTCCTTGCAAGTGCTGCTCTGACCAACGCCCATCGCCGTGTACTGCACAAACACCTGGCCGTAGTCAAGGGTCCCTGTTTCATCCAGGACACCCAGCATGTTGCGGCCCTTGTCCACAGGAACGGCTATGCGGCTCTTCTCCTGCAGGCCGGCTAGAGTGGGGGAAAGAGAAGTTTTACTCGCCACTTCACTCGCATAAGAAGCGAAAATGAGAAAATTTCACAGAACCAGCAGGATAGACATGCGATGTAACCGCAAAGTATCACCAGGAAATTCCCAGCATGTCATCAGACTTTGATACACCTTGAAACTCGTATTTCATGAAGTGTAGGACTATAGTACTAATTAGCGGCGGACACTGCTCTTAAAACAGCTTCATTTAATTTTAAAGTAAACTCTGTGAAACTTGTCACCCTTGCTGCTTTTTCCCAACCGATTTCAAGTATGCAATTATTTTTTGAGTGAGTCAATTAGTTACTAAGATAATTAGAGATAATTAGTCATTTCTGGAGGACAATAGACAAAATGGTGTTAGTCGTAAAACTTTTATCTTTATATTTTTCAATACTATGAACCCTGGTGAATGCAATAAGAGAAGTGGTTTTTTAATGCATCAAATGGAATTAATTTGACAGCTCATTAAACTTTGGTGGCACCAGTGGCAAGCAGCCATTTTGAATGCCCATTTCGAACACCAAAGTTTAGGGAGCGGTAAAATCAGTCCCAAGCAATCAAGCAATGCATCAAAAAACGATTATTTTATTGTATTCCCAGGGTTAATAGTATTTGGAAATATAAAAATTACAGTGCTATGACCAACACTGTTTTGTCTATCCTTCCTCTAAAAATGACTGATTGTCTCTAATTATCTTGCGAGCTAATTGACTGACTCAAAAAATAATGGCATATTTGAAATACAAGGGAAAAAAGCAGCAAGACTGCCAAGTTTCACAAAGTTTACTCAGATTTTTTCGAAAAATTGCTTTAAAAGTCATTTGTGACTTCCTGTCACTGCAAGTTCCTAAGTTCGATTCCTATTCCTGTCACTGACAGAAGCTGCCATCGCCATTGGCCAATCCTGCGTTTTTGCTGCCGCCCCTTTCTATAGGGGCGATTTCCCGTGCAAGCCGGGTGAACTTCCCAAGCGTTGTAGTCCCACACAAGGGCCGAGTGCCAGGCCGGGGAGTCGCTTGTACCAATTTTACCGGTAGGTGCCCGGCGCCACCAAGGAACACGAATGCACATGGTGCCTTCCACAGCCACGATGGTCGCTCAACTCGCAACCGCCTGTGGCAGGACGTGCCGCCAGACTCTTTCACCCCCGGCAATGGCGCAACGCGGCATGATGGCCGGGGGCCCCGCCGAATGGACAAGAGTCAGGGGCCCCTCGATAGGGTAAAGGCAGCTTTCCAGGCGTGAATTCCCCTTTTCAAGGGTCCACTCTCGAACAGGGATGCCTGTACCCTTTAAAGAAACCGGTGGGGGCCCGGCGGCACCAGGATTCGAACCCAGTACTTTCCGCATACGAGGCGAGTGCTGTACCTCTGAGCCACCGCTGCGGTTCAGCGAGTGGTTACGCGACAAGGCTGAAAACCACTCAGAACTGTGTACCGAGAAGCAACAAATCTGTATTGTGGTAGCTTTGCGGAAGCAGCACGACACGCACACAAAGTGTGACATACTGCCAGGAAAAGCCTTAAAGGGGCACTGACACAAAATTTTGAAGGCTAGATAACTTGGGAGATAGATTGGTGGGAACACATATACATCATCTGCAAAATATCAGCGGCGAATACAGCCTAGAACATATTTAAAATCAATTTTAAAGTGTGCGAAACGCAACCGAGCAGCCAACAGAGGACCACGAGCAATCGACATCCCGAGGACATTGTGTAAATAAACAACATCCAAACACGTCACGAGTTTGTGTTTGCCGCTTCCGCACTGCCGGCGTTTTTCGCCGGCTCGCCCGGCTCGCCGCTCCAATCGGAGGGCCGGAGGGCGGAGCTTCTGCTCTCGAGAACGAACGACCCGATTGTTGGCGGCGGAGGCGCCGTGATTTCGTCAGCTAAAGGCCGACCTCCATGCAGCGAAATGTAGGCGAAAAGGCGGCGAACGTCGCCCGCGGCGGCCGCTCCGCCGCCGGCGTCGAAAATACGGCTGTTCGCCGAACGCGCGGCGGCGAACGCGACCGGAAGCGGCAAACTGCATTTTGAGGCCGCAGCCAATCACAGCCTCGTACTTCGTTGTACTTCCTGTCCTGTCTTCCATCGGCGGCGTTCGCCGCGTCACGTTGCATGGAGGTTGGGGTGGACGAAAACTGAGCGGCGCGTCAAACCACGGCGTCCGCCGCGCAAAGTTCGCCGAGAAACTTCGCTGCATGGAGGTGGCCGCGACCAAAGTTCTACAGCGATTCCAGGCACTCTGTTTCTATTACTGTTTATTACCATTGGATGCGAAAACGCGCAGGAGGCACGAAAAGCCCACTGCGCTAGCAGCACGGTCGCTGTGCAGGCGGCGGCCACGGCCGCGAAGTGGCCCAGGCCGGCGCAGGTAGCTCGAGTGATAGCTTGTTACCGCACGAAATTGTCCCCAAGTCCCGACCATGGTGACTTACATGAGAAAGAAATTAATGATGCGATGGCTGGTTGCACTAAAAATTGTCATCTGCGCCGCTTACGAGAGCGGCACTCGAATATCCGCCGCAGTGCTGAGCCGAACACATCTGTAAGCGGACCTGTAGGCAGACCGGCTGGCTGCTCCCAGCGCGCGTCTTGCCACCCACCGTCTCGAGCGTCGCGCGTCGTTCTTTAGCCGCGGTAGCATTTGCACTCGCAGCGCCTGCGTCACATCCACGGTCGCTTTTTAATTAAGCGCCTCACGAGATCAGTACGTGGGGGCATTCGCAGAAACTGCCGTCGATGCGGATTCGACAGTGCTACGGCGGCTCTGCTTTGTTCACACAAAATCCACAAAATCCATCGTTTCGCGGCACTCGCTGAAACCGAAACTGCGACTGGCCGCATTGAAAATGCCTCTAATTAAACAACTGTCGCACGCTGAAGCAAATGAGGTTTCTACAGGTTATAAGTAGGTCACTAGCTACTTATCGCAAAAAAAAAAGATGCAAAATTTTTGTGTCAGTGCCCCTTTAATGCTTCCGCATTCAAAGCATGCAGACATAATTTAGTGTACCTCGAAAGCAGAGTTTCGGGTAACAGAGACGTATTGTAGCGGTGAAGTCAGTTGCTTCTCACCACTTTTGCCCGCATTCGATTCCTGTCGCTAACATTTTTTACAGCCAAGCTGTATATGTCTAACCCCAAGGTTATCGCAGTGATGTGGGTGCTTTACTCATTGACGTGTGTTTCAGCCTATGAAAAAAATCATCATCATCAGCCTGTCTATACCCACTGCAGGACAAAGGCCTCCCCCATAGATCTACAATTATTCTGGTCCTGTGCTGATTGCGGCCAATTTATCCACGCAAACTTCTTCTGCCCATCTAACTTCCTGCCGCCCCCTGCAACGCTTGCCTTCTCTAGGGATCCACTCTTTTACCCTTAATGACCAACGGTTATCTTGCCCTCGCATTACATGGCCTGCGCATGCCCGCTTCTTTAACACGCGTTTGTTCCCTGACCCACTCCGCTCTCTTCTTGTCCCTTAGTGTTACACCTATCATCTTCTGCTCCATTGCTCGCTGAGTCGTTCTCAATTTAATTAAGCTGAACCCCTTTAGTGAGGATCCAATTTTCCGCCCCGTAGGTGTGTACCGGTAAAATGCAGCTGTCATACACTTTTTTCATTAGGACAATGGTAGGCTGCCATTCATAATCTGAGAGTGCCTGCCGAATGCCCTCCACTTCATTTTTATCCTTCTAATTATCCCTGCCTCGTTGTTGGGATCCAAGGTTACTACTTGGCCTAAGTAAATATATTCGATTACCACTTCCACTGCCCCGCCACCTATCTCAAACTGCTGTGCTGTCCTGAGGCTATTGCACATTACTTTAATTTTCTGCATATTAATTTTCAGGGCCACGATTCTAGTCTGCTTGTCCAGTGCGCTAATCATGCTTTCCAATTCGTCCCCCGAGTTACTTAGCGAGGCAACGTCATGAGCAAATCTGAGGTTACTGAGGTATTCTCAATCAACCCTTGCTTCCAATCCAATGTTCTGAATACCTCTTGTGAACATGGTGTGAATAACATTGGAGAGAGAGTGTCTCCTTGTCTGATGCCCTTCCTTAAAGGTATTTTACTGCGCTACTTATGTAGGACAATGGTAGCTGCGGACCCATTGTAGATATACTCTAGTATTCTTATGTAATGCTCGTCTACACCCTGATTCCGCAATGCCTGCATTACTGCTGAGGTTAAGGCCGAGTCAAATGCTTTCTCATAATCTATGAAGGTTATGCATAGGGGTTGGGTATACTCTGCACATTTCTCTATCACCTGAATGATCGTGTGAATACGGTCTATTGTTGAATAACCTTTAGGGAACCCTGCTTGTTCTTTAGGTTGACTGAAATCTAACGTGGCAGAAATTGTGTTAGCGATTACCTTGGTAGGTGACTGACAGTAAGCTGATTGGCCTGTAATTTATCAAGTCATTCATGTCACCTTTCTTATGCATTAGGAGGATGTTCACGTTCTTCCAAGAATCTGGTACACTTGGGCCATTAGGCATTGTGTATACGGGTTTGCCAGTTTTTCTACTACAATTTTCCTGCCATCCTTCAGGAGGTCTGCTGTTACCTGATCCTCATTAGGTGCTCTGCCCCCTTGCATTTCTTTCAAAGCCCTCTTTACTTCTTCTGCCGTTAGTGGTGGGATGTCTACCTCCTCTGAACTCCTTCCTCGTTCTGTATTGTCCTGGATGTCGCAGCTACTGTACAGATTTCTATAGAACTCCTCAGCTACTGTAACTATTTTACCCCTCTTTGGTATGACATTGCCTGCTTTAAGTGCATACACCTGATTTTACCCCATGACTAGACGCCTCTTCACTGCTTTCAGGCCACCTCCATTCTTTACGGTATGCTCAATCCTCTCCATACTATACTTCCGTATGTCAGCTGTCTTACGCTTATTTAACTTCGAAAGCTCCGCTGATTCTATTCTGTCAGCTGGGGTGGAGACTGTCAAGCTTTGCCGTTTCCTAATTAAATCTTTTGTCACCTAGGAAAGTTTTTTAGTATCCTGTCTAGCAATCTTACCACTGACTTCTATTGCACACTCCGTGATGATGCGTGTAAAAAAAATTCATGAAAAAATTCCTTTAAAAAAACGGGTTCTTGGGCATCCATAATTTGATATATAAGGTGTCTTGTGTTGCCTTTAAAGAAACATTTTCCCAGCAAAGGATTCGTGTTTAGGGGTGAAGCCGGCTTTAAGGAGATCGGTGTAAGGTATGATGATGATAATGATTCTTATTGGTTTCCCCTTTGTAGCGAGGTGATGATGTGTTTTCTTACCAAAAAGGGCTAATATACCTATGTTGTCTGCTCTTGGTTTAATACTTGCACTGCTTAGGGCTGGCACAAAAAACTTATTAGGCACAAAATACTTTTTTTTTCCTGTTACAGGTGGTAACTGTCCTAGGTAATATTCCCCTCGCTGCTTTTCGTCCACCAGCATTCTAATCGTCTTTTCGGCGCCTCAACAGCCTTGAAGTTAACTTCCTCTGTGCTACCCATAAATCCTAGCGCTTCTGGAAGCCGAATATTTCCCTCATGTAGATTTGGATGGATACCCTCGCATTCTAAGACTATGTGAAGCATAGCTTCTGTTTCTTGTCCGCAGACCACGCATACCCCATCATTTTGTGAATACTTCCCCACAAAGCTCTTAGTTCGCAAGCAACCTGCTTTAGCCTCAAAAAGCAATGCACTGCCCTGGGAACTATCGTAGAAATTTTCCTTTCTCATGTCCGATTTTTTAGCCCTGCACATCTCTAACAACGTTCTAGCTTCCATTTTTTTTTTCTCCATTTATTCGTTTCTATCTGTCTTGCCTCTGTCGTGATAACCTTGGCTGTTTTTGATTCTCCACTTTTATTTCCGTATTTCATCGTTAGCCTTTTAGTCTTCCTTATAGCCACTGCGTGTCCACGCTTTTCAAGTATGAGTACCTAAAAACATTAGCTGCCCACCTACGTTGATCCATTTTCTCTCAATCTCCTCTCAAAACATATTTTACTCTGCGCTTCTCTAACTTCAAACGACGCCCAGCCCATATCTCCCTGCACTGCTTCGTTAGTTGTTTTTCCATGCGCGCTTAAGGCCAAACGGCCTACCATTCTCTGGTTCACTGCAAGGCCTGATAGAACGTCTGATTTTAAGCAGAGTACAGCATTCGAAAATGTGAGACCCGGAACCATTACTCCTTTCCACGTTCCTCTCACTACTTCATATCTGTTATACCCCCACACAGCTCTATGCTTCATTATAGCTGCGTTTCGCTGCGTTTCGCTGTGTTTCGCTGCAGCAAAGGTTGGCATTTGTAAGCTGCCTTTTCCAGATTGGGTTGCGCAGTGAAGAATGGCCTTCTACGGAGGGAGTATTCCTACAGCCCCACCTTATACTCGTCTCCACAGCCGGCGCCCCTTTCCTGAGTCGTGCATACTGCTCGCCATGTGTGGCGTCTATCTCTCCCCTACCATTGCGCAATGCTGCGAAGCTCCTCAGCAGCCATTTGTGTGGTGCACTGGAGCCTCCATTGTAAGCCGTGCTATAATAAAACCTGATAGTCGCTACCCAACAACTGCGTGTGTACTTAGTCGGTGCCATAAAGACTGGGCCACTGTCCTGATAATTAAATATAGCGAATCCTCAATATAGCTAAACCCCAAGATAGCACATCTGACCAGATAGCCAGCTTCGCCGAACTTCCCTCTTATGAGGGTGGAAAAGCTCTGATTTTTTCTTTTTAATTGCAGACGTAAAATTTGGGACCACCTGCTGCTCACGACGACGCGTTTCTCCCCTCATTGAGCAATTGAGAGTTTCACATTCTGCATGCCCCATTCAACCTGCCGGCTGTAAAACTGGGGGATTTATTTTCACTCTTGAAAATGACTGGAATTGTGCATCCTACAACCTTTAGTGTCCTTTATTTTCGGAGTGCCCCGCATTTCAGATTTACCTAGAAAAATATTTTTCTTGTGAATTTATGGAAGGGGGGATTACGCGCTGAAGACACACGCTGGCTATGTAGCACACCGCCATGGAGGACTACTCATTAATTCATATTACCTCGGAATCCTAACATACGCCAAGAACTCGACACACGGGCGTTTGTTTTTTTGCCCCCACCAGAAAAACAGGATCTGAAGCTTAAGCTCCCAACCCATGAACCTCTGCTGAAGTTGCGTGTTGAGCTTCCACTGTTTCTTCATTCGCATGCATTGTGTCATGCCGAAAGATCTTGCACCCCTCCGTCTAACAACAATGATGATTGAAGGCAAAGCTTTCTCATGATTGATTCTTTGGTAAGCGAATCCCACACTGCACGTATGTGCTACTCTGGAGGTACGCACCCTTTTTCTATAATACCCACAGCAACTCTCTGGTGTGCACTCCGTAGGCCTAAGGTTTACATTTGGGATGTACGGCGTGAGTTGCTACCTGCTGCTTGGCGTTCGCTTCGACCATGTTGAAATGGAGCGATTGGACAGACTTCATAACGCTAGGAAAACTGCAAATTCGATTCCGGAAGTGTTTTTTTCGTTCACTTCACCCACGATCATTCCTCAGCATCGTCAGAGAAAGTTGGCTTTCCTGCAGGGAATGCTGGCACACAACGGCATCAGTGAGGACAGTAAGGCTAGCTTTAATATTCAGAAAGACACCAGAGCACTCGCCTATCATGTGCTTGTAGACAGCCAGCAGCAGAGAGCGGGTGAAGGGCTCCCGACTGAGGGCCATCCCCCGAAGGTGCAGCTTGAGGAAGGGCAGGCTGGCGTTGGTGTAGGTGCAGAGCACGTTCAGTGCTGCCTCGTTGCTCTCGAAGGCATCGCACAGCTGCAGCACCATGTTCTGCTGAAGGCTGAGGAACACACGGCCTGGAACACCCAGCTGCTCCAGGATGGTGATCAGTGGACGGTTCAGGAACAGCGGCGCTGTGTTATTGGGAAGCACAGCGAAAGAATGGCCGCGTTGCTTGGTGACTGCCGGGTGACTGCTTTTGTTATTTACCTGAATTATTTATTTTCTTGAATTTATATGACTGAATTTATCTTTATATAACAAATTGATTGCTTTATTTGCTTTTGTATGGTAACTGACTGGTTTGTTATTGTGTTTGTATTGTAACTGACTGCTTTTTTACTGTGTTTGTGTTTGTATTTTAAAACTATAACCACTCCCCTCTGCAATGCTGGCCCTGAGGCATGCAGGCAGGCAGGCAGGCGGGCGGGCGGGCGGGCAGGCGGGAGGGAGGGAGGGAGAAAGAGTGAGTGAGTAAGTAAGTAAGTAAGTAAGTAAATAAATAAATAAATTCAATGGCCCTGTGTAGCTTCTGACAATTTACTTCGTTTTTATCCATCAAAAACCAATGAAATAGTCAGAACAAGCACCAATCCGCTTTGCAATGCACGCACTGGGCTGGCTGGTTCGTTTATAAAACTCTCAAGGCTTCTTACAGTGGGACAATTAGGACTGTACTCTTATTCTTTCATCACCAGTGGCGCATTGTTTTAAACACTGCCATATTTTAGGACGCCCACCCCCCCAGACCCTCCCCGCAGAGTCTTCCACAGCACATTGGCCGAGCATTGCGTCATTCCAGAGTAATTATTCTGGAACACAACAGTCATGAATCTCGTATTGGGTGAAGGCCTCTGTCGGAGGTTTAAAATGCCTGGTTGGTTGCTGCTCCGAGCCCACTCTGAATTCCCAGCTTTCGCAGTAAGTAGACTGGTTGGAGGAATTCCAGAATTTGTTGAGTCAATGCTGTTGTAATCGTTATAGCTCTATATTACTTGTCTTCAGTTACACTGAGTTCCACGACCCCACCATCTATATTATAAAGACGAGACAGCAGAGTTATCCCACTAGTAGCCAACTGAATATTCCGTAAGGTCACTTTCTAGGCATCCATATCACCTGATTAGAGGGCGGGCGCAAATGACCCTGCTTGTGCAAAACGCAGTACTTATAGTGCGCAGCACTTTGGTCACTGATACTGTGGTTTCGCGGCGGCGATGGTCTCGGTGTTGCAACCGAGCAAACAATAGGAAGAAAGAAGACTGAAAGAAAACTAAGGAGGAGGGTGTCACGAAATTGTGAGGCGGACGGCCGCTTGCCGAGGCGGCGCGAGATGCTCCTCCGAAAGTGTGAGAAGGAGGGCAGCTGCCGAGTTCGCGCCAGTCATGTGTGTGAAAACTGCCCTCGGCATCTATAGCGGCGCCCAAGAAAGGACACTCAAACCAGGCATCCATGAAAGCAATCGTCTTGTTTCTTCAAGTTCTGTGTTCTGCACATTCATCGTTCCTGCGAGAGCGTCGTCACTTCGTTGCGTGGCTCATCCAAACCACGTGACATTTGCACATGACGTTAAAACACGATTTGCAATTAAAACATGCTCGATTGCGCCGGCGCACTGGGAGATGAGGACAGAGTAGTGTGCACCACCGTGTGTTTGCTGATCACACGATTACTTCCTGAGACACAGCACCTATGAGCAATGGCTGAGAAACCTGCATGCAGTTCGCGCTGCACACAAATTTTATATTAGGGAGTATTGTAATCGTCAGGCATTTTTTATAATGCGTAGCATTTTTTGCAGAGTATACCCTCACAGCGAGGACCGTGCAATGTCCTGTATTTCCCCCAAAAAGACAGGTTTTACGGAAGTTCCCCCTGTATAATTGTTATAATATCATAAGTGGAGATAACTGCATGGTCAAGCACAATTCTGAAAATATAAAAAATAAGAAAAATAGAAAAAAACAGCGAAGATTGGCGAACCATGCAAGCGCCCTGCATTTCCACAAAAATTCAGATTTGCAGAAGTTCTACCTGCAATCGTTATAATAGAATAAATGGGGATAATTGGTTGAACAAAATTTTGAACAAAAAAAAAACGAAAATAGAAAAAAAATAGCGAAAAGTGTCCAACCGTGTAAACGCCTGCCTTTCCACAAAAATGCAGATATCACAGACGTTTCACCTGTAAGTGCTATAAAAGCATGAATGGAGATAATCGGTTGAACAAAATTTTTTAAACAAAAAAAATCAGAAAGAAAAAAATAGCGAAAAGTGGCCCTGTACTTCTACAGAATTTTGAAAAACCAAAAAATATACAAAATAGAACAAAAATAGTGAAAAGTGGCAAACCATGCAACACCCTGTATTTCCCCAAAAATGCCGATTTAGTGGAAGTTCTACTTGTAATATTTATAATCGCGTAAATGAATTTAATTAGTCGAACAGAATTGTGAAAATCAAAAATTTAGAAAAATAGAAAAAATAACGAAAAGGGGCGAACCGTGTAACAGCCTGCATTTTCACAAAAATGATGATTAGGCACAAGTTCAAATTGTAATCTTTGTAGTATCATAAATGGGGATAAACGGTCAAATAAAATGAAAAACCAAAAATTGGAAAACTAGAAAAAAAAGTGAGAAGGGACGAACAGTGTAATGCCCTGCATTTCTACAAAAATGAAGATTTGGCAGAAATTTCCAATTGTAATCTTTAGAATAGCATAAACGGAGATAATTGGTCAAACGGAATTTAAAAGACCACGAAATAAGAAAAATATAAAAATAGCGAAAAGTGAGGAACCGTGTAATGCCCTGCATATCGACAAAAATGAAGATTTGGCGGAAGTCCCAACTGTAATCTTTATAATAGCGTAAGTGAAGATAATTGGTTGAACAGAATTTTGAAAGACCAAAAAATAACGAAAATAGAAAAAAAAACGAAACGTGTTGAACCGTGTAAAGTCCTGCATTTACCCAAAAATGTAGATTTGGCACAAATTCCACCAGTAATCGTTATGGAGATGATTGGTCGAACAGAATTTTGAAAAACCCTGAACTCACACTCTATAGACAAGTGGCATAAGAATGCTACACATTAGTGGACTTTCTCACATTTTTTTATTAAAGACGATACTCTTTCTCCAGCTACTTAAACACATAAATTTTGATCTGTCTGTATGTCTGTATGTGACTTGATTCACCCATCCGGCCAAAGTGAAACAGAAACTGCGCAATAGTCTCATATACCCACAGCAAAACCTAAACGTCTAAGCCCGGTGTCAATGTTCATACTTGTCAACATTGTGAACAAGAACAAGACATTATGCAAATATAAGGCAGAAAATCAATACCTAAGTGATATTTGCAGTGTTTCTTTATTAAAAGTTCATAGATACTTGGTTTTTGCGATAGTAAATTAAATACTACATGAATAGCAGAAAACCGTCGCCAGCTGCTGTTACCCGTACTACTATAGCTCCTGGCGGCATTTAAGAAATAAAACAGCAACAGCAATGAAAGGTTCCACTAAATAGGATCCACGTTCTGCTTGGAACGCCCGTGGAGTAGGGCAATGTGGTTCTATGAACGTTGTAGTAGGGTTCCTCAATTCACACACGTCTCCGCCGTACGGCAGTGCTGGCATCGAGGCACCCAACTTGGAGCAGGGGAACGTGGTAAATTTAAATTGACTTGAACAAACCTCTAGCAGCGTGTTATCGTGGGAAGAGTGAGACGGGATAGGAAGAGCATGGCAGGTGAGCGGGAAAGAGAAGGGAAGAATTTACTTGGCAACTATCGTCTTTCGTCGACATTTGCAACGAAAGGAGCAGATACGCGCCATTTTTTTCAACTCACGGAGCCCTGACTGTTCAACACTTAGTTCTCGCTACTAATAAGCACAAGCGCAATGGAGTCCAGATAGGAAGCTAACAGAAATTAGGGACTAAGCCCACTAAGCTGAGAGACCTCGGCCGGAGACTGCTACACCTTTTAAGCACTTCCACCTTGTATTGCTCAAACGACCCCATGTTAGGATTCAGTGCCTCCTGTGCAAGCTAGATTGGGGGAATTACCGCATTTACTCGATTATAAGCCGGTCACGATTACAAGGCGTGGGTGCAGTTTGGAGGGTAAAAAAAGTTGCCATATATATATATATATATATATATATATATATATATATATATATATATATATATATATATATATATATATATATATATATATATATATATACATATATACTTTGATTGCGAGAAGGGCTGTCTTAGGTTGCCGTAACAAATAGTAAAAAATGGGTACAGCTTCTAACAAAACTGTTTATTGGTCGACATTTCGGTCGGATGCCGACCTTTATCAAGACCGTCTTGATAATGGTTGGCATCTGACCAAAACGTCGACCAATAAACAGTTTTGTTAGAAGCTATACCCATTTTTTACTATATATATATATATATATATATATATATATATATATATATATATATATATATATATATATATATATATATATATATATATATATATATATATATATATATATATATATATATATATATATATATATATATATATACCTCGCTTTATATTAGAATAAATACGGTATCCCTTAGAAATGGGGTTTCAGAAAACACGCAGAAGAAATTTTGTATCCTAAGTGGCAACTTGTACGCTGAACTACTCACAAGGTGCCGACACCTTGATGACCTCCAGGCTGTCCGACGTCGAGCAGGCGAACTTGTTCATGCTCTTGCGCAGGACAAGCTTGTCGCCCTCGAGGGCGTTGTTCGTGCACAGCATGCCCTTGTAGCCCGCATAGCGGATCTGGATGGCCGACGGAACTTGCTCCAGATCCAGCTTCGCACACACCTGAACGCAAAACGGGGGAACGTCAATCTCGTGGTTTTTTACTTACTCCTGCGGCACTCCTTCACTATGCAGAACAGTATCAGTATGCCATGCGTGAAATTCAGACAACGTTTGACAAGGAGACTTTTTAATTAAGAGTGAAGCTCTAAATCGTAATTTTTCGTGTCTGCTGTAAAAAATACCAAAAATTTTCCGACCATGCGCACGTAAGCACGGGTCCCACAGCAACCGCCTGGCAGTTAACAAAATCAAGAAAATGCCTAGCGCTAGTGTGCGTGCCTTGCGACGACCGCTCAGCATCCCACGTTAGTCAAGTCGAGCATACCAACTTAGGGCGATTGGCCAAGATTGCGGCGACCGCTTGGCAGTTAAAAGAGCAAGACAATGCCTAGCGCTCGTGTGTGCGCACCTCGCGACGACCACCCAGCGTCCCCTGCGCACGTTGTTAAGCCAAGCGTAGACCCACCTAGGGAGATTGGCCAAGATTGCAGCGACCGCCCAGCAGTTAAAAAAAACAGGGAAATTCCTAGCGCTCGTGTGTGTGTGCGTGCCTCGCGACGACTGCCCAGAGTCATCGGCGCATGTTTGCAAGTCAAGCATACCCACTAGGGAGATTGGCCAAGATTGGCAAAAAAAAATCCCCAGCATTTGCCGTTTGCTCGGAATGAGAAAGACAGGTCATAGCATACGCCCCTCCAAGGTTATGTCCAACGATTATCACTTCCAACAAAAAGAAAGAAGCTTACACTTACAGCAACAATGATGGAGTAATACGTCGTTGCGGCAGCAGTGAAGAAGCAAATTGGCTGCAATCGTGGACTTAAACCGTCGTGATGGTCGTGAAGGTTGCGTACAGCTTTGCTACCTTCAAGTCTTACGCGTTAGTGTGAGCTTCCTTCATTTTTTTGTAAGATTTTAAGTGTTACTTTAAATTCATGGGGCAGAAAAACAAACAAAACGTAGACTTGCTGCTCTTCCACAACTACTTCAGTGTGACATGGCTCTGCCGTTTGCATGTGTTTGCTACTGTGCACAGTGTCACATGTAGTACCACGATAACCCCTCGCTTGACACTAATTGCTTTAGTCACGGCAAATGGGCAGCCAGCTGACGAACGTTCCCTCGATATGAATTCACCTCCATGGACAGGTTGCTGGCAGGTGATATTCTCATGCTACAAAGCACGTAACAGCCTACCACACCTTCACAAAAACGTCAGCAGAATCCCGGCTAATTAATTACGATACTGCACCAGCTGCTTCAATCAAATTTCACCTTTATAGCCTTGTAAATAGGTACTTCAGGCAACCGCACGGTGATGTGATTTGCAGACCCGCCGTGGTGGCTTTGTAGCTAAGGCGTTACGCTGCTGAGCACGAGGTTGCGGGTTTGATTCCTGGCCGCGGCGGCCACTTTTCTGATGGAGGCGAAAAGCAAAAACGCCCGTGTGTACGAGATTTCGGCGCACGTTAAAGATCCCCAGGTGGTCAAAATTAATCCGGAGCCCTCCACTGCGGCGCACCTCATCGCCTGCGTTGCGTCGGCGTGTTAAACCCTACAATCAATCAATCAATCAAGCGATGTGATTTGCAGAGACAGTAGTGAGATACACAGCACAGATTACCAGTCAGACAATTGTCTCGAAACAATTGTATGGCAGTACATAAACAGCCGTTGCTGAAGCCACATTTCTTTTCAGAAGATTATAGTATTTCCTAGCTACTGAAACAAGAACATTTTTGTCTGTCTGTTCGTCTGTGTTCCTTGATTCAGCTGCCCAGCCAAAAGTTGAAAGAAATCATGAACGGCATATTTATACAGGCAAAACATTACCGAAATACTAAATCTGGTAGCATACTCCGTGCTTGTGAACGCTGCTCAGCAAAAAAAGCGAAGGTATATTTGAAGCAAAACATAAACGCTTAACTGCCTAGCAGTGTTAATTTAATTAAAGATGGACATCGGCGTCATTTCTGTGATAGCAAAAAAAAAATAAAAGTGAAATTTTAACCACAAAATGCAGAAAGAGCTCTTATCCAAGCCTTGTGCTGGTGGCTCGAGCGCCCGAAGGCTACAAAAATTCCCAACAGATGGCGTGCCTGCAGTACAAATGCGGAGAAATTGAATTGAATTCAGCAAATCCGCATTGCGTCAACCATGACATGCCTGAGACAGGAGAGGAATAGCAGAGAGGGGGGTGCGGGAGGAGAGGCAGTTAGTTATGCGGCAAGGGGGGCAGAGGTCTATCGTCTTTTGATGACATTTACAGTGAAGCGAGAAGATATGTGGCCAATTTTTTCGTTCAAGGGTAGTTTAAAGAGAGGTCAGCATAAGTATCTGGCTGTGTTACACACGGGTAAACAACACAGGGACGCCATCCAGCCAAACCTTTTTCATCAGCGGTTCGGAGATCATGCCAATGCCGTCGGAGAAGACGTAGGGCTTCCGCGATTGTGGGTGGGTGCCCCCCACGATGTCGGCCGCCTCCTCCATGGTCCCGCCGTAGAGGGGGACTGTGACCGACTCCTCGGTTGTGGAGAAGCACTGGCCCATGCGCGCGATCTTCTTGGCCACGTCGGGCATCGTGCTGAAGTCACCCATCCAGGCCCGTATGGACTCCACCGTGTTGCCCTGGGGATCCTGCAGTGGATCTCGGCAAATAAAGGTGGAGGATGGGGCACGTACACAACACCCTGTTATCACAATTGACCTTCGAAATTCCATTTTGCGTGCGAAAAATCTCGCACAGGCCTCGAAAATAAACATTCGAACCAGTTTGCAAGCTCTAGGAACTGAACTTGGGCTGCACTACTTCCAAAGCCAGACCACTCTGCTACTAGACGCCTTACAAAAAAGACTCCTTACAAAGCGCCCCAGTCCCACACCCCCGTATGCATGCAGGCCGGAACCTATCACAAGTGGATTCAATCTACACAGCACGTCCGAGAAGCACCAGTTTGCTTGCTTACCCGCAGCGTTTTATCTCCGTGTTTGGTTCATTCTACAACTTTCTCTGGGAAGGTTTGAGATCACAATGAATGATTGTTAATGCAAAGCTGCATATGGCGAGGTTGGCAGAACTTTTCATGTCCACCCATCAACAAAACCAGCCGTTGCACATACTCACTTATGCAAGATACACTTGTACCATGCAAGGGATGCCGACCTCCTCTTTAATTAAGTCTCAACTCTTACAGCGTGATCTTGGCAAACCACTCTTTGTCTTGGAGATGTATCCACAATGGAGGCGCTGATGATTATTACTGCAGTGTGCTCACCGCATTTCATTTAGACAAAGTGTGGGCACGACGTTCTCAATGTCAGCTTTGGGAGTGTTTGGGGATGTGTATGCAGCGAAGACATGAAGCAAGACAAGTCAGGAGCAGAAACGACGCTTCTCGGGACAGCCAGATAATGCCACAAGTGCTTGGCATTATCTGTCTAGATCTTACTTCGTCATTTTTTGTGCATCTCACATGTGGAAGCAAACCTTCCCGACTGCGTAAAATATATCTTAACTTGCATGCCAAGCATTGTGCTTACTCCAAAAATTACACCCATGAACCCCACTCCGTGTCCGCACAAATGCACTGAAAATGCGTTGGCTCTTTTAAAGCAACTTAATCTTGACTGCTTTCGTCCAGCGGTTTCGCCGCGTTTGCGCAAGTTCACATTTTGACCGCGGACCCACCCCTTGAAGCGCACGCGCGATTCACTGGGCCCGCTTTCGGCGCTGCGCACAAGGCCCCATTTTCAGCCGTTCTGTTCAGCCGGCGGCTGCAGCCACCGTGGTTGCATGTGCTCAGCTGAACAGCAGCCAACCAATCCCGCCGCCTCCCACGCATGCGCCACTGGGTCGACTCGGGCTACGTGACTCGTCTTGTGCCTGGCAAAGAGGAACATCGCATTCGCCTTGAATGAAAGCGTGGCCGGGCCTCCTTCGGTGAGCCTTGCATGGGACCGAACGGCTTTTACCCATGGTCGGCAACACAGCTACATCAAAGGTTAACCAAGCGAAACCAAAACTCAACCACACTAAGCGAAGCTTTTTCTTTGCATATCCAAGGTTAGCCGAGCTAAGCCGCAGCCATTTTTTTAATTTATACTCACGTTCGCGTAGAGCCACACTCCGTGGTCCCGCAGCTGGCTCGCGGAGCTGGCCAGAAGCCGGAAGTGGCGGTCTCCTATCTTGAGTCCGTGCTTCAGGAAACGGCCCACCACCACGTCCATCATCTGCTCCTTCTGTGGATGGACTCCCAGGGTATGCGACAGCACCTCAAAGTGGTCGTCGCGGAACGACACTCGAAGCACGTGGTCGGCATCGAATTTTCGAAGCACCCTATTCTCGGAGTGAATCGTGGGCGGCAGGTAGAAGATGCGTGACGGTGTCACAAACAGCCGCCGGACGAGGCACGAGCCGCGTGGGACTTGGCAGGGCATGTGCGACTTGCACAACTTAGCGAACAAGGCTGGCAGGGCTGTGGAGAAGGTGACAATGCTGTGGTTTTCGAGTGCCGTTCCGATGCCAAACAGTGCCTCCTCGAGGGCCCCCTCGTTGTAAGATGCAAAGGATTCCAGCTGTGCCACTGCCGCGCCCAGTTCCGACTTCGTCAGGAGCATGAGCTGCATTGCGACGTCGTCGCTTCTCTGGAGGAGTGCGTTCAGAGCGTAGCAGCAGGGGAACTTGAGCTTGCGCATGAGCCGCGAGCACAGCTGTTGCCTGAGAACCTCGGCGTCTTTGCCTACGGGGCAGGTCTTCACGGGCGCAAATACGAACTGAACCGTCTGGCACCTCCGGCTTAGGCGGCCAACTGTGCGGCGCGCTTCGTGGCTATCGGAAAAGCCCAGCTTCACGACGAAGCAGCCACCGACATCCCTGCTCTCCAAGACAGAACAGCAGGCACAGCCCATCTCCAATGTCCGCTGGAAGTCCATCTGGTCCCTGGTTTCCTGCCTTGGCAAGACATAGGGACGCCACGAAGACACTACTGGTTGTGGCATTGCTTTGTAGAACAGCGGAAGGGTGCGAAGGTGGAGAAAGACATCCGTTGGCCCGTTCACCGGGTCGTACACGACCACACGGAAGATGCTGTTGTAGTGCACAGTGAGCCGGTACAGATGCTCTAGGGAGACACAGTGCCTGAGATGCAAGAAGACCTGGAGGACTCGTTCGTCGTGCTTGAAGGTGCAGTCTATGGCATAGCCTCCCTCATCCCGGGGCTTGCTATCAATGGTGTGGCGTTCGGCAAAGAGGTTCAGGCCAGCGAACGTGCCAAACGAAATGGAACGCATTCTGATGTCCTTCTCAATGGCGTACCAACTGTGCCAGAAACCGTCCTGGCGATCAGGCTGCAGCCACTGCAAGTGACCAGACAGACTGCTGCCGCTTCGTCCCCTCGTGCACCACTGCCGGGCTACGCCAATGCTCAGCGTCTCAAGCTGATTTTGCCTCAGTGACGAGTACAGATGGAGCTTGCAGTTTACTTGCCAGAGGGGATCCTCACAGCTGTCCCTGGGCAGCCTTTGATGAGCGCGTTCGATGCTCACGCTCACTTGCCCACAGTGAGTTTCAAAGAACCTCTTGTATGCGGCAAGGAATGAGTCGGTGCCATCGCCAGGCTTCTGTGTCCACACACATTCAAACGAGAGATAGTCCCTTGACGCCATTTAAGGGCTGCACTCGATATGGCCCCTGCGAAAAGAGGCGCGATCGTTACAGGAGGAGGTTTGGCAAAAGAATGGGGGATTGAATTTCCATTATCATCAGAATGAATACCCGGCCCCACGTGACTGTAGGAATATGGGCGGGAATGGGGGTAATACAAGTCATACAAGTCTGAGATGGAAGTTGACCAAACACAAAAATGCAAGACTTTCGGTTAATTTCCCCCGCAAACCAAATGGGCAAGAACAGACCCCAGTGAGAGGTGATGGCTCTACGCAAGGCTATTTTCACCACGAATCAGAAGGTTGATCACCTGGATGCCTAACACATAGATACAACGATGCAACAATGAAATTAGCTTTTTTTTTCCGTTTTCCCACCCTTAAATACGTACCCACACATTATCAAAAACTTCGCATTTGGTTGCATTTGCAAAATAATTTCCAAACAAGAAAGAGGAAATATTCATGGGCTAACTCTAGTTCACCTTCCCTTAAGAACTTTTCAGGGGCATTGCAAAACGGCTGTTCGTTGGGTTGAGAGCAGACGTCATAAACTCCACGGGTGCATGTGCGACACCAAAATAGTTACGTATCAGTAGTAGTTGCTAGATAATAGGCTGAATAAGTGCGTGACGATCTGGATAAAATTGTCCCCTTTCTTGCCCCTCCTCCTTAACCCACAATTTTGCAGGGGGTCCCGGCCCCTTCGGGCCCCCCCTGCGTACGCCGCTGTCGACAAGCTGCGCAAAGACATGCGAGAAGAGAAAATACACGGGCGGAGGAACAACAAGGGGAGAACAGAACATTTAATCGACAAAGTATATTCCGTTACTTTTCAGTGCAGCACATTCACAGCAATAACGCAAATTTCAAGTCACTTTCAGTACACACGTTATGTTGATTTTCTCTCATGGCAAACGTTACAATAATTAGAATGATATGTCAAACAAACACACACACACACACATATATTTATATATATATATATATATATATATATATATATATATATATATATATATATATATATATATATATATATATATATATATATATATATATATATATGAGGCCCTGAGGAAAGCAAGTTCTCTTTGCTGAAACGTAGGCCACAATCGTGCTTTTACCTTGTTCGAAGTTTTTCTTCTCTTATATATATATATATATATATATATATATATATATATGTATATATATATATATATATATAGCGAATCAGAAAATGAGAAATGAGGGGCCCCGTGAAATAAACACAAAGTAAGGGTTGGCAGTCAAGAAAACCTCGGAAAGCAAAAGGGAGGTTGTGGTGGGTCATAGAAAGAGATGAAGAATTTTTTTACTCGAAAAGAAAGTGGTGAAAAAATGCCCGCCGGAATGCCCGCCGGGTGGGATCCGGCGGGCATTTTTTCACCGCTTTCTTTTCGACTAAAAAAATTCTTCATCTCTTTCTATGACCCACCACAACCTCCCCTTTGCTTTCCGAGCTTTTCTTGACTGCCAACCCTTACTTTGTGTGTGTATATATATATATATATATATATATATAGAAATAAGGGTTGGCAGCCAAGAAAACCTCGGAAAGCAAAGGGGAGGATGTGGTAGGTAATTGAAACAGATAAAGAATTTGGAAAGAAAGAAAGAAAGTGGAGAAAAAATGCCCGCTAGGTGGTATCCGAGCCCACGACCTCCAGAATATCGCACCAGACCGGTATTCTGGAGGTCGTGGGTTCGGATCCCACCTGGCGGGCATTTTTTCTCCACTTTCTTTCTTTCCAAATTCTTTATCTACCTGTCAACCCTAATGTCTGTCTTACTTTCCACGAGCCCCCCCATTTCCTATATATATATATATATAGATAGAAGGAGGACCGGTGTTTTTTGGAAGGACAGGTGCCAACCCTATCGTGATTAGGATTCGCATCTGGCATTTCTGCCTCTGAGGATAGCACAGTAAGGCAGTTAGGTTAATTGCATAGGTTCGATGTTGGCTTAAAATGATTACGAAGAAAGCTTGCACGAGAAATAATGCAGCAGCGCGGTGGATATAAAGTTAAAAATACCGACTGCCGGGGAAAAAAATGCTGCCAGGAATCGATGGTCACATGGTTGTGACCAGTAAATGGTGGCGCAGTGCCGGCAACTTTTAGCGCGACTAGCTGGCTGCCGGCACAGTAGCCTGTTCCATTATTTTACCGAAATTACGAACATATATCTGGTAAATGACGCCACCGGATAATTCAAAGACCGTTCCAAACATTCGATGGGTCTCTTAAAACGTCAAAGTCAAGACCTCGCCGCCGGAACCTTTCGAAGCAAGCACGTAAGCAAACCGCGGCATGGAGATGCGCTTCATGAAGACGACAAAAAGTGCGGGAAAGGAACCTGGCTTCACGCAGTTAAAATTACGGGTCGGAATTTTCAGTTTTGTCCATTTTGTGCTCATTTCAAAGTGTACGTTTCGAGCGAGACCTGAATGGCTAAAATCGGATGACCAGATGTGGCGCAGCAAATCATTGGACAGAGGCCTCGCAAGCATAAAAAGTTTGTCGCTATAAAAGTTTCTTTTAAGGAGTATTCACCGGCGGCCCATCCGCGCTCGGTGATCCGCCATAACGTTGGCGGCAGTTTTCTGGTGTGCTTGTTGGTTAGCAGCCAGTGGGTGGCGGTTAATAGTACTTCAGTACTACACAAACTGCGGCAGCACGTTGATGCGGACAAGAGGTGGATGTGAAAACGATCAGCTGGTGAGCTTCTTTTTGGCGCCTGACGCTGTGCACAAGACGAAAGAGGTGTCGACAAAGCATCGCGCCGAGTGCAATCGGGGGGGGGGGGGGGGGGGGTTCGGTTCGTCCTGTCAACGGCGGTGGCATCAACAGACAAGATACACACCAAAGTTTTACTGCGATCATTTCGTTTCTGGTAAGTATATTTACAGCTCCGCATGTGCATGCGCTGTTTTTGTGCGTGCCGAGCGAGCGCGCTGGCGGGAGAGGCGCGCTGGCACTGTATCGAGCTTCTCACTTTGCTTCTCAAGTGCAGACTCGCTGGGCCTGAAAACAACAGAAAAATACAATGACCGATGCCGTCTGGTCCTAATGTTGAGTGTGCGCGCTAATAAACCTTTTCATCCGTTAATCTTTAATAAGATGAGACCATGTTCTGGGTTGTGTTGCGCATGCGCAGTTACATCTTCCTGTCGACTGCGCCAATTGTAGGGCCACTAGCACAGCCCACTGATAAAATGGAAGCTCCCGGGACGAAGAAAATAAAATGGTCTATAGGTTTCAGTTGCGTGTCAGAAGGGTAGAAATTTGTGCCTCCGCGTAATCGTTACTGCCCACGACGTGCACAAACAATGCGCAGCGACAATCGTCAAACTTCGGTGCTCGCAGTGCTGTAATCAACCGCAAATTCACCTGACATTACGTGTCCCCCTGACCGTAATCACCTGCCCTATCACCCGGGTTTTTCACGGGGAAAGTGCAGCTTGAAATTGTTCTATCAAAAAGCTTGAAACGTACGCTGTTATGTTCCCACATGCACTGTACAGCTCGGCGCTGATTACATAAAACCGCTCGATGCCCCGATTGTTTCCTCTTATCGCCGCCATCAATTCTGCGTCTGCTTGCATTTTCCGGGGAAATTACCTGATAGATGACACTAACTCAACATGGCTCTAGCACTTAAAGGGGCCCTGAAAGGCATTTTGAGCACACTAAATGAACTAGCGCAACCGTTAGATTGGGTCATCAACGTCCTCTGTGCCAAGTATTACTCTTTTACGCGCAGCGGAAAGCTCACACTTTTGTAGCAAAGTTTGTCGTTTTTTTCTCACCCTTTCCTTCGTGTTTTTGGACGCCGCCATCTTCACATGTCTACATCATCGATTCCCAGATGTTCGTCATGAGCTAGACACCCTGCTATTGGGCGGCTTTTTCACGCACTTCCGGCAAAGAGATGAGTCGTCTGCTCAGCGTCGGCTCACCGGCTTATCTGCCAGCGGAGTGCCGGAGTGCTTGGGCATTTTACGACAAACGAAACAAGTGTAAAACAAACGCTTAACCGTTTGTATTGAATGTAACACGGCCATAACACGACATTGATATTCTGTTACCTGAGTACGTTCCATAAAGAAAGCGTTGAAGCCCCATGGCACTTCTTTCGTGCAATCGCAGAGAACGCCCTGAGCCGAATGCCCGGGTTTGACGCATACATTTTAAACAACTTCAAAACAATGCAGAGATGCGTTTCTAACGAACACAACGTCACAACATGCGTTGCAAGTCCGAACCGCGATTGACAGACGATGGGTTGCCTCCTGCCCGTCGTAAATTCGGTACTCACTTCGCGCGCGCTTTGCGGGGACGAACAGCAAGTCAGTTAACTCTGGCGCACAAGCCGATGGCTTTTAGCCACGCACACTGCACATACCCCATGCGAGGTTGAGTCGTACGTCGCTCGAGAAAGATAATCCAGACCATGGGAAGCACTGTCCACCCGCAAAAGCACAGCGGCGCATTTCATCGCGAAACAAAGGCGTCCACAACACACACACTATCGCCTCCTGTAATGCCAAACGCATCTCGCACTTCCCAATGGGAATGAATGATACGCCTGCAGTGCCCACATGTCGCGAGGTGGGGCCCCGAGCTGAACCGGGATCACGGAACCGTAACTGACTTCTAAGCGGTTCGTGCCTTGTTGCCAAGGCAACCGACAGGGGGGTAAAGCGAGCTCCGAGACCGTACGAATCGTGGGCGCTGACATGATACAATTCCCATGGTTGCCAGATCAATTGTATTCAGCCTTCTAAAAATTTTTGCCATAATTATTTAACTAAAACAAAGAACTGAAGCAAAATAGTTACAAATAATTGCCTCAGTAATTAAAACTAGCTTTATAAAAAACTTTTAGTGTAATTAAGCTCTAATTAGCGAAGAAAGAGTAAGTGCGTAGTTCAGTTTTGGTTTCGATTTTTTTTAAGTGTGCTAGGAAGTGACGAGGCCCTTGCGCCTGACTCGCAGTGTGTGTGTGCAGTCTAAGGCTCAGACCTGCGTGCGAGCAAAACATGTACAACTGGTACAACTCGGATGCCCGCGCTGAGCAAGTGCCTCCCCGGGCGCTTGCGAGGCTGTCATTCTTTCTCCACGTTAAGCACCCTATCTATTGCTCCTCAACTGACGCCGGAACAGCGATTCCGATCTGACCTTGACTACCGCAAGTTCACTACAGGCTACGGAGTGGCAGCCAGCGATCGTTCCCGTTGGAAGAGAAATAAAAAGAGCTTTTATAATCCTTCGGTTCCAGTTGTTTTATTCATGGAACTTCTTACAGCTCTTCGTGCTTCGAACTTTCGCGCAATCGTTCGTGAAGGTAGAACGAAAAAATAGGTAACGAAATGCGGTTTCTTTTTTAATCAGTCACAATAAATCAATAAGTCAGTGTTCTCTCCTCGCGCGCTATGTGCGGTAAATTACTGCCCATTCAATACCGCGCATTCAGTGCCGCAAGCTTTCCCTTTGAAGTGGTGGAAAGCAGCTAGAACTTGACGAATACAGAGAGAAAGGAAAACGGGACACGCCGCGGACTGTATTTCGCATACTCCCCTGGCATGCATTCTTCCACTCCGTTGGCCTGCGATCGACCGCGCTCTTTCGTTCCTGTGCTTCAAAGCGCCGCGACTCACCGGCAATATCAGCGTTGGCCCATGCGATGTTTTTTGTGTGTGTCAATAAAGGTTTTACATTGAGCTAAAGCCACAGTTCACTTTACTTCGTTTGAAAAGCGACTTGAGCGACTCGCAAAATGTCACAGAATGACAAATAAAGCGGCACAGCGCGAAAATGTACGGAGATCATACGGAGATTCATTTTTCTGTGCGCCCAGTACGGATCAGCTGACTCCTTGGCGTCCTCGCACATGCGATCAGTCGCATTCGAGCTTGCGCGTAAGTGTTGTGTGAGCGTTGCCACATCTTGCTCAAATAGTCTCAGTACATATAAGTCACACGTACGCTAAACCGAAAACACGTCGGTTACCTACCCACAGGAGATAAACTACGCAATGCTGTCGACGCCGCTTACACAAACTCCGCCTGGCAAGCGGTCCGCCATGTTACAATTAATCCCGGCATGCTTCGCTAGCCGGACGCGGAAACGCCGCAGTAGCACGTTGCCAGATTACAACCCATCGCTTTCGCCGTTTTCAGTAAGCAAAACCACAGCTGGCAACCTTCAAATCGTTGTATCATGTCTGCCACTGTGTGTCGTACGGTTCCAATGCATTGGCTCAGCGGCGCGCTTTCCCTCTAGAGTCAGTATATTATCTCTATGTTTGAGATTGTCCATGGTCAAAGAAGTAGCGCTCGCTCCAGCGCTAGAAAGCTCAGAGCCGCGACGGAGCATGTTTTGCCAACGTTGCCGCACTCTAAATCTGGTTCCACGTAAGATCCACTTAGTAACTGGAACTTTTTTGCAAAAAAGTTCCAGTTATATATTTGGAACCGTGTTTCAATGTTTTGCCAACGTTGCCGCTCTCCACCACGCGTCGCCCCAAGCTGAACTGGTCACATGATTGAAGCGTTTTGTGCACGGGTTTTCACATGCCGCCGGCAGGAATTACCCCCGCCGCAAAATAAGACCCGGCACCAGCGGGGCCACATCTGATACGGCGCTTTTTGGATAAACAGTGCGCGGTGCATCAAGGGAACGAGCGCACTAAAGTCCCTCGATAAACGCCGATCGAGGGACTTTAGAGCGCACGACCCTCCCGTGCGGCTGCGAGTTCGCCGCCGATAAAAAGTCATGTGCCGCCAGCAACTTACACCGCGAAAGGGCAAGGCGAGGCCGCCGCATACATGCGGCCAGATTTTTCGTTCGCTTTTCCAGCCTTGAGCGGCGGAGTGCGGGATTCATGGTGTCGACAAAGCTTGCCCGTAGCAGCCGACAGTCTGATCAGCGCAATAGCGGAAGTACGTCACCGCTGCGGAGCGCAGCATCATGGGAGGCAACGCTCGCGCGCCGTCAACAGCAGAGAGAAGTCGAAAGGAGGAGGAAACGCGAAGCGACGATAATGCGCGGTTTTTGATTTACGATTTCTCAGCTAATACTCATCGCTTTAACAAAATTCTTGCGGGAGGAGATTGCAAATACATTGCTTTATTTGGGTACATGTACGTCCATGCACCGGCGGAAGGTATTTCAGGACCCCTTTAACCTAAGCTACGTGAAAGTTGCTTCGATTGAGGTATTTGCTCACTCTTTGCAGCACAAGTTGGACACACGGTCTCCTGATTGTCTGCCTAGCGGTTATGAGACAAGTGCAGTACATAGTGAGGTGGATCTTCTTCCTTGTGTTTTATTACATCCACGAGTTTATTTGCAACAGCAGTACTGACAGCAGAAATACGATGTTATGCCCTAATTACACTGTGGGGCATTGTTCTGAATGCTTCTCTGTTATGTTCATGTGCATGAAAATGTGTGGTGTTGTGCCATAGATATTTTCATTGCCATCACATAAGATGCAGGCTGAGGAATTCTCGTACAATTGTTGCAGGCATAAATGACGGTCCATGAGAGCCGACAAAAAGAAGCTCCATGAAGTTGCAAGCCCTAGCTCAGTACCGCAACCTTCCAGCACAAATTGTCCTAATAATGGCTGAATGGATGTGCTGACATCGGTGACTCAGCTAGAGGCCGTAATTTGTTACGCTCAAGTTTTTGTTTCTTTTTTTTTCTTACTGGCTGCCATTTTGTTTACAGGGCCCTGAGTCAGAACTACAATGCTTGTGAAAGATGTACACCCATAACAGGACGTTCAAAACAAAATGGTGTAGCTTGTAGTTGGATTTGAGAACACAGCGTGCAACTATGCCACTATATACACAGCCCCTCCCCTTTTCTGCAGGTCAGTCAAGCGACTCGGACAAGGATTGTGGACCGCCGGGGGCTCAATGTTGTGTACGTGCACCTGCTTACATTGCAAAGGGGCCAGAACAAGGATACCTATGGCACACCGTGCATACGTGCTTCATGCAGGCATTTGGAACTGTGGTGACAGTTGTAGCATGGGTTTCGAAGTGTTTATTGACAGGCCATCTTTAGTGCAAAGACGTGGTATAGCTACAAGAATCACAATACTGCCACGTTTCTATTTAGGATTGCCCGACAGCGAGTCGACTTTTTTTTTTTTTTTTTTGAAGGCTGGAGAGGCAGGTCAAGCAACAGGAAGGTCGACAGCTTACCACCAGGTGATAGCGTATTATTGGCAGTTGTGGGTGGTTCAAATGTAACATGAGCTCGACTGCTTTAGGAATCAGAGACTGACAATCTCGTGTCTCCGAGACGTGTGCATACATTTGCTCTTCCGTACACAGAAATTCACGTATGTAATAAACGTCTCCCCTATCTCATAGACCATTCTGTGGCTAAGTGGTTCGTATAAATATTCAAATAATCAAATTTTACACAAGTAAAAAGACACACAGTACGGGCTGCTTCAGTGTGCAAACAAGATGGCAATAGAGATTAAAAACGAAATGAACACTTGCATACCCACATTTGCAAACATTAAGCGATGATAGTGAACAAAGAGCGACTAGACACATTTGGGTTACAACTTTAATTTTAACCTCACCAGCAACAACTTCGCGAGAAACACTGCGACTGCCTTTTTACAAGAAAAGATCACAAGCAATGTGCTCACAACATGGTGCTTCCACTAAGCAACTACTAATTGATACATAGTTACACACAGACGTCAACATAGAATAAGCATTGAGGTGAGTCGGATACATTGAGCCTCTACATCCGTTCAGCAGCAGCCATGACTCCAGTGGCTCTGTCGACAGGGCCTAGGAGTTGTTCTCCTGCGAATGTAAACAGCGTGGTTAAAGGGTGACGAAGTATGTATAGGGCACAGTGCAAACAAATGTCAACACTACTTGTAGCCATCAATAACAAAGCTTGTGCAAAGGTTACTGCAGTCAATCGTTATGACATGAACTGCTGAACTGAAACAGAGGGGCATAAACATCCGTGAGCGAATGAGGAAAAGTTAAGTAAGAGCAAAACAATGCTTACGAGGCGCTCGACAAAAACTAGGGGAGGGCTGAAGCAACTGATTTACCTGGCTGCCCCCTCCGTGCAGTTTTTTCGCAACGTGGTTGCAATTGTGCACGAAAAGCATTGCCCTGTCGAGGACTGAGTTGCGAGCGTTCCCGTTTCATTGCTGCGCTCCAGCGCTGCCGAGATCTGCCGAGCACGAAATGCGCCGTATGAACACCGGCTTCGCGATAGCGCTCATTCGAGCATTTTTAGCCGCTAGCTGGAGGGCGTCCGAGTGTGAGCTTATCAGTACGTAACATAACGTATGAAACAGAGCCAAAACGTATCGAAACAAATGAGACAAGACTAGCGCGCCGTTGTTTCTAGCTTCCTTGCCTCGCCCCGTCCTGGCGCAGTCTTGCAAGTTTTAGAGTTGCTGCAAGTGCGATCGCTAGCCCCCAGCACCGGTGTTTCTGTCGTACGAAATTATAAACACAACACAGTCACTGCCGCTAATCCAAAGTGATACGGGCAAGGTCTTTTTAAAACGTAGCAAAAAGTGCTTACCTTTCCTCGCACAATGACGCCGCCGTCAACTTGCTTCCGCTGTGGCCGCTGAAGGAACAGCCACTAGTCAAGCGGTTGTGGTCGCCTATTGACTTAACGGCTTTAAATGGTTGATGCAACACGGAACTAATCGTGTGAGCAAGGTAATATTCAACGTCCGAGCCTCCACTGTCGGCAGAAGCACAGAGCCGGTTTTCGAGGTTCTCGAGCAGCGACGGATCGACGCCACCACCACCGCTGCTTTTTCTTCATTGCACTTTTAAGCGCCTTCACCCAAATTGAAGCATAAGTGTTCAAACACAACCAAACAACCATCACTGGTCTGATCACTGTCAACTCCGTGCATGACAACAACATTAACGTAACGACACCGTCTCCCAGTTCGCCCAAGCAAGTTTGATCACCGCAACCGTGACCGCAACCGCCACCACCGTTATGGCTATAGTCACAGAACAGGGAGGATTTCTATAGTGCCTAGAATATATGGCCGCCACTCGCACGACCCTGGTTGCCAGCATACTTTTGCGCTGCGGTGACGTCATATGAATACTCCTCTATCTCCCTCGCTGCCAATGGTCACTACGTCATTTGCCGGCAGATGGCGCCACACTTCCCACGACAATCACGACTCCAGTATCGCAGCTCTGCAGACCTCGGCTCCAGCTCCAGCTGACGACGACATTACAGTAACAGATCTAATATGACAGAGTGAGTATCAACTAATCATTAACTGACAATTACAGTCGAAGATACTAAACTATGCCCCAACATGGAGTTTCCCCAACACGCCAAATGCGCGCCCGTCGCATCGAATTTAAAAGCTGCACGATTCGCTTTTTTTCCAAAGCGGCCTGAACGACAGACAAACAAAACTGACGGAATGAAAGCCACACGCGTTTTAGGGGCGAAGCTCCTTAAGTCATGGGTCTGTCCATCCCTTGTGTCTCGTGGTACGTGACCGCCGCATGCTTTCGGAGATGTCGCAAAATGGGCCGCGTTGCACGCGCAAGAAC
This sequence comes from Haemaphysalis longicornis, assembly GCF_048455015.1. Taxonomy (NCBI): domain Eukaryota; kingdom Metazoa; phylum Arthropoda; class Arachnida; order Ixodida; family Ixodidae; genus Haemaphysalis; species Haemaphysalis longicornis. Next base: position 78,308,144 of record NW_027526225.1, on the reverse strand, counting down.
CGGCTGCAACCGGCAGCGCAAACTCGGCACCGGGAACGCGAGCTTGTCTGTGTTCGCCAACGGAGGCGCGAGCGCACGTGCACTGCGAGGGGGAGATCACGCAAGAGATCACGCCACGAACGCAGGCAGTCGTTCTCGGAGATCGAACGAGACGCAAGGACCTTTGCTCGTTTCCTCTCGTCTTGTTCTGGCACAAGTTCGCCCTAAATAAAAGTTCTTTCTTTACCGTTGTGTCCCATCCTACGTGACAAATTGTGGTGGAGGTGCGGGGTAGTCCTCGATGGCGCGGGCTCTTTCACTAGGTCTGGGCCTGGGAGCATTGACTCCGAAAATAAAAGCTGATTTGTACAATGTACGCACACAGTCTTACGTCTTTCTTAATGATGTAATAGGCGAACTTTCACGGGAGAGTTACGGTTAACGAGGATCTCCCCCTCTTGAGCTTCGCCCCACTTATCATCATTCATTCCGTGGATATGGCGTGATTTTTTTATATGAACATACCTACAGACTTGCCGACAGTCTGAATCATGGAGAATGATAATGACAATGACTTCAGATCGGCGCTTTGTCGTCATGGCGAACCACGCGCCTGCATGGCGCGTTGCTTACATGCTTGCTTTGAATTACAGCGCACCGCGAGAATCGATGCTCACTCACCGGGTTAAGCAGAAAAAAACAAGGCCTGTGACGAGTTGCATATATCGCGCCGACCAGGCCAGGAACCCTGCTCGCGGCTTGCCGGCTCCTCGTACAACAGCGCGAAGCGACCGCCGCCTGCAAGCCTATGGGCGCTGCCAGCACTGTCAGTCTGTCTGCCTCCGCGCCTCGGCGCGCATGCCGGAATCTCGAAATCACGTGCTCTGGGGTAGCGGCGCGGCGGCCGACGCGTGCCGTAAAAAAGGGCCCGGGAAAAGAAAGGGGAAGCGATGGCGTCAAGGATATGCTCGACGCCTGTTATCATTTGCATCTGGCTCACATATAATGGTTCATGCAGATAATTAGGGATAAACGTGTGTAGCGGGACAATCTCGGTGCGGCTATGCACTATATATGTTGAAACGATGAACGGCAAGGAGAAGGTAGAGAAAATGGCGTCGCCGGCCACAGCGCAGATTGGGTGGTGGCGGCGGTGTGTTTAGGTTGGACCGCAGTAGTAGAGGGAGTGGTTTACTAAACTTCGTTTCTTCAAAACTTTGTCACATAGCATTTACCTCGTTGGAACTGGTGTCGCCCAGTGGCGATCGAAGTACTCGCGGTAGACTACGTTCTACCTGGGAGTCATCCGATCTCTCTCGTCAATGTGTATTTTCCGGTAGGCTTCCCCAGAGTAGATAAACGAGAATGGCTCTGGTCTGTGCTAGTTAATAGGCCTACATCTTCGGTGGGAATCAGCTTGAATAAAACGAACACGAAGGAAGTGTGTCGTGTATCTCCCTCGTTTGTATCGTGTATGTCCCTCTTCCTTTTGTGTTCGTTTTATTCAAGCTGATTCCCACCGTAGATAAACGACCGTTTTATTTCCAGTAAATCGGGAGTTATTGTTGCCGATGACTCCAATGCTCACCACGTTTCTTGGGGCTTCAGAGCGGATTCTCGTGGTTTATAGCTCTCGCACTGGCTGGAGGAGCATAGTCTTTGGTGTCATAATTCCCGGGCAATGACATTTTTGCGTGCGGGATTTCGGGCGGCCTTGGACTTCATTGGACCTCAGGCAATGTACAAGTCGCGTCCTGGGGTACCTTACCCGGCGGTTCAAGCAGTGATAATTTTCCTCTTGAGTTTACAGTAGATATGCCCCTAATTTTAGAGGTCAGAAAGCAAAAATTTATTTACCCTTGAATTTACCAAGGGGGCATTGCGGGATCGCTTTACGTCAGTGCGGAACACGGAATCCATTGTAGATGCTGCAGCCAACAATGGAGTCTTTGCAAGCAGCAGCAAAACGCGCGGAGTTCATAGTAAATTGTTCTGCACAGACAAAGGTCTTTAACTGGTGGGATACTTATTGTAGCCGAGATTGTCCCCGTAGAAAAGCTGCTCTGAGGTATTTTCTGCACAATCAGTGCCCAGTAAATTGGATAAACTATAAGTACATGGCAACAGTATTCAAACGCACGGTTCCTAAAGGCATAATGGATCACATTATAGAATTTAATGACTTTCTTTAGAATTCTAAAAATAAAGCAGCGCTTTATAAGTTCATGGCAAGCAATCGGGCGGTTTCTCTGAAGCAGTCATCGGAGGTCTTGACTTCTGCTGATAAGTTTCCTGAACGCTCCGCTAGAGGACTTGCGGATCTGTTTTCTTCTCTTTGTAGTAACTATCGCCTTATCTTTCCTACAGAAACGGATGATTTTGTGCCAGTCTCATCTTTTCATCTGACGGAGGCCTTTACACCATCTGCGGCGCCGGGGGTTGATGGCGTGACTGTTGGTGCTATTAAATTTTGGGCTGAGGAATTCGAACCGGCTTTATTAACGACAATAAATTAATCCCTCAAGTTTTGTTGGATTGTCCAAAACTGGAAGTTGTGCAGGATAATTTTGCTTCAAAACATGACAAATCAGGGTTTTCGATTTGGACAACTTAAGGCCGACTGCTGTGACCTAGATCAAATTAATAGCGCGAATAGTTTTTAAACGGCTAGCTTCTTTCATGCGGGACAGACAAGTACTTAGCCCTGTTCGGGTTGGTTTTAGGCGGGGATTTTCTATTTGGAACGCTTATATGGACTTGTAGGCGAGGATTCCATTAGGACCAAAAGGAAAAATGGTGTCGGCATTAGTGACCTTAGATGTGGCTAAAGCTTATGACAGTGTAGATCATAGTATCTTGCTAAGCAAACTAGCCCGCATATACCTCCCCGCATTCCTTTTTGCCTGGATTAGGGAGTTTTTGACTGTTCGGAAATTCTTCTGTACAAACGGAAAGCTATCTTCAAGAAGATTTTTAATAAGTAGAGGGGCGCCGCAAGGATCTGTTTCATCGGTTTTACTTTTCAACATCAGTATGAGTGACATTCCTCTACTCCCAGATGTAACAACCTACGTTTATGCGGATGATAGAGCGTTCTTTGCGGCCGCAGTCGACATTCATTTGTTGCATTAACTTTTGCAGGCCTCTTTATCTATGTTGAAGACATGGCTTGACATCATTCATTTAACTCTAATACATCGTGTATCCAATCGAAGATCCGGAATGCAAGAGTCTGATACATTACGCATTGTTCAAGCCGTACTCATTAGCCGGGTCGCATACGGCACACCATATTTGGCCCTCAAAACGAGTGAAAGAGCAAGGCTTAACATTTTGCTCCGCCAGGCGTACAAGACTGCCTTAGGCCTACCTCCAAAGACATCAACCAAGAATTTGTTGCGTCTAGGAATCCATAACACATGGGAAGAGATACAAGAGGCGCATCACATCTCCCAGTTAGAACGCCTAAAACTAACACCGACCGGACGGGCCACGCTGAGAAGGTTAGGCTATTCGACACCCCCCCTTCAAGAGCATAAAGAACGAATGCCACTGCGCGTACGAGAAGCCATTCGTGTAGCTCGGATTTCGAGAAACATGGATCCGGTTCACAATAAGGCTCGACGCATCGCTAGAGTGCAAGCTATGTGCGCTAAATACGGTAATAGCCAAATTGCACGATACACTGACGCGTCCCCGTATCCGCATCGGCCAGCCCATGCTGTGTGTGTAACAAATGCAGCAGGGCATGAAATAACCGCTCTCACAGTCCGCACAACATCTTCAAAGGCTGCCTAGGAGGTTGCAATTGCACTAGCCGCCACGACGGTGACGACGCCATCACAGTGCTGACAGACTCCCAGGCAGCTTGCCGTAATTACCTACGGGGACGCATTTCCAACACTGCGCTTAACATCCTCAAGAGCATCCCCCGACTCCCCGAGGTACACCTCGTCTGGGTACCTGGACATGAATTCCTCCAAGGTAATGAGGCGGCACATGCCGCTGCCCGCACGCATATACACCGGGCCATTACCGAAGATGGAACAACTTCGCTTTTTGCCCCCAAAATGGACCCGCTCACGAATTACGCCGACATTTTAGCCCACTACCGTCTCGACCGAAGAAAATACCCGGACCCGCACCCAAGACTATCCAGAGATGAAGCCACCAGCCTGAGAAGACTTCAGACAAATACATATCCCCACAGCACCCTTCTTCACGCCATTTACCCAACTCAATACCCGGCCACCTGTAATTTCTGTCCTTCTCCTGGCACCCTATATCATCAGGTATGGGAGTGTCAAAGAACCCCGCACCTCCCTCCCAACCCCACCCCATCCTATGAGCAGTGGATGGCTTGCCTGACTAGCCCGGACCTCAGGATCCAGCAAGACCTGGTGACCAGGGCCCGGACAGCCAGCCGCAGCCAGGGTATCCTGGACTAAGGATGCCCTCCACCAGGCGGGCGCCCTAACATCTGCGCCTCAGGCTCGCAAATAAAGATTTATCAATCAATCAACTCTAGATGTGTCTCTAGATGTGTGTCTAGATCCGTGGACGAGTAGATGTCTCTACTCGTCTTCCTAGCTGCAGGGCCACTTTCAATTTCTCTCGCTTACAAAAACCAAATCATTCCGCAGATAGATTCGCTTAAGTATCTTGGTATTACATACACTTCACCATGCCCTTGATTGGCATACGCATATATGAGTACTGACACTACTTCTCGCTTTCTGTTTTTATAACGTACAGAATGCCTATTGGTACAGTAATGACAAAACTCGAACCGAAAGCGGTCAACCGACAGCATAGAATTAATTAAAACGCATTTATTCAATCAGTTCCAAATTCGGCTGTCGCCCGCAAAATTGCCGTTCAAATGCAGGCCTGACGGCGTTACGTCCCTGTATTGCGGCCACGAAAACTGCTGGGGCTAACGCCAATCAAAAGCCCGTGACGTCAATTACGTTTGCTGCATCGTCAGCTACAATTGCACATGGGCCGCACTCACCCTCGCTGTCGACATGTCTGAATCGTCAGACTCGGATGTGTCGCCGCCTCCGGAGTTTTTAGAGGCAAAGCCTCTGAGGGGCTGGGGCTGTTGGTGTCTCCTGTCGTCGTCGGAAGCGTCGTCTCATGTAGTCACGGTACTAAAACACCGGGAAACTCGTTTACGCCTCGCGCTAGAACGTAACGCGTGCTAAAAAAACACCGGGACATTCGTTTACGTCTCGCGCTGGAGCGCTTCCTAACGCATACTAAAAAAATTCCCCGCATTTCCCCGAGGGGAAGAATGTGAAAGTGCGAATGCACGAGTTGAATTTGCGCGGTTCGGTAATGTTCGCGAAAGAGAGATCACACACACACAACTACAAAGAAAGAAAGATGCATTTATTCACAGACACCCATTTGTGTTGTCGCTGTACTTGATTGCTAGAGCGGATCTCAGCTTTGAAATTTCGTATCAGTACTCCTTTAAGCAGGTGCATTAGCCCTTCTCACGCCCGATTCTTGGCCAATCCCCCACGTAGGTATGTGCCATGTCAGCGGCCAGGCAGCGCGCGCCCATCTCCCCCCGTTGCCAAGGAAGAGGAGATTCCTGGCCAATCCCCCACGTGGGTATGTGCCATGTCAGCGGCCAGGCTGCGCGCGCCCATCTCCACGTGCGCGGACATCGCCGGTGGACGCAGGCTCAGGGTCGCTTAAGAAGTGCATTCGCACTTGAAAAACACCGGGGCACTCGTTTACGCCTCGCGCTAGAGAGCATCGTGCTTCATAGACAAGATTGATTGATTGATTGATTGATTGATTGATTGATTGATTGATTGATTGATTGATTGATTGATTGATTGATTGATTGATTGATTGATTGATTGATTGATTGATTGAAAATATATTTATTCAAAAGAAAGGAAAAAAAGAGGGAGGAAAGAAGGTGGCTATCCCAATTCCAGGGTTCCACTGGCCTCGAACGCCGCTATGGCTCTCTTTACCAGCCATTGTTGGCAGGCACGGTCATCGCTGCGCAGGGTGGCCTGCCACTGCTCCCTTGACGTGATTGTGAGTGGGTGTACTGTTGGTGTGTGCTGGCATGCCCATACTGTGTGGTACGCGTCCGCCCTCTCCCGGCAGTGCGGGCAAAAGGGGAATATAGCGTGGGCTACCAGCAGTGTAGTCTAGCCAGTGTGGGTAGTGTGTCTGTCTGTAATCTCCTGAGAGTGTGTTCTTCTTTAGTGAGGCTTTTGTCCGGCGGTGGAAATGTTCTTCTGATAAGTCTCAATAGGCTTAAATATTTGGTGAAGGTTACGCTCACCATGTCCAAGGACGGGGATTGGTACAAGGGGGCCGGTATAAGAAGACCTCAGCCTGTGGCATCGGCGGCCTTGCTCCCCTTCTGACCCTTGTGTCCTGGCGTCCATATGATGGGCTCATTTTCCGGTGGATGCTTACGAAGAATTTTGTGAGTGATTTTGAAGACACTGCCCTGTATGAAGTGTCAGCTGGCTCCGACGTGGCACCCCACAGGGGTCAGTCATCTCGCCACTTTTGTTTAACCTTGCCATGAAGGACCTCCCACCATTATTGCAAGATATTCCCCACCTTTGTCACGCCATCTACGCAGATGATCTCACCTTTTGGACGCCTACAGGATCCATGGGTGAGCAACAAGAAGCACTTCAAGCCGCTATAGACAAGGCGCAAAGATACCTTCGAGAACGAGGTCTTGAATGTGCCCCAGATAAATCGGCACTTTTGACACTTAGTGCTGGTACCCCGAAACAAAAGTCCACCGTCCCAGACCCGGACCTATTCATCAGTGAGCAACCCGTCCCAACTGTGCCTCACTTGAGAATTCTTGGACTTGTTATCCCTAAAAATGGCTCTGGGCTCCACACAATCGCTCCCCTCCAGAAGACTGTCAACCAGCTGACACACATAATTCAGCGCGTCGCACATCGACGATATGGCCTCAAAGAACCTGACACGCTCAAAATAATACAAGCAGTACTCATAAGTAGAATCACCTATGGAACACCGTACTTGGCCCTTAAAACGAACGAAAAAGCCAGATTAAATATAATTATTCGCCAAGCCTACAAGACTGCGCTCGGACTACCCTCGAAGACATCGACATCTAAATTATTACAATTAGGCGTACATAACAGTTGGGAGGAGTTACAAGAAGCGCACCACACTTCTCAGATAGAGCGCCTGAAGAAAACGACGACGGGGCGTGCAACTCTTCACCGATTAGGTTATACCACTCCACCGGTTAAAGATCAGAAAACAAGCATACCTTTGAAGATTCGACAGCACATACGACTGGCCCCAATACCAAGAAATATGCATCCACAGTACAACAAGGCCAGAAGAATTGCCAGAGCACGAGCCATGTCCGCCAGATATGCAAACGACCTAAATACCTGTTATGTGGATGCATCTCCTTATCCGCACCATCCGGCCCACGTAACTTGTGTAGTGAATGGATGGGGCCAAGAGATCACATCCTGTACCGTCAATACCACAGTGATTGATACTGCCGAAGAAGCCGCGATAGCCCAAGCCATCATCACTGCCCAATACCCAATCACCATACTTACCGACTCTCAGGCAGAGTGCAGAAATTACTTACAAGGTCGAATTTCTGAAACGGCACTTCGTCTTCTTTTAACAAGACAGAGCATTCCCGAAGTTTATATAGTTTGGGTGCCAGGACACGAATCCCTTGAGGGGAATGAGGCGGCTCACGCCGCTGCCCGCGATTACATACACCGGGCCATTTCTCTCACGGGGCAGTCACCACCTCATCCACCTAATCCGCAACCTCTCTTGCGCTACACAGATATATTGGCGGACTACCGACTCAAACGGCAAATTTTCCCCATTCCACACCACCAACTCACAAGGGATGAAGCAACAACGTTCAGACGACTTCAAACTAACACGTATCCACACCGTACCCTTCTTCATGCCATTTATCCGACAGATTATCCAGCCACCTGCCACTACTGCCCAGCGCCCGGTACCCTATACCATCAGGTGTGGGAGTGCCAAAAGACACCGGACCTGCACCCAATCCCCAACCCCTCTATACAACAGTGGACGGCGCGGTTGACCAGCAAGGACCCTACGTTCCAGCTTGACCTGGTGCAAAGGGCCCGCGCAGCCAGCCGCAGCCAGGGGATCCCGGACTAGGGATCCCCTCCACCGGGCGGGTGCCCTAACAACTGCACCTGTTGTTTTAATAAAGATTTGTTTCATTCATTTTTCCCCGCCGAGAAACGAAAACGGTCGGCCACGGGGCGCTTAGCCACTCGACACCACCGAAGCTGCCGTCCCAAGACGCGCAGAAAAACGCAATTTACTGCCCCGGCCGCGCCGCGACCACCCGAGATCCTCAAGAGAACGCGCCCCTGACACGGATGTGTTTATGCCCGAGAACATGAGGCGACGCCAGATGCAACGCGAGTGTTTATGTTCGGTTTTCACTCTCTCACGTGTGCGTGCACTTCGCTCGGAGAGTCGCCCCACGCCTGTGCACCGCGTCAGACGTTTTCTCCCCGTGCTCCTCTGTCCTGACCCACTGTAATAACCTCAGTTTTCGCAGTAATTAAACGCTTTAAATTCTCAAAACCTAGTTTCTCCCATTCGATGTTCATTCGAGCCACGACGTAGCTCACAGAAGTTTCTGCAGGCCTCTAAAATTATTGCCCTGGGGTTGGAAGCGATGGCTAGGGCAATGGCTGCTTCTTCCCCCTGGGTGGAGATTTTTGTCTTTAGGGTAGCCGAATTTACAGCTCTTCCATCCGGTGTCGTAACCAACTTTTATAGATATATCTAAAACGTTGGTCGTAACTGCCGCTACCATCTTTCGTTTTTTTTCCGGTGGCTGTCCCATAATCGCCCCAGGGACTCGGCCGTGGCTCTCCTCCTCTCGGCGTTATGTATGGGGTGCATATTGCACCCGACTGATTGTAATTGTCTGACAGAGTCATCAATCGTAGTAAGGAAGCTCCTAGATATTAAAATGAAAGGCTGTGTGCCATCCGCAGACGCGCTTAGCCATGTAACGCTCTTGCTACCTTTGTATGTATTGTATATAAATGCTGCGTCAAGTAACCGTCAGCTCGGCTACTTCGTCGCTATGGTCTGCGCCGCGTCGATAGCGGACTGAGCAGGGCAACGTCGCAACAGTAGTGACTGAGCTGGGATGGCCCAGTCCCAACAGTGTATGTGTATGTGTTTTGGAGGCTTGGAGCGGGTATCGCTCGCAGTCGACGGCCGCAGTGCACCCAGTTGCTGCCGGTGCTTGGCAGCCGTTACAGCACTGTCCAACTGCTCTGGCGTGCTTTGTTACCTCGAAAACAAAGTTTGCAGACAGGCTTTTCGGAGGCGTGATAGCTTGCACTGACGTCACTGTATTCCCGTGTTGGTGCGTTGGTTGCACAGTGGAAATCTGCAGCTCTTGGTTCGAGAAGCGCTGATGAAGCTGAGAGCTATCGATAAAAAAGTGCGGTGGCGTCGTTATGGGCAAGCAACATGTTTTACGAGACGTTCCAAGACGCGAGCTAAAGGTAAAAACCCAACGTCTGGCGTTGGTGTTCATCATATAAAACGGCCCTTTCACGAGGCCTTCCACAGTGCGAGCTTATACTCGGTACAAGTTGCTAGCGGAGAGTGGTCGCCACGAAACAGTAGATGAAGGTGGTAGAAGAACAACCACCGAAATTCACCGTCGTCGTCAGCTTCATCATTACACGGTGGCATAAACGAGAAGCAGCGCATCGGGTTGCCATTCGAAAGCAAAACGCTCCTCCAGCAGCAAGATGCCAGGGCTGTTCGACAAAATATGCGAGGCGAAACAAGGCGTCACGCGCGTTCGACTGGGCATTACGATGTCCGATTAACAACCCACAACCTGCACGGTGGGGCTATATGCTCCCTACTAAATGGACAGCACGAGGACATAGTCCTACCAAACCTGAGCAAAAAGTTTTAAAACGGGAGCCTAATAAAACCATGTGGTTGACACAAACATGCAGTCAATTTGACGCGAATCACGTAAACTAACTGCGTCTGTTTAAATGAGCGGTTCCGCTCGCGAAACGACTCCAGAGCATGACATGCATCTATGGAAACTGCTTAAGACCGAAAAAGAGCGGAGTCGGTGCGCGTAGTGCATGCATTGTGAGCAGCCCCCACCGCTTCCCCTAAAACAATTTGAACGAAGCAGCTACGCGTTCCCAGGCCGCACATTTCTAAACAAAAATAACTGCTCCAATCAACAGGTGCCGTAGAAACAGAGCGACTGTGGCCGCGCTTCCCACCTGGACCTAACCCCCTCGTTTTTCCCTTTTCACCGCGACCTCCTAGCGAGCGACCGCCGAAAAACGCTAACAGCGCCAAACAAGGACAGGCAAAGGAGGGAGGTGCAGTTTTCGCTGCCTGATTTTACCATCCTTGAGAGTTAAGCAGCACAGCGCCACCTCTAAATGTCTGAAACTCGTACACGTGCGTCCAGACTTGAGTTTGTGATAGAACTTGTTTGCACTGCTGTACTCACGAGTGCATGTACTCACGAGTGAAAGCACTCGAAAATACAGTATTCATGGGTATTGTAATCATGAGTACTGTGTACTCATGAGTACCATACTCACCAGTACTCATACTAATGAGTACTCATGCTCATGAGTATTGTACTCATGAGCACTCATACTCATGAGTAGTGTACTCATGAGTTCTGTACTCACGAGTAGTGGACTTACCCCTGTACTCAATCGTCATCATACTCACTTTTTTTAATCTGGGTGTGTACTCACTCATCATCGTACTCACTCGTGAGTTTGAGTACAAATGAGTAAAAATGAGTGTACTCACGAGTGAGTGCGCCGACCTATGCTCCCGACAAAATGTCGCTTTGATGACGTGCTGCTGAAGCCAAGCTATGGTGGCTAGAAGGGCCACCCTTCTAGCCACCATAGCCAAGCGCAGCGCTACATTGTTGTCAACAATCCGCACACTGAGCACATCTAACTCACCGTGAAGAAAAGTGACATGGCCCTGCGTTTCCCCCTGCCCATAGGAAGGACGGAACTGTCTTTCAAGATCCCAACCCCTATTGTAAACAATAGTTGGCAGACAGGACGGCCAACAGTCCGATGTCGACGGGCGCGGAGCCGAGCCAAGTCTTCCTCAGCCGAGGCCGGAGGGGGCTCTGCCCCCCCGTAACGCCGTCTGGGGGGGGGTGGGGGGGGAGGCACGAGCCCCACTGCCCCCCGTAGTGGCGCTTCTGCGTCGTACAACGCAACAGCGGCTGCAGAAAGCTTTGAGCAATGTGTCTTCGTACCTTGCGTCCAAGGGTCTCCGCCTTTCTTCCGAGAAAAGCGTTGCCGTGGCGTTCACCTACAAGCGGATCCAATACCCTCTACTCCTTGGCGGTCGTTGTCTGCAATACGCACGAACCCAAAAATACCTTGGGATCATCGTAGATAGAAATCTATCATGGGTGCCGGAAGTCAAGCAATTACGTACTCGTCTCTCTGCGGTGGCACAAGTTATTGGATACCTTGCTGGATGCCGATGTGGCAGCGACTGCAGATCCATGGTGCTTCTCTGCAAAGAATATGTAGACGGCTTGCTGCTCTACAGCCTGCCTGTTCTGCAACGGCTGTCGCCCACATGCAAAAAGCAACCCAATGCGGCTAGGAATAACTGCCTGCGTACCTGCCTCGGCCTTCCTAAGGGCTCATCGTGTGTTGGCACTGCCGCAGAGGCTGGTTGCTTGCCTTTAGATATTGCCGCAAACCATACACGGGTTTGTTTATTTATTGTTTGTTTTTAATGCCCGGCCGCGCCTGGATCTGTATATATGTGTCCCATGCGAAGCGCGTGTTCCATTCTTTATTTTTATGCCGCACGGGCTATCTCATTCAGATTAGCAGAGTGTTTCGCCCTAACGCCGCTAGCCCAGAATAATCTTCTGTGATCTAATGTGAATCGACGGTTCCAGAAACTCTCGCGCCGAAAGATAAAAGCCTGCACAGCAGACGCCGCGGCATTCGATTCTGCGACGCTCGCCGACGCAAGTCACTTTGTTGACCGCTGCTTCGCCGCCTCTGTATTCTTTTGAGTGGTTAGAGGAGCACAAGTTCGCTCCAATAAACTTGTTTCTCCTTCAATACAACTGCGTCGTCCTTGGCTTCGTGACATCTGGTGGAGGTGCGGGGTACGCACCCTTTATGACGACCTCTGCAAGCCGCCAGCCCAGTCCAACTAGAGCCAGCCTCCGACTGCAAGGATTGCCACCCGAGCTCGGTCTTCTGCCAGAAGGGCCCAAGAGAAGGAACGCTGCAACCAATACCATGGTGCAAGAACGAGCGTCGCCAACCGTCCTGCAGCAGCCCCGGGAACCACCATCGTTCCGCGGATCCCCCGGAGAAGATCCTGAGGACTTTTTGGAGAAAGTGGAGCGCGTCCGCATCTTTAACAGGTGGGATGATGAAGAAACCTTCCGCCATGTTTTCTTCTATCTAGAAGATACGGCCCGAACGTGGTTTGAGAACCATGAAAGCTCCCTAACCAACTGGACTCTCTTTAAGAGAGAATTCCTCAAAACATTCGCTACCGTCGTGCGAAAAGAACGAGCCGCCCTCTTGTTGGAAACCCGCACGCAACACCCCAACGAAGGGGTTGTGATCTTCGTTGAGGAGATGAAGCAACTATTTCGCCGCGCGGACCCCGATATGACGTAAGAAAAGAAGCTACGCTTCTTAATGCGCGGTGTAAAGGAGGAACTGTTTGCTGGACTTTTCCGAAACCCGCCCAAAACTGTCGCCGAATTCGTGACCGAAGCCACTACAATTGAGAAGGCCCTCGAAATGCGTGCTAAGCAGTACGATCGGAACTTTGTTGGCGCGGCTAATGCGAACTACATCGACAACATGCGGATCCCGGCTGAAAGCCTACGCGAGACCATCCGCGCAGTAGTGAGAGATGAGCTGCGGAAATTTCTCCCCACGCCGCCACAGCCCCAAGTCGCCACTCTTACCGACGTGATTAGAGAAGAAGCGCAACAAGCGTTGGGAACTTCTACGCCATCCGAAAGTCCCCGAGAGCCACAAGCTATGACATACTCCGCGGCTGTTCAGCGGCCCCGCCCTGCTCCAACACGCCGTCAAGAGGCCCCGCCGTACCGCCGCCCACTGTCACCCGCCCGACCCCCGGTAGCCCGAAACCAGACGCCGAGGAAGACGGACGTATGGCGAACTCCCGATAATCGTCCTCTGTGCTACCACTGCGGAGAGGCCGACCATTTCTACCGTCGCTGCCCATACAAGAGACTCGGACTGCGTGGTTTCTCCGTCGACGCACCTCGCCCTCTTCCTGGCCAACGACCACGTGAGATCGACGAGTATTTATTTGAAACTAGCCGTGGCCCAGCGCGTTTCAACCGTTCGCCGTCGCCCTACCCATACCAATCGCCGAACCGCTGTAGCAACGCTGACTTCGCCCGTGGAAGGTCCCCCAGCCCACGCGGGGGAAACTAAAAGTAGCAACTTCTGGAGGTGAAGTTGCTCTACGGCGAAAAACCGGAAACCCTCCAACGACGCAAGGACGCGCCGAAGATAGTGATTCACGACATGCCCTCATCCCGACGACCCGACCTAACCCTGACGAGACTCCCGAGCACGACGACAGCTATACGGCGCGACGCGTACCCGACCTGACCGAGACGTCCGCTGAGAAGACGACGACAACGACGACGCACAGTGTCTGACCGTCAACACGAAGAAGCCGAGATACGACGCCACGACGCACCCGGAACTCGAAGAAGGCAGCGTCCGACGTTCAGCTGTCCATCGACGGCTTTGACGTAGTCGCCCTCATAGACACGGGAGCCGACTACTCAGTCATGACTCAGTAATCTTGACGACGTGTATGAGATTCTGCATTCCCATCAGCCAACTCTGATGTGTCTCCAAGAAACGCATCTACACTGAAAACACAAATTTCTTGAATAGTTACATGGTATTTAGGAAGGACACAGATGGTGGTGGTACATCTTCCGATGGTGTGGCCATCATTGCCCGAAAATCCTTGGCATCTCACACCGTACAATTACAGACTGTCCTTGAGGCTGTTGTCATTACAGCCGTAATATTCAATAGGCTAATAACAGTATGCTCTGTTTAGATCCCTTTTGATTTCGAGCTTTCTAGCTCCGATTTTGAAGCCCTCATAGATCAGCTACGTACCAAACCTTTTGTGAATGCACATAACTCTCTCTGCGGCTCCTACCCGCACGGATGCACGAGTTCGCCTAATCGAGAAATTCCTTACATCTTAGGGTGCATGCCTGTTTAACAAAAATAAGCCCACCTACTTTAATATAGGCCACAACACATACTCATGTCTTGACTTGGCTATTGTTCCCGCAGTTCCTTTTCCAAGTCTTGAGTGGGGTGTGGGCACTGACCCATATGGCCTTGACCACTTCCCCACCTCACTAACATGCATAGGTTACAGCCCGCTAACCCCAAGCAATTTATAAACAAATTGACGGAAATAATTTTAATTTGGCAGCTAACTTTTTGAAATCGGAAGGGTGGCGGTTCGTATGTTGAAACTTGACACTACAGTATGTGTCCCCGTCACGTGACCTGCAAACCTAGCTGCTACTGTAACTGCTGAAACGTTTATTCACTTATTGAAAACCTTTTACCACAAGTATTTGTATAAGTGTAAATTGTATATGTATTTTTTTAACACTATTTTGAAAATTTTTAAGACACGCCACCAGCCGCCGCTGGGTAGCTCTCTCAGTGTGGCTAACTGAGCATCCATGCCCAGAATCAACGGCAGCGTTCAGTAAACAGACACAGTGAAGAAGCTTTGACGATTCTGCCTGAGTCAGGGGGCTTTTCTTCTGCAGAAGTATTCGATTTCAGTTTTCAAATACGCCAACGGCAGCTTAAAAAACAAAAAAAAAAGTACGCGCCCGGGGAGTCTGACCCCCACAACGTGAAGCCAGATTACACCTGTCGCCCGTATCAACAGATTGCGCCTTCGTGCAAAATGGACTGGTGAATTTAAAAAAAAGCACATAAAGGAATAAGAAAGCCTGCGATTCGCACTCTGTTTATTCTGGGACAAGTTTTTTAAATATCGCTTTCCATTTCGCATACAGACAAAAGTAGGTTGCCGCGCCACTGTATGTCATGGTTGCCAGCATTATTTTGGGCAGGTCACATACGGCTCGTAGATCTAAAAATTTCTATTTAAAAAGTTCTAGGGCGTTATCAGCAAAAACGTTTCTCGTTAAGGTGCCTTAAGTGATACCCTTTCATTTGGGATAGAGAATATATACTCGACAAAAAGCGGTTGCCTGTCGCTTTAAACTTTAACTATGGTTTCGTGCGCCACCCATCATCCTAACTTTATTTCTGGCAGAACCATGACCGCACACACAACTATCTTCTCAGCAGAAGCATACGGCATGTTATTCATCGTACAGCCCATTCTTAAAAAAACAAGTTCCTAAGTCCGTCATCTTTACAGACTCTTTGAGCGTTGTGAGTGCATTGTCGCCACACAGACCCAGAAAAAAACCACATTGTCAATCTAGTTTTAATGACATAATGTCTGTATATGCTAAAACTTTTCAGTTAATTTTGTGCTGGGTTTTAGGTCATGCTGGAATCGCGTGGAATGAGGCCGCTGATCAAATGGCCGCCGCTGCTGCACTTACAAACATAGTGGACATAACAACAATACCCTGCACTGACCTCAAGGCACACGTAAGACAACACCTTCGCAAAACATGCATGGCAAGCCGACTGGAGTACACAGACAGACAACAAGTTACACATAATAAAACCACACTTATGACGATACATTACTGACTCACACAACAGATTCATCGAAGGTGCCCTAGCTAGATTACGGATAGGCCACACACAAGCGACCCACTCCAATCTGCTCACTGGATCTCCAAGACCCTTGTGTAGCAGGTGCGGGGAGGGCCTATCCGTAATTCGCATTCTAATTACATGCAAAGCACTCCACGCAACAAAACGCAAATACTTCCCTCAACTATACTGACAACAGATTACACTACACCCAGCATTGTTTCTAGCGGATGATCCCATGATTCCTCTACAGCGCACCTTTAAGTTTCTTAGCGAAACCAAGTTTTAACAGCTCATTTCCTATCACGCGTAGTTTTTTAGACCTAATTTCATGCCACGCACAATCACAAGCTGGCCTTTTACACCAGCTATCCTCATTGTCTGATTTTACTTTTGTTTTTGTTGAGCGATTTTAGAGTTTACGTCTTCATCCTTCATACGTAACCACTGTTTTGGCGCTCCTGGCCCTATTTGGCCTTGCGCCATTAACATCCAACCATCATCATCATATATCCTTCACAGCATGAGGGAAGAAGGCATGAATGAGATTATGTTCTATCTGAGAGTAATCTTGCGTTTGTCACATGCCATCAATGATGGGCAGCTTTTTCTTGGCGCGGCAATTCAGGCTACGGAAAACATGCCATAAACGAGAAAGACCCGATTCATGGCCAAGTTGCTGACAGAGATCGTGCCAAAGTTCGCGTTGAAGGTTGACCTGATATTGTTTAATGATATTACAATGGTGTTTCAGCTGCATTAAAGGATGGTGTTGCTTACCACTCGTGCGATAACGATAGGTAAGGCGCTCTGCTTTTTTGAGGAAACGAAACGCGTGCGCGTCAGGTTACCCGATATCCACCGTACAGGTGATGGACTCGATCGCAGTGTTGTGGGCTGAAGTAATGGATCTAACAAAATTAGCAAAGTCACAGCAGGAATGAGCTGAAAAATATTCCCCAAATGAAGTCCAATTTACGTGTATCACAGCGTGACGGGTACGAAATTTCTGACTGTGGAGATAGAGAAGGATGGTCGATTTGATTGTAGGGTTTAACGCGCCGACGCAACGCAGGCGATGAGGCGCGCCGTAATGGAGGGCTCCGGATTAATTTTGACCACCTGGGGATCTTCAACGTGCGCCGAAACCTCGCACACACGGGCGTTTTTTTCTTTTCGTCTCCATCAGAAAAATGGTCGCCGTGGCCGGGGATCGAACCCGCGACCTCGTGCTCAGCAGCGCAACGCCTTAGCCACTGAGCCACCGCGGCGGGTGAGAAGGACGGTATAGTGATCACTATCCCAGGTGCAGTTAAGCGTCTTCCACGCTTAGGATGAACACCTATGCGGGTATAGACGCCAGGTTCATTCCGTAGGTGTAAGGGGCCAAATTCAAGAGCCGGTTCGAGGAGCCTGCCACGTGGATGAGTGCAAGAGTAGCCCCAAAGAGCGTTGGGGGCGCTGAACTCTCTATAGGTCCTTTCAAATTTAGTGAACTAAGACATGGAATCCAACCATAAGCATTCGAAGGGGCAGAGCCTTTACAAGGGGGATAGTATACGGACGCTAGAAGCATTGGCTTGCTCCCAGGTGGAACCACTCTTACTATGACAACTTCGCCATGAATTGTACTGGCCTTATCCCACTTGTGCTGCACTGCCTGACATGAGTTATAGACAAGAACAGCCGCTAAGCCCAGAAAATGTGGTTGTCCAGTACAATTGCGTGTGTATGTTGGAATAGTCGGATCTGCAAACGTGTTATAATTCGAGATCTTACAAGGTGCGCGAGTTTCCTGCAAAAGAAGAGAAAGAGGTTTTGAGGTGGCTATCTGAGATTTCAAAAGCGGTCCTGTTTGGAGGAAGCTACGGCAATTTCATTGTATAATGAACCGTTTAATCGAAGGAGGGGGTTGCATTTTGGGTACTTAAGTTTTCTTTTTCCGTTTAGTTTCCTACAGAAGGCGGCGTCTGTGGCTGAATTGTTTGAAACAGCTCACGAATCTGCGCGGCCATATGCGAGATTTCATACTTGAGAGAGGTGACTTGCACTTGGAGAGCTACAATTTCGTTGGATGCCTTCTGCCAGTCTTTGTTGTTTTCAAACTTCAAGCGAGCGTCCCGCTGTGCGAGCTTCTGCTCGGTGATGTAGTTCTGAGCGGATGTTTTTGTGGTCGACCTGTTTCTCTTCTGCATTCTTGCGGCTTGTACGGGATCGGCTGCGACGCTTTGAAACGGAGCAGACCGTGTCCGGCGAGGGTGGCTGACGATGCGCCAATGCCCTGTGAAGGGCTGCCATTTCATGGGGACAAAGAAGGAAGGAAAATAAAGTACGGAAAGGCTGGGAGGTGAACCAGGTGTAGAGTCCGGTTTGCTACCCTGCACTGGGAGATGGTGTTCAGGGGATAAACGAGAAGGCGGGAGACGACGAGGAAGAAATAGGAGTGGGAAGGCGCGCACTCTACTCCCGTTTCGGGCACTGAGTCGTTCACGCAAGTTCGTTCGCTCAGGAAACGTAAAAGGGCTTTCGTCGCCTTCTGTGAAGTCAATGGTAGAGTCCGATGACTTATGGATAGTCTCTACTGTAAATGGTTGTTTGTCTAATAGGCTGAGCGCGGTGGCAAGGACGCTCCTCTCCGACGAGTATTCGGGGCAGCGACACAGCACATGCTCTATATTCTCTTCCGCCCCACAGGCGTCACAGTGGGCGCTGTTGGCAATCCCGATGAGGAAGGAGTAGGCTTTCGTGAAGGCCACTCACAACCACAGTCTACAAAGTAAAGTCGACTGGGGTCGAGACATCCCGTACGGTAGACGGCGCTGAAGAAGAGTATTCTGAATGTACACACGGGGATTGCAAAAGTGCGGTGTGTTCCATTGCTGCATGGTAATCCTACGTGCAAAGGAGCGAGGCGTCCTCGCGGCATCGGTACTTGAAAGCGGAAGCAGTATGGTGCGGTCGCTCTCGTGGCCTGTACGGGCAGCTTCATCCACCAATACGTTATTGATGACTCCGCAGTGACCTGGAAGCCACTGGAATGTTACATCATGGCCAGCTGTGATGGCTTGATGGAATTTTTTTCTAGTGGAGGGGGCCGTGGCGCAGGGCTGCGCGTAAGCTTTGTAAGGCAGCCTTGGAATGAGTGAGTAGTTCCGATAACGTGATCGGAACTACTGAGCTTTGCGGATGGCTCAAGTTCTGTAGTTGTCGAGCTCATATGGGCAACACAAAATCGAGTTGTGGTAAAATCTGCTAGCACAAACACCGCACCTGCCGAACTGGATGACGTTACTGAGCCATCCGTGTATACACATTTCCGGTCGTTGTACCGTTTATGCAGTAGCATCATCGTAAGCTGTAGAAGGGCCGATGGTAACAAGTCGACTTTTTTTTTCACAACCCGCAACACTGAGATGAATATCGTGTTGTGCCAGGCACCACAACGGGGAGGATGGTGTTACCGCAGAGGCGTACCTCGACGGGATTTCAGCGCTGTGCGCTGTGACAATGGCTGAAAGCGTAGATCGTGGTAGGTTCTGAGGGAGCTGCGCCAGATAAGGAGATGGCAGCCTCGTGAGGAGCCTGATGTATAGGCGCAGTGTTTCAGTAGCTAGGTACGCTGCTATCCTGAGCGATGCAGATGGTGCCCACTGTTTCTGCACAACGTGGCAAACCAAGATACGTACGCAGAGCTCGCGCTTGGATGTTCTGTATTACCCGAAGATTAGTAGCGCAAGTATTGGAATTTGGTAGCAAGCCGTAACGCAAGGCTCCTAAAAAGTGTGAAGCACAGTTGCAACATTGCTCTTAACGATGTTCCCCACGTCTTTCCAGCAAGACATCTGAATATGTTGGTAATGGTGGTAAGTTCTTAAGGACAGTCACATGTGCGCTCCAGGAAATGTCTCTGTCGATGATGACTCCAAGGAGTTTGTGTTGCCTGGAGTAGGGAACCAACCTCCCATTAATCTTGACGAAATATCGAAACATAGGCTTGCGGGTAAATGCATCCAGCGCGAACTTGCCACCCGAGATGCTCAGACCTTGTTTTTGCAAGTAAGATCCTGTGACAGTGGCCGCCTTTTGAAGTCGTGCCCGTCGCTGTGGTCGGTTGACACCCGTAGCCCAGAGGCAAATGTCATCGGCATAAATGGAGACGCAGACATTTTTGGGGAGTGCGTGCACAAATCTGACCATCGCTAGGTTGAAAAGCGTTGGGTTTAGCACGTACCTCACCTTGAGGAACACCACGTTGAATAAAGTGCTGTGATTTTGGGCCGTCCTCAGTCATGACATAAAAAGATCTTCTAGACAAGAAGCGTTCTATCCATCGGTAGATGCGCCCACCAAATCCGAAGTGCTCCAGGGCGTCTAGAATAGCCTAATGAACGACATTGTCATAGGCGCCCTTAACATCAAGGAAGAGGGCTGCTGACATGCCTTTGCGACTTTTTTCTTGCTGTGCAAACGTTACCAAGTCCACCACGCAGTCCATAGAGGAAGCGCGCCCGCGTCGAAAAACGGCCATAACTTCAGAATATATATTGTTGTATTCAAGGTACCACTGCAGCCGCGTGAGTATCATTCTTTCCATGACCTTGCAAAGGCAGCTTGCCAGGGCAATTTGACGGTATACGGTTGAAGTTCAAGTGGAGATTTGCGAGGCTTGAGTAAAGGGACCAGACGGCTTATTTTCCAGTTCGGTGGAACGATGCCATCCATCCACGTCTTGTTAAAGATGTCCAAACGCGTTTGACGTGCTTGAGGACCAAGGTGGCATAGTGAGTAGGAGACTCCATCGGGACCCGGGGGGACGAACTACGACTGCAGGATGCCAGAGCCGCCTTTAACTCTTCCATGGAAAAGAGCGCGTCCATGCGTTGATCGCGTGACGTGCGGACTTCACGGATCCTTGCAGATCGATTGCCATCAGGTCTGGATGCAACCCTCGCGCGGAAATCTTCTGCGACTTCCAGCTCCGGACGGTTTTCATGTAGTGCCAAAGCCTTGAATGGGTAGCGCTGCTGCACAGGTGTCGTCAGGCCACGCACTACACTCCATATAGAAGACAAAGGCTTCCGAGTGTCCAGGGACTCGCAGAATGCATTCCACCGTCGTGCCTGGACCTGAGCGATGCGGCGCTGTATTTTCTTCTGCATGCCTCTGGATACCCTTAGGTCGTGTACAGCTTTTGTACGCCGGTACCGTCGCCCCGCTCGCCGTCGAATTGGCCGGAGGCGTTCAAGTTCGATATCAAATTCTGTTACTTTGGGCAGCATTGTGAATGCAACCCAGGGCAAAGAGGAGCCTCGAGAAGTTCCTACAACGATAGATACAGCAAAGATGCTGCGCCTGCTTTTCAGCAAGCTGGAATGTAGCGGTGGCGACCAGCAATTGATACGATTCATTGAGTAGCTGGAGAGTGCTTTTCTGGGGCCAGATGCGAACGCGAAACAGGCGAGCATCACGCAGTTCTTTCTTCCGCAATGATAAAAATTTGTTTTCCAGCGAACTTTTTTCCTTTATTACGAAAGCTCCTCCGCGCAGTCGAGGTTCTGTTACCAGCATTAGCTCTCATTTCAGTGACCTGGCCAAAAATGTTTAGCGTTTCGCTTAACAGGAAACTTCGCTTATTTCGAAATTTTCAGCGGATTTTACGACGACCTCGTGTTAACGAGGTATTACTGTACTTATGTTACGGCATGCTACGTGCACTATGCTTCTATCGGAGAGCAGGACGTATTAAAATAAAAGGAACGTGACAACTGTGTGAAAATAATTTAGCAGCATTGTTTTGATTAGGCAGCGCTTTATTATTCGTGAATTCACACACAGGGAGCCATTTTATTTTTTTTCGTCAGCTAATTAGACATCCTTATTCAAAAGCCTCTTACTAGAAAAGGGGCCGGAGGCAGGGTCAGAAGTTTAGTATTCCTCCGCAAACACGAGCGTAGCTATGTGAAGACCCCTTCGCTTGAGTGATTGATTGTTCACTCCTGGGTTTTGGCACGCAGTGAATTCCCACGGTGTGAAGAAACTACAGTCAGAGACTAAAAGACACTACAATCAGAAAGCACGGCCGTGGGGCCCGAAATAAATATGAATAAATGTAGAGTAATGAGGAATAAGCATGTCAAGAACGTCTTTTTCAGCTTAGGAAACGAAACGCTAGAGGAAGTAACAGAATATAACTACCTCGGACAGGTGGTTAGTGCTGGCCTCAACCATGAGAAAGAAATCCGGCGCAGAATAGGTATGGGTTGGGGAGCACTCGGAAAGCACTCCCAAATAATGAAAAATAAGCTACCTCTGTCACTCAAAGGAAAAATCTACAACCAGTGCATGCTGCCGGTATGACACACGGAGCTGAAACTTGGCTCCTTACTAAACAACTAGAGGGCAAACTTAGGTCGGCTCAACAGTCCATGGAAGGAATAATGTTAGGAATAACATTCAGGGACAAGAAAGGAGCTACCTGGATCAGAGAACAAACTAGAGTTGACGATATCATAGTTCAAATAAAGAAAAAGAAATGGACTACGGCTGGCCATGTAGTGAGACGAACCGACAACCGGTGGACAATTAGGGTAACAGAGTGGATACCAAGAGATGGGGCTAGAAGAAAGGGAAAGCCTATAAAATGATGGAGGGATGAAATACGTAGTGAGTGAGTGCATAACTTTATTGAGCTCGAGATGGGGGTAAGGGAAGAAATGAGATGGGAGTCCCCTTCATTCTTCCCCCCTCAGACGGCGGCCAGGAGTCCTTGCGCCCTGGCGGCGTCTTCGGCCATCTGGACGGCCCGGAGTTGAACGTCCGGGTCTGAACTGAGCAGCACGGTCTCCCACTGCTCTGAGGAAGTGATGTCTAGTGCTTGAGGTGTGGTGTTCACTTTAAGGGGGCAGGCCCATAAAACGTGTTCAAGGTCGGCCCTTGCTGAACATAATTTACACTTATTTTCGTATAGTCCGGGGTAACAATGACAGTACGTCACCGGGTTCGGAAAAGTGTAGGACTGAAGTAGACGCCATGCTACTGACTGCCACTTTCCCAAGGTGCGATGAGCTGCGGGATATCTGGCCCTCCCTAATCTGTAATGGTCGATTATCTCCCTATAGGTCACCATATGCGGTCCCTACCCCCCGTGCGAAACGATGCCTCAGGTGTTTCTGGGCAGTCTCGGACGCTCTACGGAAGTTCGGGGGTAAACAGTGGAGTCGATTAGCGCAAGACAGCAGTGGTTGGAGGTTAATAGGAGAGGCCTTCTGCAGTGTACTGCGGGACGAATTCTTGTTTCATATGAGATGCTGAAGCACTTCGTTGGGAACTCGTTCACGACAACAGCAACAAAAAACTAATTTTTGAGACGCAGTATTTTCCCGTCGCGGCAATTCGAGCGAAATTCTGCCAAATGGCATATGGTCACCAAAAATGCGTTCATGTCCCCTACTCTTCTCCGTACTGTTCACTGTAGCGAGAAGCTTGAACTCAGCGCATTAAAATGCGTCGGAAGTTCGGTAGACAGTTACATTACACAAGAGTTTTGAAAAAACTGTCACTAGAAGCAAAAGCACGGCTCTTTGTAGTTTGTGCTGACACAGAGCTAGGGCTGAATGATGTAGTGATGAGAGAAAGCACGGGTGCGGCAAAACGAAGGTACTACACAGGTGAATTGTTTTTCAAAGAATTGTAAAAGTAGTTTTACTAGCATTATTCTATTGTCGGTAATTTTGAAACGATCAGTGCAGCTGACACGAGAACAAAAGCAAACCAATGGTCAAGGTCGTATGATTTTCTATGGCCGCAACTGTACATTATAAAACTTATTGTTGTCTTCCTTTGAAGGATGGCATTACAATCCCTTGCCTCTTCTCCCCGTCTTCGCTCATGACTTTTACTTTCAGCAGTCAGAACCTGGTATCATTCGCTCCTAACGTTAATCACAGGTAGATGACACGGCGTGTCAGTGTGTCTGTCATATTTAGGAGATGTGTTCTGTGTATGAGCGTCTGCACAAATGCGCTCAGCACCAGGTCATCGTGCTTTACGTTTTCACCAACCGCGTTGAAGCGGGATCTAATGCTGAACAATAAAGAAATCAAGGCAGATCATTTTCTGTTGTTTGACGCAAATCTCAAGTTCGCAATGCGCAGAAAGAGTATTAGAGACCCGATTTCCTAGAATGAATGACGCACCTCGCTATGTGCATAAGTTGTCGACGGCTGGCATCCAGGTCGACCGCATACCACCCTAGAGACGGACCATATAGGTTGACCGGACGGATAGATTTCGGCCTTAGGAACTTAATAATTTGGGTTAGTTTCCCGCGACGTCGACATGGATGCTCGAGACCAGTGGCCCCAATATCTGTCAGAAACGAAGTATTTAAAGTTTCGCGAGGGTGCGCGGTTGAAAAAACAAGGAAATTATATTGGTTTTTCAAATATTGTTTAATTTTCCACCTTATACTGGTTCTTTCTGCTTTTAGTTGCGAAGCATCTCATGGTCGGGGCTATGTCCCTCCCTTGTTGTTGTTGCGCCGTCCACACCCCCACTGCGCATGCTCGGCTTGCTGAACGCTCGGTGGTGCCTTACCCTTTAATGGTTCCTGGACCGACAGTGTTGCCGGTGTCTTCCTGGGCCGGCAAGAGACGAGCACGCTTCCCCTTTAAGGGCTCCTGGAGCGACAGTGTTACCGGTGTCTTCCTGGGCCGGCAGACGAGCACGCTTCACGCGCTGTTATGACTCACTGGCGCCATGTTTGCGCGGGTCAGTCGCCCGCCGGTCGACCACCCCACCGCTTGTCGACGGAAACGAAGGGAGGCCGACCAGACGCGGCGGCGGCCACTGATTGACAGCGGCTTTTGAGCGGCGTTGAGTGTTGTTGCCCCCAAAAGGGATTAAGGAGCCGCCGGTATACCCCCGGCCTAAGCAACTGAACGCGTGTGCGCGTGAAAGCCCAGACGGCGACGACCGGACAATGGGACCCAGTGGCGGCGGCAGCACAGCGAAGGCAGTGGCAATGGTCAAGCCATTAACCCGTCCCGGAGTGATTCCACGAACCTTGTTAATCTGTGCTGTTAGGCTCCCTGGGAACGCAGCGCGCGGCAGACACCAAAAGAATACGCGGCGCCGCGCGGGTCCTGACGAGTGGCAAGGGTGTGTGTGTGTGCGTGTGCTGTGCATCTGCCGACATACCTGAAAGGCGTGTCCCTACCCGAGGGCGGTGCTTCACAGCGAGGAACGTACACATCACCATTGGTCCGCATTGTTTTGTATGGGGATCCCTAACCTAGGGAACTAGGGATCGGGGGTCAACAAAAAGGGCGTGCTGCGGCCCGCCAATCTGTCTTCTGTCTTCATCTCGACAACTCACTGTAAAAATGTAAATAAACCCGTTGAGTTTGCTCTAAGCTCTCCCCTAGTCCTGGCTCGACGAAGCGAAGGCGACCGGCCCCGCTACCAGCAGACTGCGGTCGCTACAACTCGCAACGACCCGCAACAACTGGTGGCAGCGGTGGGATCTGAGCCTGTACGTCGGAGAATGAACAACACGCCGAGATCACGGAGACTGACAGCTGTGAACTGGTGAGTGCTGGCTTTGGTTTTTTGGTTGCCAGGCTGATAAGATAGAAGTGCAATCTTTTCGCTGGTAGAGGCTATCCGGAACTTCTGGGTAGAGAGTGAGCCGCACCACACTAGTTCTCTGTCATGGATTGGAAGCGTTTGTTGAAGAATCAGCTGCTGATTCTGGGGGAGGAGCTAGGAGCAGAAGTAGATTCGGGGATGAAGAAAGACGCAATTGTTCACGCTATCGAGGACTTGAATCTGAGCAGTGAAGATATTACAGAAACGTGGAACGAGATTCAAAAGCAACAGGAACAGGAGCGTGAGAACAGGCGTGAGCAACAGGAGTGCCAGCTAAAGCAAAAAGAACTGGAAGTAGAACGGCTGCGCCTGGAGGTGGAAGTGAGAAAGATGGCTGAGGTTCAAGGACTAGAGGTAGCAGGAAGACAAAATCTTTGTGATTTATCTAAGCTAATGCAACCCTTCAAAGTAGGGCAAGATGTGGGCCTCTTTCTCGTGAACTTCGAGAGAACCTGTGAAAAAGAGAAGCTTGACCGTAGCACATGGGCTCGAAACTTGCTAAGTTTGCTGCCATGTGAAGCAGCGGATGTGATCGCGCGGCTTCCGATGGAGGATGCGGACGATTATGACAAAGTGAAGGATGGCCTTCTAAAGAGGTTCCGACTTTCGTCAGATGCGTTCCGGCAGCGGTTTCGCAATCTTGGCAAGAAGCAGGGCAGCACGTATTCTGAGTTTGCCTACGAGTTGAAGGTCAACTTAGTAGAATGGATGAAGGGAGCCAGCGCTTTTGGGAACTTCGAAAAGGCTCTTGAAGTAGTGGCTCTGGAACAGTTTTTTTCTAAGCTTTCAGAGCCAATGAAGCTCTGGATCCAAGATAGGGCCGGAGTAGTAACAGTGCAGGCAGCTGCCGACTTGGCTGATGAGTACGCGTCACGCCGGGGAGAAAGGGACGACGTTCCTCCCGCAAAAGCGGGAGATAAAGGAAAACCTTGGACGACGAAGCAGGGGGCTGGCGCAGGTAGGACGGCACAGAAAAAGGCGGACTTCGCTGCAAGTAGTCAAGGATCACAAAACAAACAGGAGGGAAAGGCTTCGGAGAGTTCTCCCAAAAAGAGTCCGTTTGACGCTAGGCAACCACCTACCTGCTACAAATGCAAGGAGGTCGGTCACATTGCCATAGGCTGTCGTAGGCCCAGGCCAGCCCTTTCGTATACTTGTGACTCTGCCACTAGCGAGGAGCTTCTCAGTCCGTACCTTTTTAACCTAACAGTGAACGGAAAGCCATGCCGCGTCTTACGAGACAGTGGGGCAACCATTGATCTGGTGCACCCTGACTATGTGGCACAAGCAGACTACAACGGCAAGTGCGCATGGATTAAGCCGGTTTTGGAAGATGGAAGCATTTGTCTCCCGGTAGCTCGAGTAGTCATCACTGGGCCGTTCGGAGAAGTAGAGACGGAAGCGGCGGTGTCAGACAAGCTGCCCTCGCAATACCCCTACTTGTTCTCGAATAGGACCGACCGTCTGCTTAGAGAGCAAGGGAAAAGTTTTCACGAGGGAACAGTCCAAGCCTTGACTAGAGCTAAAGCACGCACGCCAGCAGCCGAACTAGAGCGGAAAGAACCGAGTTTCACCGGAAGTACAGCAACACCAGCTGGAGTGAGCACAGCGGAGTCGCCGCCTACTGAAAAAAAGAGAGAGGGGTCAGAGGAGGAGACTCGTGCTGATAGAGCTGAAGGGGAATCGGAAGAGGGGCTGCTCGTGTTGCCTGTATCAAAATCACTAGACAATGTACGGGAGAAAGTGACAAGAGACGAGCTCATCGAGCAGCAGAAAAGCGATCCTAGCCTTAAGGAGGTTTGGAACACAGTCAGAGAAGGGGTGGCGAGGAAGAATGTCAGTTTTCCCGTCAAAAACGGCATCTTGTACCGCCACTACCAGGATGCAAAAGGTCGCACGTTTGACCAGATTGTAGTTCCGACTAAGTATCGGCATGACATTGTTGATCTCTGTCACGGAGTTGGTCGGTTGGGGCATTTAGGAGCTCGGAAGAGCAAAGATAGGCTCCTAAAGGAGTTTTATTGGCCAGGATGCTTCACCGAGGTTGAGAACCACGTAAGAGCGTGTGAAACCTGTCAGAGAGTGGGAAAACCGCACGAGAAGGGAAAGGCACCACTTAAGCTTGTTTCGCTCATTTCGGAGCCTTCTCGCCGGCTGGTAATAGACGTTGTGGGACCACTCCCAGCGACAGAATCAGGCTACCGGTATTTGCTTACCGCTGTTTGTCCACCAGCCAAATTTCCAGAGGCGATCCCAATGAAGGAGCAGAGCTCGGTAGAAGTAGTCAACGCACTACTGTCTAATTTTTCTAGAGTGGCCTTACCTAAGGAGATACAGTGCTACCAGGGTTCAGTGTTCCGCAGCGTTCTGACTGCGGGCTTCCTGGAGAAGTGCGGGATAAGGCTGATGAACCGAGTTCTGCAGGGGGCTGAAGAATACGCTGTTCCCTACTTTGTCGACCTTGCTATGTACTACAATACATGGGAAGACCACCTGTACCATCTTAGCGATGTCCTTAGACGTTTGACACACGCTGGACTGACAGCGAAGCCGGCTAACTGCCAGCTAGCTCGCGCCGAAGTACGGTACCTAGGGCACGTGGTAGGGCAGGGCAGGAGGCGACCTGACGAGTTGAAAGTAGAAGCGGTTAGCGAATTCCCGCAACCAGAAATGGAGGGTGCCTTCCAAGGCCTCAAAGCGGCTCTTGTTAGCTCACCCGTACTGCATGCACCGAACTATGATCGTCCCTTTATTGTGCAGTGCGATGCCAGCAATAGGGGCTTAGGAGTAATACTCTGCCAGGAGGATGAGAATGGGAACGAGCACCCAGTGCTGTACGCCAGCAGGAAACTCTCAGTTCGCGAGGAGGCCTACAGTGCGTCAGAAAAAGAATGTGCCTGCATTGTGTGGGCCACCCAAAAATTGGCCTGCTACCTTTACGGAACTTCTTTTGTCTTCGTCACTGCCCACTGCCCACTGACGTGGCTGTCGCAAATGTCGGGAAAGAATCCACGACTACTACGCTGGAGCCTTGCGCTTCAGGAGCTTAACTTCACTGTGAAGTATAAGAAGGGTTCCGCCAACGCCAATGTTGACACATTAAGCAGAGCCTTTTAGCTTTTTCGCTTTTGCTTTCTTTTGTTTTCATTTGAGGAACGTTTTTCTGAAGTGATTTTGAGTAGTGTTGTGAGTAACTCAGTCTAAGCTTTTAGCTGTGAGCAAGAGTATTAGTGTGGTTGCCATATGTAAAAAAAAAAAAAGGCGTAGGTGCACTGTAGCACCTTTGAAAGAGCAGCCTGGTTGCCGAAAACTCATTGCCGGCGCTTGCTGGTTCGGGGAGGTTGGTCTTTGTGGTTTCAATGGTGCTGGAAGAATGCTGCTACTGTGATCTCTCCCGTCGAGCAGCTGATACTACACGACGTCCGAGATCTTCCCGTCGGCGGAGGAGCTGTTATGACTCACTGGCGCCATGTTTGCGCGGGTCAGTCGCCCGCCGGTCGACCACCCCACCGCTTGTCGACGGAAACGAAGGGAGGCCGACCAGACGCGGCGGCGGCCACTGATTGACAGCGGCTTTTGAGCGGCGTTGAGTGTTGTTGCCCCCAAAAGGGATTAAGGAGCCGCCGGTATACCCCCGGCCTAAGCAACTGAACGCGTGTGCGCGTGAAAGCCCAGACGGCGACGACCGGACAATGGGACCCAGTGGCGGCGGCAGCACAGCGAAGGCAGTGGCAATGGTCAAGCCATTAACCCGTCCCGGAGTGATTCCACGAACCTTGTTAATCTGTGCTGTTAGGCT
Source organism: Haemaphysalis longicornis (assembly GCF_048455015.1). Taxonomy (NCBI): domain Eukaryota; kingdom Metazoa; phylum Arthropoda; class Arachnida; order Ixodida; family Ixodidae; genus Haemaphysalis; species Haemaphysalis longicornis. The sequence continues at coordinate 78,278,807 of NW_027526225.1, read as the reverse complement.
CCCTGGGAACGCAGCGCGCGGCAGACACCAAAAGAATACGCGGCGCCGCGCGGGTCCTGACGAGTGGCAAGGGTGTGTGTGTGTGCGTGTGCTGTGCATCTGCCGACATACCTGAAAGGCGTGTCCCTACCCGAGGGCGGTGCTTCACAGCGAGGAACGTACACATCACCATTGGTCCGCATTGTTTTGTATGGGGATCCCTAACCTAGGGAACTAGGGATCGGGGGTCAACAAAAAGGGCGTGCTGCGGCCCGCCAATCTGTCTTCTGTCTTCATCTCGACAACTCACTGTAAAAATGTAAATAAACCCGTTGAGTTTGCTCTAAGCTCTCCCCTAGTCCTGGCTCGACGAAGCGAAGGCGACCGGCCCCGCTACCAGCAGACTGCGGTCGCTACAACTCGCAACGACCCGCAACAGCGCCTTCGACGTTCCATCGTCGTCGGTAGCAGCGTGCGTCGGCGAGTCTCGGCGGGCCGTGATTACAAGCAGCCCACAACCATCCGGGGAACGTGCATCGACCTCATCTTCAACAACTTTAGGGTTCTTCATCCACTATAACAGCCCTTGACTTTACATTTCCCAGACCATAAGGCGGTCATAATCAAAGCGGAACGCCAACCACAGCTCGACGTCACCTACGTTGAACATGATGATGATAATGCCTAAATAAAGACAAACTCACACCACGTACAACGTCTCTCTCTCTCTCTCTCTCTCTCTCTCTCTCTCTCTCTCTCTCTCTCTTTAATGCCTCTCCACTCTAACACCCTCCCCCCCACCCCTCCAATAAAATTACAACATCTTCCCGTAGGGGAACCGTGAGTAGTATGCGAAGCAGCCATGCGGTCAACGCAATTTCCCATTTCGTAGTTCCGGTAAGTGAAAAGTGAGGTAGTTACCATGGAAACCAAACCGTAAATATAACCGTAGCTACGCACCTCAACCTCACGGAAACGACGAACTGAAAACTAATGGGCACTTGAATCGGCCCCATGGCTGCTTCGCATACTACTCAGTGTTCCCCTACGGGAAGATGGTGTAATTTTATTGGATAAAGACACAAGTTGGGAGGAGGACGGAAGTGGACGTTCTGCTGGATAAACCTACAAAACTTTAAACGTTCAGAAACTGTTTCATTTCTTTTGGCCAAAACAGGGTGATCGATGTTTTTGTACAACACTTCTCAGTTTGTTTCCTTAATTTCTGCCACGTTGATTGGTAAAGCTGAGACTGAGGCTCGCCAACCCCACTATCCGCTGAAACAGTAATTCCCCTATGTGGAAGTGGCCTCACTTATTGTCACTATAAGGCGGAGTGCCCTTTGGCACCAGTGAAGTGTACCAACGGCCCGTTGCCAAATAGACTGCCTGCAGACAATCTTTCAGCAGTGCTCAAGCCTTCGGAGGCGCTCATACGCTTTCGCGGATTGTGAGGCTGAAACAAAAGGTAATATAGCCGCGTGGACATCGGTGTTATTTGCATCATTTTAAACCTGCTCTTGTTTCCGCCTTCTCTTTCTTTTTTTACTATACCTTCCTTGTGCCCTCCTTTTATCAGCCTATTTCCCTCTTTTTATGTATAATCATCATCATTAACATCAGTATGGTTGTGTCCACTGCAGGACATTTCTGTCTACAGGGATATTTGTATACTAAATGACAGAAAAATGCGCTCTGTCCCGG